>NC_086455.1:8322442-8670796 GCF_028390025.1 Pseudophryne corroboree | reverse complement strand
GGGATCCGGTGTATAGCGCTGATCACTGTACTGTAGGTGATATTACAGGTGATGTATACAGTGATATCGCTCCCTCTCTGTGTCCTGGGGATCCGGTGTATAGCGCTGATCACTGTACTGTAGGTGATATTACAGGTGATGTATACAGTGATATCGCTCCCTCTCTGTGTCCTGGGGATCCGGTGTATAGCGCTGATCACTGTACTGTAGGTGATATTACAGGTGATGTATACAGTGATATCGCTCCCTCTCTGTGTCCTGGGGATCCGGTGTATAGCGCTGATCACTGTACTGTAGGTGATATTACAGGTGATGTATACAGTGATATCGCTCCCTCTCTGTGTCCTGGGGATCCGGTGTATAGCGCTGATCACTGTACTGTAGGTGATATTACAGGTGATGTATACAGTGATATCGCTCCCTCTCTGTGTCCTGGGGATCCGGTGTATAGTGCTGATCACTGTACTGTAGGTGATATTACAGGTGATGTATACAGTGATATCGCTCCCTCTCTGTGTCCTGGGGATCCGGTGTATAGTGCTGATCACTGTACTGTAGGTGATATTACAGGTGATGTATACAGTGATATCGCTCCCTCTCTGTGTCCTGGGGATCCGGTGTATAGTGCTGATCACTGTACTGTAGGTGATATTACAGGTGATGTATACAGTGATATCGCTCCCTCTCTGTGTCCTGGGGATCCGGTGTATAGCGCTGATCACTGTACTGTAGGTGATATTACAGGTGATGTATACAGTGATATCGCTCCCTCTCTGTGTCCTGGGGATCCGGTGTATAGCGCTGATCACTGTACTGTAGGTGATATTACAGGTGATGTATACAGTGATATCGCTCCCTCTCTGTGTCCTGGGGATCCGGTGTATAGCGCTGATCACTGTACTGTAGGTGATATTACAGGTGATGTATACAGTGATATCGCTCCCTCTCTGTGTCCTGGGGATCCGGTGTATAGCGCTGATCACTGTACTGTAGATGATATTACAGGTGATGTATACAGTGATATCGCTCCTCTCTGTGTCCTGGGGATCCAGTGTATAGTGCTGATCACTGTACTGTAGGTGATATTACAGGTGATGTATACAGTGATATCTCTCCCTCTCTGTGTCCTGGGGATCCGGTGTATAGCGCTGATCACTGTACTGTAGGTGATATTACAGGTGATGTATACAGTGATATCTCTCCCTCTCTGTGTCCTGGGGATCCGGTGTATAGCGCTGATCACTATACTGTAGGTGATATTACAGGTGATGTATACAGTGATATCGCTCCCTCTCTGTGTCCTGGGGATCCGGTGTATAGCGCTGATCACTGTACTGTAGGTGATATTACAGGTGATGTATACAGTGATATCGCTCCCTCTCTGTGTCCTGGGGATCCGGTGTATAGCGCTGATCACTGTACTGTAGGTGATATTACAGGTGATGTATACAGTGATATCGCTCCCTCTCTGTGTCCTGGGGATCCGGTGTATAGCGCTGATCACTGTACTGTAGGAGATATTACAGGTGATGTATACAGTGATATCGCTCCCTCTCTGTGTCCTGGGGATCCGGTGTATAGCGCTGATCACTGTACTGTAGGTGATATTACAGGTGATGTATACAGTGATATCGCTCCCTCTCTGTGTCCTGGGGATCCGGTGTATAGCACTGATCACTGTACTGTAGGTGATATTACAGGTGATGTATACAGTGATATCGCTCCCTCTCTGTGTCCTGGGGATCTGGTGTATAGCGCTGATCACTGTACTGTAGGTGATATTACAGGTGATGTATACAGTGATATCGCTCCCTCTCTGTGTCCTGGGGATCCGGTGTATAGCACTGATCACTGTACTGTAGGTGATATTACAGGTGATGTATACAGTGATATCGCTCCCTCTCTGTGTCCTGGGGATCCGGTGTATAGCACTGATCACTGTACTGTAGGTGATATTACAGGTGATGTATACAGTGATATCGCTCCCTCTCTGTGTCCTGGGGATCCGGTGTATAGCGCTGATCACTGTACTGTAGGTGATATTACAGGTGATGTATACAGTGATATCGCTCCCTCTCTGTGTCCTGGGGATCCGGTGTATAGCGCTGATCACTGTACTGTAGGTGATATTACAGGTGATGTATACAGTGATATCGCTCCCTCTCTGTGTCCTGGGGATCTGGTGTATAGCGCTGATCACTGTACTGTAGGTGATATTACAGGTGATGTATACAGTGATATCGCTCCCTCTCTGTGTCCTGGGGATCCGGTGTATAGCGCTGATCACTGTACTGTAGGTGATATTACAGGTGATGTATACAGTGATATCGCTCCCTCTCTGTGTCCTGGGGATCCGGTGTATAGCGCTGATCACTGTACTGTAGGTGATATTACAGGTGATGTATACAGTGATATCGCTCCCTCTCTGTGTCCTGGGGATCCGGTGTATAGCGCTGATCACTGTACTGTAGGTGATATTACAGGTGATGTATACAGTGATATCGCTCCCTCTCTGTGTCCTGGGGATCCGGTGTATAGCGCTGATCACTGTACTGTAGGTGATATTACAGGTGATGTATACAGTGATATCGCTCCCTCTCTGTGTCCTGGGGATCCGGTGTATAGCGCTGATCACTGTACTGTAGGTGATATTACAGGTGATGTATACAGTGATATCGCTCCCTCTCTGTGTCCTGGGGATCCGGTGTATAGCACTGATCACTGTACTGTAGGTGATATTACAGGTGATGTATACAGTGATATCGCTCCCTCTCTGTGTCCTGGGGATCCGGTGTATAGCGCTGATCACTGTACTGTAGGTGATATTACAGGTGATGTATACAGTGATATCGCTCCCTCTCTGTGTCCTGGGGATCCGGTGTATAGCGCTGATCACTGTACTGTAGGTGATATTACAGGTGATGTATACAGTGATATCGCTCCCTCTCTGTGTCCTGGGGATCCGGTGTATAGCGCTGATCACTGTACTGTAGGTGATATTACAGGTGATGTATACAGTGATATCGCTCCCTCTCTGTGTCCTGGGGATCTGGTGTATAGCGCTGATCACTGTACTGTAGGTGATATTACAGGTGATGTATACAGTGATATCGCTCCCTCTCTGTGTCCTGGGGATCCGGTGTATAGCGCTGATCACTGTACTGTAGGTGAGATATTACAGGTGATGTATACAGTGATATCGCTCCCTCTCTGTGTCCTGGGGATCCGGTGTATAGTGCTGATCACTGTACTGTAGGTGATATTATAGGTGATGTATACAGTGATATCTCTCCCTCTCTGTGTCCTGGGGATCCGGTGTATACTGCTGATCACTGTACTGTAGGTGATATTACAGGTGATGTATACAGTGATATCGCTCCCTCTCTGTGTCCTGGGGATCCGGTGTATAGCGCTGATCACTGTACTGTAGGTGATATTACAGGTGATGTATACAGTGATATCGCTCCCTCTCTGTATCCTGGGGATCCGGTGTATAGTGCTGATCACTGTACTGTAGGTGATATTACAGGTGATGTATACAGTGATATCGCTCCCTCTCTGTGTCCTGGGGATCCGGTGTATAGCGCTGATCACTGTACTGTAGGTGATATTACAGGTGATGTATACAGTGATATCTCTCCCTCTCTGTGTCCTGGGGATCCGGTGTATAGCGCTGATCACTATACTGTAGGTGATATTACAGGTGATGTATACAGTGATATCGCTCCCTCTCTGTATCCTGGGGATCCGGTGTATAGCTCTGATCATTATAGTGTAGGTTAGATTTTAGTAACCTTTATATGGTCTACATATACATGACTTTATACAGAACATTTTGTCACTACCGGAGTCATTAGAGCTTACAGTCTACATTCTTCATATGTTATCTTTCTACATGCAGGGCTGAGTATTTTCCGTAAAACAACCATGGGAAAATCACATAGTATTCCCAGGACACACAAAGCCGCATAGTAACATACATGTGATAGAGACCAGCCATACTGTATATAATGCAACATAGCCATGTGAGCATATTACACAGTATAAACACATAGCCACGCTGTCGGTGACAGGACACAGACCCACCCCCTGCAGATACAACACTGGTGAACGGAATCACCCACCATACACTGCAGCTCTGTAGCCACAAACACAGACATGAGTGACAGTCATCTGACCAAATCATTTATATCCCAAATCAGAACGTAAACCAGAAAATACCCGGTTGCTTTGATGCAGGTGAATTGCCAGGTGTAAAGGAAAAAGATTCAAAATGTCAGAATTAGAGGGATTTCCACCCGTCAGAAAGAAAAACTAAAAGTCAGTAAAAGAACTTGCTAAGGCAAAGAGAATTGGTAAAGTAAAGTGTTGGCGTTGCGTAAGCTGGTAAACCCTCTTCACACGTCCTTTAATCTCCTTTCCATTCATTCTCAGAGGAATCTTGGCAAAGCCAATGAAAAAACGCCGGCCGGCAGTCATTTTCTGTACGGACATCAGTATAAAACAGTTTGGAGCAGACATAGGAGAACGTTTTTACCACGGGAGTAAAATAGAATGAAATAATTGAAGTGCAAGCTCTTGGGTTCAAGGAGGCTGGGAGTTTGCGACACCTGGATTACATCCCCCCTAGAACCTGATGATAGGATACAGAGGTACGCTGACAGCTACTGCAATAGGAAATCGCCCAGCTGAGTGACGGGAAACAGATGCCAGGGAGTTAGTGCCAGAACAATGCCCGCCGGCTGCCCTCACCCCAGACTGACCTGGTCCTGGAGGCTGACACTGTCATGGGTTCTTCTTGTGCCACTGGAGGCTCTGGGTGGCGTTGCTGTTTCAGGATGGAACTGAATGCTGGAGAACTGCTTCCACGGGCTGCTTTTTTCACCACATTCCTTGGCTGGGCTCCTGGAACGCAGCTAGATTCCCCCCCCCCCCCCCCCCCCCCATAGTGTCTCTCGTTCCTGGCTGCTATTGGCCGGCTGCTGCTAGTCAGGAGATCCGGACTCTGTAAGACAGTCCTTTGTATTGCCCTAGAACAGCCCCAGTACTGTGCCCCCTTTTGTACACACCCACCATTGTAAGCCCCGCTGCATCCAGCTCCACACAGCACAGCCATCCCCGAGCCAGGAAAAGAAGATGTGACCCAGAACAGATTGTTTCCAACCCAGGCACAGCTGTCGGGGTTCACGGCGGCAACAGAATATAGCGACGCGGGCACTGACGCTTAACGCGCCGTGGGGGAGATTTATCAAAGATTGGAGATAAAGTACCAACCAATCAGCTCCTGTCGTTTCTCAAACACCGCCTGTAACATGGCAGTTAGGAGATGATTAGCTGATACTTTATCTCTCTGTCTCTCTACTTTATCACTCTCCAAGGCTTAGTACATATAATCCTATGAGCGAAATGATTGGTGGATGATCCCTCGCTTGTGATTGGCAGGTGGGGAATGTACTCCTGACAGCCACTCCCAGCGCTGCTTGGGTGTATATTAGGGCTTTGTACCGATGGCAAAAAAAAGTGGGCCTGAACCAGACGCACAGGCGTTTTCCAAATGTTGGCACAGGTCAGCATCAGCACCAGAGAGAGTAACCGGATTCTGGCAGCACAGCAACATAATGGGCTCCCTGTAAATGTACTACAGATAAAAAGCAAAAGATGTCTGGTCATGACATGGCTCATTCTGAGGTGGGACCAAAGCAGAAGCAGCCAGTAACTGAGCACCTGGGTAACACCATGCTGCACTGCAGGGGGGCAGATGTAACAGGTGCAGAGAGAGGTAGATGTGGGAGGGGTGTGTCCTAGCTTAGAGCCAGTAACTGAGCACCTGGGTAACACTGTGCTGCACTGCAGGGGGCAGATGTAACAGGTGCAGAGAGAGGTAGATGTGGGAGGGGGGGTGTCCTAGCTTAGAGCCAGTAACTGAGCACCTGGGTAACACTGTGCTGCACTGCAGGGGGCAGATGTAACAGGTGCAGAGAGAGGTAGATGTGGGAGGGGGGGTGTCCTAGCTTAGAGCCAGTAACTGAGCACCTGGGTAACACCGTGCTGTACTGCAGGGGGCAGATGTAACAGGTGCAGAGAGATAGATGTGGGAGGGGGCATGTCCTAGCTCAGAGGCAGTAACTGTGCACCTGGGTAACACCGTGCTGCACTGCAGGGGGGCAGATGTAACAGGTGCAGAGAGGGGTAGATGTGGGAGGGTCGTGTCCTAGCTCAGAGCCAGTAACGGAGTACCTGGGTACACTGTGCTGCACTGCAGGGAGCAGATGTAACAGGTGCAGAGAGAGGTAGATGTGGGAGGGGCGTGTCCTAGCTCAGAGGCAGTAACTGAGCACCTGGGTAACACCGTGCTGCACTGCAGAGGGGCAGATGTAACATATATAGAGTTAGATGTGGGAGGGGGCGTGTCCTAGTTCAGAGCCAGTAACTGAGCACCAGGGTAACACCGTGCTGCATTGCAGGGGGCCAGTAACTGAGCACCTGGATAACACCGTGCTGCATTGCAGGGGGCAGATGTAACAGGTGCAGAGAGAGGTAGATGTGGGAGGGGTGTGTCCTAGCTCAGAGCCAGTAACTGAGCACCTGGGTAACACCATGCTGCACTGCAGGGAGCAGATGTAACAGGTGCAGAGAGAGGTAGATGTGGGAGGGTCGTGTCCTAGCTCAGAGCCAGTAACTGAGCACCTGGGTAACACCGTGCTGCACTGCAGATGGGCAGATGTAACATGTGCAGAGTTAGATGTGGAAGGGGGCGTGTCCTAGTTCAGAGCCAGTAACTGAGCACCTGGGTAACACTGTGCTGCACTGCAGGGGGCCAGTGACTGAGCACCTGGGTAACACCGTGCTGCATTGCAGGGGGCAGATGTAACAGGTGCAGGGAGAGATAGATGTGGGAGGGGTGTGCCCTAGCTCAGAGTTAGTAACTGTGCACCTGGGTAACACAATGCTGCACTGCATGGGGCAGATGTAACTCTCTGCACCTGTTCCATTTGGGAGGGGGTATGTCCTAGCTCAAAGCCTTTAGCTGTGCCCCTGGGTAACATGAGCAGAGGGAGTTACATTTGGAAGGGGCGTGTTGCAGCGTAAGGCTGGGAACACACTATGGCGATGGATCCACCGACATAGCGGCTGATTTAGTAAGCATAAACACCAACTGGCCATTCAATAAGTCTGGGCAGACGACACAACTGGGCAGGCATCTGAATTTGCACGCCCAGCTGTGGTCCCTGCAGACATCGGTTGGCGGGTTTCCTGTACACACAGCCAGACATGCCGGTATATCTAGAAGACGCAATATGTCTGTGTATGACGTCATTCACAGACATATCGGACGTAGGCACCTGCCGATGACCTGCAGATGGAATGGGTGATATATCTATCAGTGTATACAGCTGCCCAGCACGTGTGGGCTACATGCAAAAGCAGCCGGCATTTACCCTGCATGCAGACACAATACATGTACTTGCCTCCCTGCAGTGCAGCATGGTTTGCTCCAGATACAAAGTTACCTGCTTTTAGTAGCTTGCTCCCACCTTAGAATCAGCCCCATAGAGTGTCAGTGCCGGGTCACAATAAGTGTTGTGAACAAATAAACACTCTGTACAACATGTTGATGCAATATAAATAAGGGTTAATGACAATGATATATTTTCCACCTAGATGTAATACTTGGCAGAAGCAGAAGGTGGCGTGATCACGCTTACTGGGATTGGGAGGAAAGTCTTGATTAGAGGAACGGAAGAAGAGTGCGGTAAGGTAATACCACGTCTGTCCCGCCACACGATAACGATAATGCACAGAAGAAAGCCACTGCAGAGTGCAGTATACATCTGCACCGCGCCGGAGGATACAGGACTGGGTGTTTCCCCTGTGCACGCCACTTCTCCATCTGCTAAGTAGGCGTTCTAGGCGGTTACCATTGATGCCTGTAACGGATCCACGTCGGAGGAGTGTTATGGGCGCACAGGCCGACTAGCGTACTTGTTTGAGGCATGCCAACAGGACGCCTGTGTCACACCCAGCATGGCAGGGTGTGCCAATAACGATAATTGCTGCGGCCATACACATGAAGCCGCAAGGACACTCACGGACGGACGCGCTCATAGACGAATGCTCGCGTATGTCGTCGCACTATGTCATTAATGCGCATTTACCAACATCCCTCAATCAGTAACTGGCGTCTCTGCCATGTGCAGTGTAACATCATTACCATTTACTGACAGCCATAAACATCCCGCTGTCTCCCTGACACCTTCCCTCTCACCCTGATATGGGTACATAGTGATATATCCTGCAGATCATTACATTACTGACCTCTCTAGTGATCTGCAGAACATTGCTCTGTCCCATCTACCCCCTGACAGGTACACAGTGATATACTCTGCAGATTATTACATTACTGACCTCTCTAGTGATCTGCAGAACATTGCTCTGTCCCATCTACCCCCTGACAGCTACATAGTGATATACTCTGCAGATTATTACATTACTGACCTCTCTAGTGATCTGCAGAACATTGCTCTGTCCCATCTACCCCCTGACAGCTACATAGTGATATACTCTGCAGATTATTACATTACTGACCTCTCTAGTGATCTGCAGAACATTGCTCTGTCCCATCTACCCCCTGACAGGTACATAATGATATATCCTGCAGATTATTACATTACTGACCTCACTAGTGATCTGCAGAGCATTGCTCTGTCCCATCTACCCCCTGACAGGTACATAGTGATATATCCTGCAGATTATTACATTACTGACCTCTCTAGTGATCTGCAGAATATTGCTCTGTCCCATCTACCCCCTGACAGGTACATAATGATATATCCTGCAGATTATTACATTACTGACCTCACTAGTGATCTGCAGAGCATTGCTCTGTCCCGTCTACCCCCTGACAGGTACATAGTAATATATCTTGCAGATTATTACATTACTGACCTCTCTAGTGATCTGCAGAACATTGCTCTGTCCCTCCTACCCCCTGACAGGTACATAGAGATATATTCTGCAGATTATTACACTACTGCCCTCTCTAGTGATCTGCAGAACATTGCTCTGTCCCTCCTACCCCGACAGGTACATAGAGATATACTCTGCAGATTATTACATTACTGACCTCTCTAGTGATCTGCAGAACATTGCTCTGTCCCATCTACCCCCTGACAGGTACATAGTGAAATATTCTGCAGATTATTACATTATTGACCTCTCTAGTGATCTGCAGAACATTGCTCTGTCCTATTTACCGCTGACAGGTACATAGTAATATATTCTGCAGATTATTACATTACTGACCTGCAGAACATTGCTCTTTCCATCTACCCTCTGACATTCTGCAGATTATTACTCCCATCTCTTGTTCATGAGAAAGAAGCAGAGTCATTGTTCGGAGGGCTGTAAAGTGGTCTTTGTATTATCCGCGCCTCTCTCCTGCTGCCATAAACCCATCGCTGAGGCCACTGTGACGGACAACAGAGAACATGGCTTAAACATTTCTATTTTTCTCCAGCAAACTAAGTGTATAAGCGTGTACATGTTATTAATACCAGTGCAGATATTTTTGTTCTTATTTGGGGGTGGTGGTGGGGGTCTAGATCCCACATTTTCAGAGGACACAGATGTGGAAAAGAGAACAGGCTGAATGTTATCCATGGCCGTTGTTCAGTATTGTATTTCTATATGGAGAGGCCCTGAGTGGAATGTGGGTGTGTGGGGTCGCGTTCCGGCCACATTTCTGCACTATGGGGGTCATTCCGAGTTGTTCGCTTGCAAGTGAATTTTAGCAGATTTGCTCATGCTAAGCCGCCGCCTACTGGGAGTGAATCTTAGCATCTTAAAATTGCGAACGATGTATTCGCAATATTGCGATTACACACCTCGTAGCAGTTTCTGAGTTGCTTCAGACTTACTCGGCATCTGCGATCATTTCAGTGCTTGTCGTTCCTGGTTTGACGTCACAAACACACCCAGCGTTCGCCCAGACACTCCCCCGTTTCTCCAGCCACTCCTGCGTTTTTTCCGGAAACGGTAGCGTTTTTTTCGCACACACCCATAAAACGGCCTGTTTCCGCCCAGTAACACCCATTTCCTGTCAATCACATTACGATCGCCAGAACGATGAAAATGCCGTGAGTAAAATTCCTAAGTGCATAGCAAATTTACTTGGCGCAGTCGCAGTGCGGACATTGCGCATGCGCATTAAGCGGAAAATCGCTGCGATGCGAAGATTTTTACCGAGCGAACAACTCGGAATGACCCCCTATATTCATACAGCACAGAATCCCAAAGCTTTTGTTTTGGGGAAGGAGCATGAGAACCCGGCTTTGTGGGATGCAGTTTGCGGTATATTTATTCACGTGTGAACAGGTGCAGGAGTAGAACGGCTGAAACCACCCATTGCTTGCGTGACGGGCTAAGCAGTGCCAGCACCGATGGTATGCTATTATCCCGCAGTTACAGGACTTATTCACCTGTTTTATTCCAAAGACCAATCACCCATTAGCACCTGCGATGGTGAATGGGAGGCAAGCATATCCGGTAAAAGATGGTGAAGACACGTGGGGTAGAGCCATTGGCAGTTCTAGGGCTGATTTGATAAGAGGCTTATTTAATTAGACTGTGGGGTAAATGTGATAGCCTGGAAGTTGCAGGCATTGTCAAACCTGACCCTACTTTTTAAAGAGACAATCATTAAAAAAAAAGGAAAAAAAAAAAAAAGACTTGGTCTTCCCTTTTCAATGGTTCCCCCTTAAAATATTGGTCAGCGGTCCAATGCCCGCAAGTCACAGGCTATTCCATTCACCCCTGTGAGTCTACTACCGCTTTTGATTGGTGCACTTCCACCATCTACATGTACTTGAAGGTCTCTGAAATAGCAGAAGCAGGTTCTCATTCCTACCATTTAGGATATGAACAATGGGCGTCCGTTAACTCTAGTGCTATACAGTCAGGTAGGGTCCTGGTAAGAGGATATTTTCATAATCCAAACCAACAACGTTGAGGGACTCTCGGCGCAAAAGGGAGATCACTGTTTCCTTGTTCTTAAACACATAATAAATACGGGTGGTCTTCAGGTTGCCGGCTGTCGGGATCCCGGCGCGGGAATCCCAACAGCCGGCATACCGACACTTTTTCTCCCTCGTGGGGGTCCACGACCCCCTTGGAGGAAGAATAATTTGCGCTTGCCACGCTGTCGGTATGCCGGCGGTCTGGCTGCTGGCACCACCGGCATACCATACTACACCCAATAAATACATATGTTAAGTAATTCCTAGTTTTGGGCAAGGGAAAAAAAAAAAAACAGTCTTCCTCTTTTCTAGATAACCCTCCTATCTCATATGGAGATTATATATAACTCAAAACACTCCAACCTGTTTCTCATTCTACACTTTATAACAGGGAATGTTAGCGACAATTGTTGCAACATTTGTTAGGCTACCCAACTGTGCCAAAGTCTTCCCCATCTGGCCAGTCTTACAATCACAATTATAAACATTGCTATCGCAATCACATCAGTGTTTAACATAAAACATGATACCACGCTTCACTCAGGCTGCTCTGTCAGGTGGCTTCTTTATCATGGCTTCCCTGACCACTAGCTAAGCCACGACCAACCCTCTCTGTCATCCGGCCACTAACTGGCGTCAGATGCCCCGCCCACCGGCTCCCACAATCCTTTATTCCATCACACAACTACTTAGTCACACCCACGTAGCGCAGCTGTGTGTATAAGCCTTGTTGTAGCAAGGAGCAGCATTCCTAATTCTATCTACCCCTTGTCCTAGGGAGTGAGTAACCTATTTGGTCGTCTGTTTGCCCAACAAACTCATATTAAGCACTTAGGATCGGTGGTTTCAGCAATGATGTTGGATTCAACCTCTTTGACATTAATCTCATCACTGCAGAAGTCTACAGAGTTTAATATTCATCAGGTCCTTGTCCCTTATACTGGCTCTGGGGCGTAAAGTTGACGACAGTTGCTCTTGAAGAGGCTGGGAGAGGGAGGGTGGGCATTTAACACGCTGAATTCATGTGACAACTCTCCAGCTGAAACGCCAGAACAGAATTCCCTATCTAGTCTCGGCTGCAGATGCTGCATGAAATTCAGGGCCGCTGGTGGACTCATGCGGGTCTCTCTGGTATCAAATTCTGCAGTCTGTCATTTCTGCTCACTGATGTAGGGGCTGATGTGCTCTCATTAATGAGCCATGGGGTCCCAGATAGGATCTCACCACTATATACAAAAACTTGCTGCGCTGCAAACTCCAAAGACTGAGACGATTAAAAAGGAGACTTGAAAACTCCTTTAACCCCTTCCCTCCTGCGCAGTGTCTCAAAAAAATCAGGCGGAGAATTGGGAAGTTGCTGTTTTTGGCCACTGCGGCTGTGAGGTGGTTAAGGTACAGCAAACCTCAAAGTTATTCCTGGGAACAATGCTCTTCTCTGCAGCTCATTAACATTCAGCATCTCTCCGCTGAGTATTGCCTAGGGAGCAGGGAGGCAGCCGGCCCTCTAGTTGGAGACAGAGAGGAACTGGTGAAACCATCCCCCTACACACACACACACACACACACAGGTGATGTACCTGCCACTAAAGACTAATCACAGAAGGTGGTTCCTACAGCACGAATCTGGCACTGAAGGCGCTACAAGGGGCAGGCCATTCTCCGTACCTAGGCTGGTGATTTAAAGCCTCTGTAAAATCACATTTACCTCTGCACAATGGCAGTCTATGGGAATTCTTTGCTAAATGTCCAGCAAATACATGCTTCGTTAAGATAGACTCAGGCAGATTTAGGTTTTTAGTAAATTCTTCTACAACAAACATATATTTTAAAAGCCAAAGAGTGATACAGAAATGTAAGATGTAAGCCTTGTATTGGTCAAATCTAAGAGTAACCATTTGCTGCAAAATGCAACTTCTGCGTATGGTCCAGCTATCTTCAGTTCTGTCGTGTTCCTGCCACAACGCAAACACGCAGATTAAGAGCACACATTCACATGCGGGGCAAATACCACCAAAATGCAGCCCGTCATTTACACAGTGGAGGAAGATTTATTTCTTGTTTTGCGGATGGAACCAATACCACTATGAACTAGTGACAACATGGGGCCCTGTGACATCACTAAATCAAAATGAATTGATTGGCTACATACTCATAAAACATAGAATTTGACGGCAGATAAGAACCACTTGGCCCATCTAGTCTGCCCCTTTTATTTATCCTTTAGGTAATCTCAAGCCTTTTTGAACCTTAATTCTTCGTAAGGATATTCATATGCCTATCCCAAACATGTTTATATTGCTATACAGTCATAGCCTCTACCACCTCTGATGGGAGGCTATTCCGCTTATCCACTACCCTTTCTGTGAAGTAATTTTTCCTTTAATTTCCCCTGACCCCCCCCCCCCCTCCAGTCTCAGTGCATGTCCTCGAGTTCTAATACTTCTCTTCCTTTGAAAAATGTTTCCCTCCCGAACTTTGTTAAGATCCTCTGTGTATTTGAAAGTTTCTATCATGTCCTCCCTTTCCCTTCTCTCCTCCATACTATACATGTTAAGATTTTTTAGCCTTTCCGGGTAAGTTTTGTGATGTAGGCCACGCACCATTTTAGTTGCCCTACACTCTCTAATGTATTTATATCCTTCGGAAGATATGGTCTCCAGAACTGGACACAGTATTCTAGATGAGGCCGTACCAATGACCTATACAGTGGCATTATCACTTATTTTTCCTGCTACTGATTCCTCTCCCTATGCAACCAAGCATCTGATTAGCCTTCCTCATTGCTTTGTTGCATTGCTTACCTGCCTTCAAGTCACTTGAAATAGTGACTCCTAGATCCCTTTCCTCCTCAGTAGTTTCCATTATAATACCCTTGATACTATATTTAGCCTTTGGGTTTTTGTGACCAAAGTGCATGATTTTGCATTTTTTAGCATTAAACTGTATTTGCCACGTTCTTCGCTATTTCTCAAGGCCTACCTAGGTCATTAATCATTTGTTTTACCCCTCCCGGTGTGTCTACCCTGTTGCATATCTTTGTATCATCTGCAAAAAGGCATACCTTCCCTTCAATACCATCTGCAATGTCACCAACAAAGATATTAAAGAGAACTGGACCAAGTACAGATACCTGGGGTACTCCACTGGTAACATTTCCCTCCACAGATTGCACTACATTTACCACAACTGTCTGTTTCCTATCCTGCAACCAGGCTTTTATACATTTAACTGATTTATAATCCACCCCCATGCTTTCAAGTTTATTTAGCAGACTGCGATGTGGGACAGTGTCAAATGCCTTACTAAAGTCTAGATATGCTACATCTACAGCTCCCCCATGATCTATTATTTTCGTCACAAAGTCAAAAAAGTCAATAAGATTTGTTCGGCATGTTCTCCCACCAGTAAATCCATGCTGTTTTGGATCCTGTAAGTTGTTTGATTTAAAATATTCCACAACTCTTTTTTTTTTTTTTTTAAATAGTGTTTCCATTACTTTCCCTACTACTGATGTAAGGCTTACTGGTCTGTAGTTACTTGCTTCTTCCTTGCTTCCACTTTTGTGCAGTGGAACTACATTTGCTCTTTTCCAGTCCTCTGGAATGGCACCTGTATTTAGTGACTGGTTAAATAATTCTGTTAAAGGTGTAACCAGCACATCTTTTAGCTCTTTGAGTATCCTTGGGTGTATCCCATCTGGCCCCATTGATTTATCCACTTTTAGGTTTTGAAAGTTCAGTTAGGACCTTCTCTGTAAATGTACTTTCATCTACCTTATTTTTTTGAATGTCCTTGCAACTTAACTATGGCCCCATCCCTTCTCATTCTGTAGTAGGATGTGCACTGGAAGTTAAAACTACACCCTCACCCACACGCAATGTAAGAAAATAACATTTCCGAGCGTAGGTTAAATAAAAATCGCACTGTTTTCTTTATTTGGCATCCTTTAAAATTGCTCCCATGGGAAAACCATTTGACAAGAATTTAAAGAAAGAAAACAGAGGACAGTGGGTAATGATAAGGGTGGGTGAGAAACAGGGGTGGGGGTGGGGGGAAGGGGGGGGGTGACAATGAAGGGAGAAGCATGATGGAGGATTTGCGCTGTCCATTCACCAAACTACACAAGAGAATGATTCGCCGTGGTACAGTCCCGATCAGACAGAGGTCTGGTAGATGGACACCTTTAACCCAAGGTCACGTCAATCACGAAGGTCACCACACAGCAGAAGATGAAAGCCAGGCTCACGCCTCCAGCCCCGGCCGCCAGCGGAAGCTGCAAACTCCTTCAGTCCTGTATTACCGCTGCCACAGACTTACGGACACGAAGAGCTGCGTGTTTTTCGTACAAGACACCAAAAAAATTATTTATTTTAACGCTTACTGGTTTAAATTGTTTGCAGTTTGACTCATTTTTTAGGTCGTTTCAAAATCGTCGCCGTGTCTGTTCCCGGAAGCCGCAGCGGTGGCAGCGGCACAGAAGGAGAGTGTGAAGGCTTTGTGTTTATGTTTTGGGCATTTGTCTTATCTCCGCCACTTCAGCCCATCTCCTTCCACTGCTTGTAGAAATCTAGGACGTTCTTTATCTCGATGTTGGAGCCGGACGCGGCCTGCAGTGCGGACTGACATGACAATCGGGTTACAACAGAAAGGCACCTGACCTTCTAATATCGCAACAGAATATAACAAACCCTGGCTTGCACACCGCATCTTCCTTCCTCTATTTCCAACATATTGGGAAATCCTATTTTCTAATAAGGGAACCCACAGTCCCCAAGCTACGTGCCAAGTTTATATTTCAGTATACACAAATTTACTGCTGGTCTGACCAAAGCAGATGTGGAAGCACAGACGTTTCCTGTGTTTTTAATACACACAATTAATCTTGGACAATTATCTTCTTACAAACACTGCACATCCATTTGGGGGAGGGGGGAATGGGACACGACATATTAAAATACAGGTTGAGTATTCCTTACTCAAAATCACACATTTTTGGTTCGCCTACTGAGATAATGACACATATACATATATATTATATATCTATATAACATATTTATATATACACATATTTTATAATATATAGGTCATTATCTCCGTAGGGGACCCACAAATGAGGGATTCTGAATTTTGGAAAAGGGATACTCAACCTGCAACATAAAGGTAGCAGATGAGTGACAAACGAATATACAACTTGCTAGGAGCTAGCGGCAACACAAATGAGGAGGTTTAGCAAAGTTTGGAGAGGGGAAAAGCACCAACTAATCAGCTGCTAACTCTCATGTTACAGGCTGTGTTTGAAAAATGACAGGAGCTGATTGGTTGGGATTTTATCTCTCGCTCCAAGCTTTGATAATTCTCCCCCAAAGTGGCTTGTGCTGCAGCGATGTCACAGGCTGCATTATAATGGATATATCAGGTGTCTCCCCTTTTACATATAACTATGTACCAAATTCCATTTGACAGTGATCAGTGGATGTTTTTCTAAAGGAGATACCACGCAGGTATTATTGCGCAGACAAATCTTGGGTGAACGCTGGTAGTACACCTATATTATCTCAGATCTAAATTGCTACACAAGGTAAAAGCGGTATAACAGATGATCGCACCAGATGCAGAGCGTGTAGGGGTACGATCTGGCAGGATAACCCCGTGTGACAACTATAACGCTCTGTTCTGCGTGTTTACACTACAGGCACCAGAACTCGCTTCTGATTCGCACATGAACAGATATCTTGGAAATAGGAAAGTTCTCTTGCTGGCTGGCACACCTGTCCACTGGTTTGCTAGTCAACAGACGCCCTGGATTCGGATCCTGCACCTACCTGCATGGCGAATGAGAAACATTCTGGGTCATCGAGCTTGAAGCCGGTAATAATGGTGACCATTCCCGCGGTTTCCTCCTCATTGCTGCCCTGCGTCACCGTGAGCTGCTTGCAGCTGTCCAGAATCTTATATAGGTGCCTGCCGGGGAATACAGGACAGCGGAGTGATGCTGGGCCCTTTAGGTCCACGGTAGCTGGAGGACTATAGATTAGGTGGGCCCACATTTTTGTGCTTAGAACCTCAACCTTAAATTGTAGAGTTTATTATAATTGTTCTGATTACCAGTATTCTTAGTGCTTAGAGAGTGTACCTGCATTTTTTTCTCAGTGTGGCACTACAAGTTCCAGCTAGGTAGCACCTCTTATGTTTAAAATAAGGGTGTGCAGTCCAGCCCCCTCTTGAGCTACAGAGTGCCTTAGCCTGTTCTACATAACACTGAATTGCAATCATCGTAACCCTAAAAGGATGAGTATGCTATGGCTTAACACTATGAATTTACTACACAAATAGCTGGCAGGTCCTACCAAAAATGGCCGTCTTATTGAACAACAGGGACTAACGGTTTGGCTCAGAGGGAGTCATACTGTGGGGAACCTGATCCAGTCATTGTCCACACTCAGCCTGACAGGATAGGGGCTCCTGGGGGGGCCGGGCTGCTGCCTCTTACCAGGCGTCGGTGTCCTGCCGCTTTAGTTTGTTCCTCTCAAAACTTTTCCCAGCCTCCTTCTGGCAGCGGATATACCTGAAAGGCAAGGAGACCAGCGATAACGGTTAACCCTTTCCCGTGCCAGACAAACTCACTGTGGCCAGGTCAGCGCGACTCCTACCGGTTTCCTTTTTTAAACTCCGCCTCTAAGTATCTGATGCCGTCCCGGGCTCCGGGATTCTCCTTCTTCAGAAAGTCTAAGCCGTCTATCACTGGATAACAGAAGCGAGCAAATTGATTGGGGTTACCCAGTGTACAGTTACAAGTCTGACCTTGATGGTTAACTATCATTAAAGGGATGTCTGGTATCGGAAATTCCACACTTAAATAAAACAAAAACATTGTGGCGAACTTTCTCCGCCCTTGCGCCAAACTGCTTCATACAAAATCACAAGAGAGGGTTTACTCATATAAAAAGGGAACGTCTGCTTTTAGGAATATTTTAACTATAATTCATGTGCCCCCTGAATATCCGCTACAAAGGGTGTATCCCAAAAGCCCCCACCAGCATCTGAGAGCTGGCCAGGCAGAAGAGAATCATCCAATCAGATAAAAGCATCCAATATCACAGATGCATCCACCGGGAAGCTGCCATTGGGATTCTCAAGGAGGGACACAACCGTTCTGACAGCCAAGGAGACAGGGATGGTGGTTAATAGGAAAATCAGTAACTTCTTATTCCCTACGTGTGATAAGAAATAAAATGATCGTTCCGGTGGATGATGGGTCGGAAGGGTCACAATTGACATTAATGGATGTAGTTAACCAGTCAATGTTTATTCAGTAAGAAGTACATTACCGGGGTTTACCTGTCTGGGGGATGATGATAATGAAGCGCCCGCTGTTTGCCAGCTGTCTGATGATACCCAGATGCTGGCAGAGAGCCTGAGTGTCCGGTATAAGGTATGGAGACATGGCCGACTGAGACTTAGGCTGCTGCAGGGTGCCCTCTAGCTGTGATACTTCCAACTGCGGCGGCAAAAGAGGCAGATATAAGGATGGTTCTGTCGTATCTGGTCGTTCGAGTGGGGAAATGCAATCGATTCCCAAGGAACTAGCTTCAAATGAAATAACAGGCTAAATATTGGTTCAGCTCACATTAAGGCGGCCTGCAATCTGGTGTAACAAGTGTATATGTGAGAATGGAAATGAAGACATGAGAAGGGACTGCCAGGTCTGTCGTGTGGGTACCGTATGGGCAGCCTAGTGCACTGCCCATGGCCTTCTAGGACCTGTTCACTTGCACTAGCCCAGCCACTCGCGCAGTAAATGGTCCTCTCTATGTGGCTTCTGTATTCGATGACTGTGCCACAGGACCTGATCTGCAGCCAGTATAGAAAGGGGACGGGGAAAACCTTGGCCGGCAGCTTATCTCAGACAGAGCATTATGGACTGGGTACCTGAAGTCGTAGCTGTGCCATGTCCCTCATGAGACGGTTTCTCCGAGTCTCCTCCTGAGCCTGGGGGGAGAGAGAGATGATAACTTGGCAAGGCCACAAAATTGCAGAGGATCTCCTTTCATTTCCCAGCGGAAGTGACCGTGGCTATTATTGGTTGTGCCAGCTGTCGCAGTCTGTCTGACTGAGGCCCCAGCCAACGGGAACAGCACTCCCCTCTCCGTGAGGACGGCACCGCTACCAAACATGCTAGAAGGACAGTAACCCCTAGGTAACATCCTACTCGTCGTCTCTATCCGCTCACATTTCCTCTGGCTGACAGAGACGGAGAGACACAGAACATACCCATGATGTAAGTGCTAAAAGTGCTACCAGTGTATGCCAGCTGCATCATTTCTACCATTGCGAGTGCTGCCCTCTACAGGCAGTGAATAAGGTACAGAGCACTATGAGCGGTCACCAGGTCCTCTGAGGTCCTTTTTAGCCCAATTCGGATACGTGAGACTATGATCTATAGCGGCCTCTCCCATGCCAGCAGAGCAGGAACGCTGTAAGGTATAGGAGGAAGTGGGCAATCTGTTTGTTCCGCTAGGAAGGCAGGCCGGGTTCTCAGGATAGAGCGCTCTCTGTCAGGCATGGCTCCTTCAATGCCTAACAGCTTGCATGGCGCCGGACGGGAGAAGACAGAGCCCATTAAGGGGGCAATTCAATTAGCCGTAATCCATTTTTGCACAAATAGGGAAAAAATAAGATTTTACTCACCGGTAAAACTATTTCTCGTAGTCCGTAGTGGATGCTGGGGACTCCGTAAGGACCATGCTGGGGACTCCGTAAGGACCATGGGGAATAGCGGCTCCGCAGGAGACTGGGCACAGCTAAGAAAGAATTAGGACTACCTGGTGTGCACTGGCTCCTCCCACTATGACCCTCCTCAAGAATTCAGTAAGGATACTGTGCCCGGAAGAGCTGACACAATAAGGAAGGATTTTGAATCCCGGGTAAGACTCATACCAGCCACACCAATCACACCGTATAACTCGTGATATTATATCCAGTTAACAGTATGAACATAACAGAGCCTCTCAACAGATGGCTCAACAATAACCCTTTTAGTTAACAATAACTATATACAAGTATTGCAGACAGTCCGCACTTGGGACGGGCGCCCAGCATCCACTACGGACTACGAGAAATAGATTTACCGGTGAGTAAAATCTTATTTTCTCTAACGTCCTAGTGGATGCTGGGGACTCCGTAAGGACCATGGGGATTATACCAAAGCTCCCAAACGGGCGGGAGTGCGCGGATGACTCTGCAGCACCGAATGAGAGAACTCAAGGTCCTCCTCAGCCAGGGTATCAAATTTGTAGAATTTTGCAAACGTGTTTGCCCCTGACCAAGTAGCAGCTCGGCAAAGTTGTAAAGCCGAGACCCCTCGGGCAGCCGCCCAAGAAGAGCCCACTTTCCTCGTGGAATGGGCTTTTACAGATTTAGGCTGCGGCAGGCCAGCCACAGAATGCGCAAGCTGAATTGTGCTACAAATCCAGCGAGCAATAGTCTGCTTTGAAGCAGGAGCACCCATCTTGTTTGGTGCATACAGGATAAATAGCGAGTCAGTCTTCCTGACTCCAGCCGTCCTGGAAACATAAATTTTCAAGGCCCTGACTACGTCCAGTAACTTGGAGTCCTCCAAGTCCCTAGTAGCCGCAGGCACCATGATAGGTTGGTTCAAGTGAAAAGCTGATACCACCTTAGGAAGAAATTGGGGACGAGTCCTCAATTCTGCCCTATCCATATGGAAAATCAAATAGGGGCTTTTACATGACAAAGCCAAGGCCAAAAGCATGACCACTTTCCACGTGAGATATTTTAAAGCCACGGTTTTGAGTGGCTCAAACCAATGTGACTTTAGGAAACCCAACACCACGTTGAGGTCCCACGGTGCCACTGGGGGCACAAAAGGAGGCTGAATATGCAGCACTCCCTTGACAAATGTCTGAACTTCAGGCAGTGAAGCCAGTTCTTTTTGGAAGAAAATCGACAGAGCCGAAATCTGGACCTTAATGGAACCCAATTTTAGGCCCATAGTCACCCCCGACTGTAGGAAGTGCAGAAATCGACCTAACTGGAATTCCTCCGTTGGGGCCTTCCTGGCCTCACACCACGCAACATATTTTCGCCATATGCGGTGATAATGTTGTACGGTTACATCTTTCCTAGCTTTAATAAGCGTAGGAATGACTTCCTCCGGAATACCCTTTTCTTTTAGGATCCGGCGTTCAACCGCCATGCCGTCAAACGCAGCCTCGGTAAGTCTTGGAACAGACAGGGCCCCTGCAGCAGCAGGTCCTGTCTGAGCGGCAGAGGCCATGGGTCCTCTGAGATCATTTCTTGAAGTTCCGGGTACCAAGCTCTTCTTGGCCAATCCGGAACAATGAGTATAGTTCTTACGCCTCTTCTCCTTATTATCCTCAGTACCTTGGGTATGAGAGGAAGAGGAGGGAACACATAAACCGACCGGTACACCCACGGTGTCACTAGAGCGTCCACAGCTATCGCCTGAGGGTCTCTTGACCTGGCGCAATATTTTTCCAGCTTTTTGTTTAAGCGGGACGCCATCATGTCCACCTGTGGCCTTTCCCAACGGTTTACAATCAGTTGAAAGACTTCTGGATGAAGTCCCCACTCTCCCGGGTGGAGGTCATGCCTGCTGAGGAAGTCTGCTTCCCAGTTGTCTACTCCCGGAATGAACACTGCTGACAGTGCTAACACGTGATTTTCCGCCCAACGGAGAATCCTTGTGGCTTCTGCCATCGCTGCCCTGCTTCTTGTGCCGCCCTGTCGATTTACATGGGCGACCGCCGTGATGTTGTCTGACTGGATCAGAACCGGACGGTTTTGAAGCAGGGGCTTTGCTTGACTTAGGGCATTGTAAATGGCCCTCAGTTCCAGAACATTTATGTGTAGGGAAGTCTCCTGACTCGACCA
Organism: Pseudophryne corroboree; assembly: GCF_028390025.1. NCBI lineage: Eukaryota > Metazoa > Chordata > Amphibia > Anura > Myobatrachidae > Pseudophryne > Pseudophryne corroboree. Next base: position 8,648,867 of record NC_086455.1, on the reverse strand, counting down.
AAGTCCTTGGAAGTTTCTTCCCTGAGTGACTGCCCCCCAGCCCCGAAGGCTGGCATCCGTGGTCACCAGGACCCAGTCCTGTATGCCGAATCTGCGGCCCTCTCTGAGATGAGCACTCTGCAGCCACCACAGCAGAGACACCCTGGTCCTTGGAGACAGGGTTATCAACCGATGCATTTGAAGATGCGATCCGGACCATTGGTCCAACAGGTCCCACTGAAAAGTTCTGGCATGGAACCTGCCGAATGGAATCGCTTCGTAGGAAGCTACCATCTTTCCCAGGACACGCGTGCAATGATGCACCGACACCTGTTTTGGTTTCAGGAGGCCTCTCACTAGAGACGACAGCTCCTCGGCTTTCTCCTCTGGGAGAAACATTTTTTTTCTGGACCGTGTCCAGAATCATCCCTAGGAACAGTATACATGTCGCCGGAACCAGCTGAGACTTTGGAATATTCAGAATCCAACCGTGCTGGTGTAGCATCTCCTGAGATAATGCTACGCCGACCAACAACTGCTCTCAGGACCTCGCCCTTATCAGGAGATCGTCCAAGTATGGGACAATTAAAACTCCCTTTTTGCGAAGGAGTATCATCATTTCGGCCATTACCTTGGTAAATACCCTCGGTGCTGTGGACAGGCCGAACGGCAACGTCTGGAATTGGTAATGACAATCCTGTACCACAAATCTGAGGTACTCCTGGTGAGGATGGTAAATGGGGACATGCAGGTAAGCATCCTTGATGTCCAGAGATACCATGTAATCTCCCTCTCCCAGGCTTGCAATAACCGCCCTGAGCGATTCCATCTTGAACTTGAATTTTTTTAAATATGTGTTCAAGGATTTCAAATTTAAAATGGGTCTCACCGAACCGTCCGGTTTCGGTACCACAAACATTGTGGAATAGTAACCCCGTCCTTGTTGAAGTAGGGGCACCTTGACTATCACCTGCTGGGAATACAGCTTGTGAATTGCCTCTAACACAGCCTCCCTTTCTGAAGGAGTCGTTGGTAAGGCAGATTTGAGGAAACGGCGGGGGATGTCTCGAATTCCAGCCTGTACCCCTGAGATACCACATGAAGGATCCAGGGATCTACCTGTGAGCGAGCCCACTGATTGCTGAAGTTTTTGAGACGGCCCCCCACCGTACCTGGCTCCGCCTGCTGAGCCCCAGCGTCATGCGGCGGACTTAGCAGAAGAAGCGGGGGAGGACTTTTGTTCCTGGGAAGTGGCTGTATGCTGCAGCTTTTTTCCCCTACCTCTGCCTCTGGGCAGAAAGGACGCGCCTCTACCCCGTCTGCTCTTTTGGGGGCGAAAGGACTGCACCTGATAATACGGTGCTCTCTTTGGTTGTGAGGGGACATGTGGCAAAAATGCCGACTTCCCAGCTGTTGCTGTGGAAACTAAGTCTGAAAGACCATCCCCGAACAACTCCTCACCCTTATAAGGCAAAACTTCCATGTGCCTTTTGGAATCTGCATCCCCTGTCCACTGCTGGGTCCATAACCCTCTCCTGGCACAAATGGACAGTGCACTTATTTTTGATGCCAGCCGGCAAATATCCCTCTGTGCAGCTCTTATGTAAAAGACAGCGTCTTTAATATGCTCTACGTTTAGCAATATAGTGTCCCTGTCTAGGTTGTCAATGTTCTCTGACAGGGAGTCTGACCATGCAGCTGCCGCACTGCACATCCATGCTGAGGCAATAGCTGGTCTCAGTATAATACCAGTGTGTGTATATATAGCTTTTTGGAGAGCCTCCTGCTTTCTGTCAGCAGGTTCCTTTAGGGCGGCCGTATCTTGGGACGGCAGTGCCACCTTTTTTGATAAGCGCGTAAGTGCTTTATCCACCTTAGGGGGTGTTTCCCAACGTGACCTATCCTCTGGCAGGAAAGGGTACGCCATTAGTAATTTTTTTTTAAATTACTGATTTTTTATCAGGGGAAGCCCACGCTAGTTCACACACGTCATTTAATTCTTCAGAAGGGGGAAAAACTACTGGTAGTTTTTTCTCCCCAAACATAATACCCTTTTTTGTGGTACCTGGGGTCACCTCAGAAATGTGTAAAACATTTTTCATTGCCTCAATCATATAACGAGTGGCCCTATTGGACATTACATTAGTCTCTTCGTCGTCGACGCTGGTATCAGTATCCGTGTCGACATCTGTGTCTGTCACCTGAGGTAGCGGGCGTTTTAGAGCCCCTGATGACTTTTGAGACGTCTGGGCAGGCACGGGCTGAGAAGCCGGCTGCCCCACATTTGGCATGTCGTCAAATTTTTTATGTAAGGAGTCGACACTTTCGCGTAATTCCTTCCACAAGTCCATCCACTCCGGTGTCTGCCCCGCAGGGGGTGACAACACATTTATAGGCACCTGCTCCTCCTCCACATAAGTCTCCTCATCAAACATGTCGACACAGCCGTACCGACACACCGCACACACACAGGGAATGCTCTGACAGAAGACAGGACCCCACAAAGCCCTTTGGGGAGACGGAGAGAGAGTATGCCAGCACACACCAGAGCGCTATATAATACAGGGATTAACTAAATTATATCCCCTATAGCTGCTATATATGTATTTTGCGCCTAAATTTAGTGCCCCCCCCCCCCTCTCTTTTTTACCCTTTTCTGTAGTGTAGACTGCAGGGGAGAGTCAGGGAGCTTCCTTCCAGCGGAACTGTGAGGGAAAAATGGCGCCAGTGTGCAGAGGGAGATAGCTCCGCCCCTTTTTCGCGGACTTTTCTCCCGCTTTTTTATGGATTCTGGCAGGGGTATTTATCACATATATAGCCTCTGGGGCTATATATTGTGATATATTTGCCAGCCAAGGTGTATTTATTGCTTCTCAGGGCGCCCCCCCCAGCGCCCTGCACCCTCAGTGACCGGAGTGTGAAGTGTGTATGAGGAGCAATGGCGCACAGCTGCAGTGCTGTGCGCTACCTTGGTGAAGACTGATGTCTTCTGCCGCCGATTTTCCGGATTCTTCTTGCTTCTGGCTCTGTAAGGGGGCCGGCGGCGCGGCTCCGGGACCGAACACCAATGGCCGGTTCCATGCGGTCGATCCCTCTGGAGCTAATGGTGTCCAGTAGCCTAAGAAGCCCAAGCTACCACCAGTTAGGTAGGTTCGCTTCTTCTCCCCTTAGTCCCTCGCTGCAGTGAGTCTGTTGCCAGCAGATCTCACTGTAAAATAAAAAACCTAACATATACTTTCTTTCTAGGAGCTCAGGAGAGCCCCTAGTGTGCATCCAGCTCGGCCGGGCACAGGATTCTAACTGAAGTCTGGAGGAGGGTCATAGTGGGAGGAGCCAGTGCCCACCAGGTAGTCCTAATTCTTTCTTAGCTGTGCCCAGTCTCCTGCGGAGCCGCTATTCCCCATGGTCCTTACGGAGTCCCCAGCATGGTCCTTACGGAGTCCCCAGCATCCACTAGGACGTTAGAGAAATAAAAATAAAAAAAAACCTGTCTTTTTTGCAGTTGCTTGGCTGATGGGTTTTTTCAATTAATGCCATATTTTTTTGCGCACAGAAATGTACCGGTTTTAGTTCGTAAAACATCATTTAGCCGTGGTAATTTACAGCAGTTAACTGAATTCCTTCCTTAGTGTTCTTCCCAAGCTCCGCATAACCCGGCAGTCATGCGGTAGACCTACGGGAAAGCTCCTCATTCATTTACCTGATGCTAATATGAAGATCAGGGAGTAACTAAAACATCTCCCGAATACACCGGATAGGGAATTACACTAGATGCAACCGGATACAGAATTCACCACTGACACAGCCTGCCATGAATGCCGATTAGCCGACTCACCGTCCCTTAAGGAGATGCCAAATTATCACTCGTCCCACGGATATTTTACCCCCCCAGTACCCCTATGTATATAAGAGGAAGGGGGATTACGGTGCAGCAGTGATGAAACAATATGGCTCCTGTAGAGGACATCATTAAAGACAACAGTTCCTTCCAGATTTGGAGACAGAGCAACTATGCAAATGTTACATGGAGGTTTTCTAGAAAACATTACGGTTTTAGGGGGATCCGGTCGTTTTATCGACCGTGTCTAGGTCGACAATGTTTAGGTCGACCACTATAGGTCGACAGTCACTAGGTCGACATGGATGGAAGGTCGACAGGGTTTCTAGGTCGACATCTGCTAGGTCGACAGGTCTAAAGGTCGACATGAGTTTAAAAAAAAAAAATTTGGATTTTTTTCATACTTAACGATCCACGTGGACTACGATTGGAACGGTAAAGTGTGCCGAGCGAAGCGGTAGCGGAGCGAAGGCACCATGCGAGGGGACGCGGTGCACTAATTTGGGATCCCGGTCACTTTACGAAGAAAACGACACCAAAAAAAAATAAAAATCCTCATGTCGACCTTTAGACCTGTCGACCTAGCACGTCGACCTAGAAACCCTGTCGACCTTCCATCCATGTCGACCTAGTGACTGTCGACCTATAGTGGTCGACCTAAACATTGTCGACCTAGACACTGTCGATAAAACGAACCACACCCGGTTTTAGGCAGTGGTTAGGGGTCCACTAAGTACGATATCCCGATGGATGAGATGCCGGAGGTCAGACTACCGACTGCGGCATCCTGCCAGCCCCCTGAAAAGTACTCTAACTCTCACCTGCCCTCTCCCCTAACCCTCCCTTGTTGGTGCCTAAACCTAACCCTCCTCGCTTGGTGCCTAACCCTAACCCTCCCTCCCCGGTACCTAACCATACCTTTCCCATCCCTGCACCCTAACCCCCATTCTAATGCCTAAAGAGACCCGCTGGAAGAACGATCGGGATTCTGGCTGTCTGCATTCTGACGCCGGGATCCTGACCTTCCGGCTGGGATCTGGAACAGATAACTCACTAGTGGTAAAGCTCCCGTACCACGTCAGAACATGAAATACTATCACTTACCGTTTATACTCGAGTATAAGCCGACTTTTTCAGCAAATTTTTCTATGCTGAAAAAGCCCCCCTCGGCTTATACTCGAGTCAACGGCTGCAGCAGACGCCGTGGGCTGTGTGGGCGTCCGCTGCAGCCGGCTCCAGGGACAGACACTAGAGGTCATTATTGGCCTCTAGTGTCTGTGCGGCGTTGCTATGGGAGAGACGTCATGACGTCTCTCCCATAGAGATGATCGGGTGCCGGGAAGCGGGCGCCGGAGCAGGTGGACAGACGGAGCGGGCGGACAGACGGAGCGGAGCAGCGCGGCAGCAGAAGAAGCGGTCGGGAAGCAGGAGCGGGGCAGTGGTAAGTATTGTTTTTGTGTGTGTTTGTGTGTTGGTAAGCGGCGACGGGGGCACAGCAACAGGGGGCAAAGAAAGAGGGGGCACAACTACTGGGGGCAAAGAAAGGGGGCACAACTACTGGGGGCAAAGAAAGAGGGGTCATAACTACTGGGGCAATGAAAGAGGGGGCACAACTACTGGGGGCAAAGAAGGGGCATAACTACTGGGGGCAAAGCAACGGGGGCATGTTTTTATCTGGCACTGTGGGGGGATATCTGTCACTGGGGGCACAACCCTAGCAACAAGCATTACCCCCTGGCAACAAGCATAACACCTACCGCATGAAACCCCTGGCAACGAGCATGACACCCTGAGCATGAAAACCCCTGGCACCGTGCATTTCCCACCCTAGGCTTATACTCGAGTCAGTAATTTTTCCCAGTTTTTTGTGGTAAAATTAGGTGCCTCGGCTTATACTCGAGTATATACGGTACATTTGCTGTTCTCTGTTCTCAGCTGGAACCACACAGCTAGGCTCAGAATAGAGGATAGTACGGTGTGTTTTGTCACACTGATAATTCAGGTACATGGTAGGGGTCACTGTTTTATTAACTTTATCCAATGTTTATTGCTGAGTGAATACAGGACAAACTACTGCCGGGGGGATCCACAATCACCCATGGCTATGTGCCCAATACAGTGACTCCAGCGGGCAGGAAGTGGAGGGTGAGAAGACGGGAATGCAGCACTCACCATGCGGAACTGGGCCTGAGCTTGGTGTAAGGTGTTGTCCTGCTGGGATTCGGCGAGGCTGGTGAAGATCCCCAGGTCCGGATTGAATTGTAGGACGTTGCCCTGCAGCCGGGTGAGGAAATGGCCAAAACTGCGAATGTAGCAGCTGCGGACAATGGACTGAAAGAGAAGCACACACAGAATCTAATCATTAAGAGCAGATCTTAATTATGGACCACTGTACAGTAATAGGACGACCGTTACACTGCCTAGAGCAGTGGTTCTCAAACCCGGTCCTCAGGACCCCACACGGTCCATGTTTTGCAGGTCACCTGTAGATTTTTAAAATGTGGCAGTTGGTGATACACAGAGCAGCAGCCGGGTGACCTGGAAAATGTGACCGTGTGGGGTCCTGAGGACTGAGTTTGAGAACCACTGGTCTAGAGGAATTTATGCAACATTTTGTCTCCTTCTGTAGATAGCTGCTCAGTATTACTCCCAAAGATCAGTTAGGCAGCAGGGACCCTACTCAGAGAAAGAGGAGGGGTGGAGCTCTGGTCCTGACCTTTCCCACTTAGACTATGACACACTAGCCCAAATAAGCAACAAGCTTTACAAATATTGGCTATAAAGAGGATGGAGAGCTGTCCAGGACTAGGTTAATTTTATATTATATATATATCTCCTGCAGGGTCCACGTTATCCACAGTATAACATTGGGATATGACGACGCAACAGCGGATTTGCACCAAACAGTCAAAGCTTTTCAGCCTCCCAGCATGCAACGGGCCCTTCCATATATCCCTGCCTCCTGGCTTAGGATAATCAGTTTTTTGTTTGGTGCAGCAGGAGTCGGGCCATGGTCAGAGGGCTGCTGGTTTTTAGCAGCCTTAAGCGTTCTTATTTTATTTTTATAGTCTTACTATTTTTCTTGAGTGATCTTTCTAAAAAGCGTCTTACACGTACCTTAGAAAGAGTCGCTCCAACAACTCTCCGCCGGGTCGCGACAGCACTTACCCACGTGTACAGTGCTATTTCGGTGGGCGTCTGTGTAGGATGTACTAGCAAGTCCAGCAGACGTTACCAGGCTGTGGCCCGGAGCACGGGTGAAGGTAAGGCATCGGTTCCGCTTAGAGAGGGAGCGTGGACAAAGCCGCACTGTTTTGGGAGGAGGCTACCAAACAGTCGCTGACGCGGCTGCCACCTCGGGTGCACCAGCGCTAGGCCTTGGGGACCATAGGCTCCAAGAGTAGTATGAGAACGCGATCCCTAGGGTTGATGTTAGCAGTGGGGAGTCAGACGCTCTCCTGGTGCATCAGTGTTAATTTGTCCGTCTATGTTCACTACAGGTTCTCGGAGCGGTTGTGTACACTATTAGCGTCTGGATCTACTCAGCGTTCGCCAATGCCAAATAACACCCAACCCTCCCCTCCCTGTACTGTCCAAGCCCTACAGCAGTACTTTGGCAATGTCATTACACCACTAACATGTCACATGTCATTCAGCCATGAGGACGGTTGTAGAGCTCCAGCCAGTTACCTCTTCCAGAACAGTGAGCACAGGCCTTTCCTTCTCAAAATTGACCTTGCGGTGTGTGGCCTTCAGTGGTGGCAGGTTCCTCAAAGCCGCGTCTTCTGGGAGCAGTAAATGGTGGGTCAGGTCTGGCTGTTCCGAATCCGGCAGTATACTCTGCACTTCGCTGCACAAGGGGATGCCTGAGACACAGACAGTGACATATAAAAAGTAAGTAGTCACCTAGCTGCGTCAGGAATACTGTAACACTGCAACTGCTCTCTTACCAGATTCCTGGATCTTGGCTGCAGACGGCAACAGGTTTAAAAGCACAGACAATCGGTTCCACAAACTCTGGGAGCTCTGCAAGACAACCAGGGAATGATTAAAGCCTACTACCAGCAGCGCAATGTATATCCAAAGTCACCTGAAAGGCTTGATAAAAATGATTTCGCAAATGAGACGAAACTGTGCGGTGGCTGGGCTTCCTACCTGCGCACACATGATTACTATATCCGTGTTGGTCCTTAGCCAGTCCAGGAAGATCTTGACACTGGCCAGGAGTCCCTCGCTAGTGATAACTTCCAGTTTCTCCTGAAGAGTCCTCTCGTTGTGGCCTGATTTGTTGCTCACGATGCTTCCCTCCGAGTCAGAGATTTCTCCTAAAAAACAAACAAAAAACAACACGACGGGAGCATTTAAAACCAACTGAATAACAAGGACGGACAGACAGTCAAATAAAAGTCACCACGGGATTGTACACTCCGGCCAACACTCACCGACAGCAAGGATAAGGTAACCGCGGAAAAGTACCTGCCCTACTGGGATCAGTCATCTAATTTAGTTGGCCTTGTCCACATTCCCTGGTAGAGAGCATCCAGACCAGTGGTTCCCAAACTCGGTCCTCAAAGACCACCAACAGGTCATGTTTTCCATATCACCCAGCAGATGCACGCGTATTCATTACTCACTGACATTTTAAAAGGTCGAGCTAATGATTTCACTTGCAATTCTGTAAGGAGCCCTAGAAAACACGAACTGTTAGGGGTCCTTGAGGACCAAGGCGGTCATTGCGATCCGTTTGCGTGCTGCAATTTCTCGCAGCCGTGTGAACGGGTCTGAACTGTGCATGAGCGCGGGCGGCTCTCTGTACAAGCGATTGCATCCCTGCACAGCCCTAACCCCCTCCCCTGTAGGGGGAGATTACCTGGTCGCAGCAGCGCAAAAAACCGCCTGCGTGCGACCAGGTCAGAATGACCCAGCCCAAGTTTGGGAACCACTGCTCTAGACCAAGGCTTTCCTGCAACATCGCCATCTATCTGAGGTCAGCGGATTAACCAGAAAATCTATCCTAGGAGCTCTGCCCAAACACGGACGTCCTTATTCTGACAACAAAAAAAAGGAGGCTGGGTGTACATGGGGGACTGTACACACCCAACCAGCCGAAGATGGAGAAACTGCAGAAGAGAAAAATTATATTTACACTCTGCTAGAAACAAAACAGAAAGTAAAGAATATAGGGTCTATGGATTAAGAGTGATTACTGGATTTCTGTAATCCCAAAACATATCCGCGTTCTCATATACCTGCCTTTAAACGTTCAACACGTTCCAACAGCCCAGAAAGTTGTGGATAGACTGACCCTTACCTTGCTCCATGTTATTGGTGTTCTCCACATCTCCATTCACTAATGGTTCTTTCTCTGTGGAGCTGGGGGCCACCAGTTCAGCTACAGGTTTCACAAACACATTGGTGAAGGTGGGCGCCAAACGGAAGCAGCGCTTGGTCTGGAACATCTGCGTGGACATGGCCTGAAGGTTGCTGGCCATGCTGGCTTCGGTGGTAGCGGGACCTGGGCCATTTGCAGGGAGCTCCTGGATATCTGTTTTAGCAGTGCTCACAGGTTTTACTTCTATCTTCTCCTCTGAGGATTTGGGAGACTCCTTAGACTCCTTCAGATTCTTTCCCTCATCTCCAGGGTCATCCTCGATGTCTTCCAGGTCAGAACGGGATTCCTGGCTGTTCATATCAGAGTCTGACTCGATGTCAAATGCTGCTTCTTCGTCGCTCTTCTCCGACGCGCTCTCTGAATTGTCGCTTCCCTTAGCCGAGCCGTGGCTGGAGTCTGAGTCGAAGCCCTCGCTCAAGTCGCTCTCGTCCGCCTTCCGAGCGTGTCTCCTCCTCCTGAGACAAGATAGGCGAGAGTACTTCTGGCTTTTCTTGTTTCTAGTCTTCGTCTGTGGCTGTTTGCTGACCTGGTTCAACTCCGGTTCTACGTCTTTCACTTCGGAGACCTCCCTGGATTCTGGATCATCTGCGGAAGGCAATCAGATTCAATGGAATGCTACTTGTTACTATTTGCAATACACAATCCACGGGCGGAAAGATATTTAGGTGCACTGTATTTCAGATGTGATGTTGGAGAGAACCGTAAGATTAATGAAAGTGATGATTAAGCGGAGGATTTTGTAAACATTGTCCCATTGGCATAACTGGAGCGTTTCGTTGTGGAACAACAGATGAAGTTATGGGTCATCCCACAATGAAACGCGTCAGTTACACTACTTTGGGACTACAACTGGGTTGATCTCTACAAAATCCTCAATTTATTCATGATTCATCAAGTGACCCCATGACAAAGAACAGTCCGGGAAACTCACCTGGGCTGTCATTCTGGAAGGCGGGAACGGGGCTCTCCTCCAGCTCGGCCTGCAGTCTTATATTAACATGGTTGACCAGGTGGGAAAACAGGGCCAGTGTGAAAGCTATGGCCGCACTGTACTGCTTGGAATCTGGAAATATAGTGTAACAAATCCTTAGTAATTTTGGACATGGGCTATTACCCAAGTCTTTGGTGACAGCAAGCATGGACCATCACACAGTCTTCCTTTATTCCCTCCGGACACTCTCACCTGCCCGCTTTAAGCTGTGGACACTCATCAGACAGATGACCACCATCCGAAAGACCAGCAGGTCGGGCAGAAAGGAGTAGCTTCCTTCATACTCCTCCTCGTCTTCACTGACCGAGCTCAGGTTGAGGGACGAGGGCAGGTAGAACATGCAGAGGTTGAAATCCTCCAGGACCGATTGGCAGAGAGAGGTCAACTCAGAGTCTACTGAGCTGGGTGAGTGGAGCGGAGAAACACACGGTTACCACTCTCATTATGTATGGTAGAAAGACACAAGTATACCGTTTACCCCGCTTTTTGCCCAGGATAAATCCCTGTATGGTCAGCCCAATAAGAAAACCACTTCATGGAGCTTCTTAAGCAATTTGGCCAGTGCTCTGCTTTCTCCACCAACAGCCCACTTTCTATATTGGAGATGTATAGCATGATTTACACAGAACGCATGGCTCTCGTATTCATCAGTATTTTGAAAGCAATAATAAGACCAGACGGCACCGAGTACAGGACGCTGTACCACTGGAGGAACGGTCTGATGCTCCCGGGATGTACAAAGCAGAAAAAGAATACCCCTGATATAAATGTATTTCCCACTAGACAGAACATGTTGTAGTGACAATAAATTATTCTTATCTTATGTATACTATGGACAGCTGCTGTAGTACAACATGACAGGAGGGCGAGAAGAGAAGGGTCACTGACCTGCTCTTCGGCTGCAGCAGTCTCTGGAGATACATGAAGCTGACCAGTAACCTCTTTATGTCCTTACATCTGCGGAACCAGAACACAGTTTATAAATCAATGCTTATGAAAACCAAACGTCCTCTTTCTCCAGTCTATATTTCGTCTCTGTGTTGCCTGGGATAATCTTCTATGTTTCTCCCCCTTTATTCCGCAGCCCTAGGTAATGGTGTGCGGTGACGACAGGACGTGATCTCCTGGGGTCACCACCTATTACCTGCATAAGACACAACAGGGCCGGATCTAGGGGGGGGCGAAGGGGGCGACGGCCCCCCCTAACACAGTCATAGCCACGCCCACTTTTGAGCAGAAGAGAGCTCTACTGGGAGAGCCTGAGGCAGAACGATGTGCTGCAGCTTATATCACAGCAGCACAGAGGAGCCAGGAGAGCAAGGGTTACAGAGCATTTGCCCCTCACTTGCTGGCGTGTGGGTACTAGGGCTACTAAATACAATTACCCCATAGCACAGTCACATGTACATAGAACGATCACAAGCTCTATCTCAGTCTCACTCAAAAAGTTCAGTCAGAATTGAGAGAGGAGGAGTTAGGATTGCAGATGGGAGGAGTTGGGACTGTAGAGGGAGGAGTCAAGATTAAACAGTAAACCGCCCCCCCCCCCTAAAGAAAAGTCTAGATCCGTCCCTGAGACACAAGGGGGGCCGGCCTCACCTCTTCTTGCCAGGCGATAGTTTACGGTTCTCGGTCTTCTTCAGCTGATGATACATTTTCGCCGCCTTGTCATACAGTCTTTTCAGGTTGCCATAAGCCCCTTCAAAGGATACCTCTGACTGGATGCTGCCAAGGAGGGGAGAGACCAAGGACATGGTGGTGAGAGGTATGTATGAAAGATCAGCAGCACTGACGCAACAAGATGCTCACAACTTGAAGAGCTGACAATCTAAAGCACAAAGCTAATAGAGAGAAGAATGAAACACATTGAGCTGGAACAGTGACACTCCCATACCAGACAGCTGATAGTTTTAGATTATTTAGTAGATGCCCAATAATAAATGTATGAGGTAGCGAGATGTTCTAATGCCTATACTTAAACAGTTACATATGGATGACATAAATACGCACCCCAAAATAAACCATGGTGCAATTAGGTGTCCTTGTGATTGATTGGAGTCCATTTGTGCAGTTAAAAGTGTTTTCATTGATTTCAACATAAGTGCGCTTGTCTGAGATCTCACAATATTGTACATTTTCAAACAAACGCTTCATCATGAAGATCAAAGAACATTCAAGGCAGTTTTTTGTTTTTGTTTTTTTTACTTTATCCGCCATATTATTGAGTATTGAGATGGTCAGTTGAAATTATTTCAAAATGAACCAATTTGAATCCCGTTTTGTAAGAAAACAAAACATGAATAATGTCAAGTCATTTTTCACATTTTTAAAAAAATATGTAAATATACTTCAGAAATAATTAGCCAATAATAAAATTCAATTTGTTAGTGTTAACGTTTTCAATCTGATGGCTACAGCGCCCTCTGCTGGTATATAAAAGAATTCCACTTTCAAATAGTAAATCTATGCAGCCAAATTATCCATATTTGCACACATGGTACCCGAGAGCTAATGATTGGTAGCAATGGATTACTTCCCATTGAGTAATACGATTTAGGGCCTAATTTAGACCGGATCGCTGTTGAGCGAAATCACACCGCAGCCGATTATCAAAAGGCTACGCATGCGCAGGCCAAACTTTGAAAAAATCCTGTCTCTTTTTTGATCACTAGGCGTACGCAGGGTGATTGAGAGGAAGAGGGCGTGTGGGGATGGTAACTGGCCATTTTCTGGGAGTATAAGGAAAAATGCAGGCGTTCCCAAGCGTTTTCAGGGAGGGTGTGTGTTCTCATCGCACTGTAGGAGTAGGTTCAGGGATACGCACAGACTGGAAAAATCATTCGATGGCGACTTAAGTTAAGCCTGCACATCAGTTACATCACTTGCAGACCCACCGGCGCTGCAGGCACCTTGGGGACGATGGCACAGAGGAGAGGCAGCGCGTGTTCAGCGCGGTTATGGGATGCTAGCTTGCAATGACTGCTGGGAATTGTAGTTTACAGTCATTCCACGCAGAGCTACAAGGTCACGGCAAGCCTCCCTTCCCTACTAATATAATATTGCTGCTGATATTCTGCAAAATCTATTTCTGGCCCAACAATAACACAGACACATTAATAGAGTTAATATTTGCCCAATAATAGATTTTTATTTAAATATGGAATTAGCTGTTAAATTTACTGCGAGACAGACGGCAACAGACATGCACAAGCCACGACATCACTCACCAGCGCAGGTAGCAGTAAGTGGCCTCCACGTGGTAGTACTTACTCCCAGCTAATGTGCCCAGCTGGTTAAACGGCATTCCTGTCCCAGAGAAAGATCACAATGAGCGAGACGAGATAACCTTATAACAATGTTAATTATAATATTCCCAAACATGTGTAAAAGTTTCCATACCTGTGCAGAACTGGAGAAGGCTGGTACTGCACGGAGTAGTACAGTTCTATTATATATTCCCTATTAACCATGGTTTGGCTAAAACAGTGCGGTGTTATGCAATGGGATTACAGACATCAGGATTGCTGTGCCTAAGAGGAAAATCTTCCCCCGCCGTACGACCTTACTCTGAAAACTCCATAGTCCTGTATAATTATGAATGCTATTATAGACTCCCTGGTATTAGACAACTCCTAGGGTGAACTCTGGGGCCCTTTAATTAACCCCTTCAAAGCCTGTAAACTATACTTGGCACACTGCATCCACATGTGATGAGTGGTGTAATGAGCCTGTGGCAGCCAGTTAATCTTTCAAGGCTTCAAGCGTAGACGATGCTGCAATTAAATTCATTACCTGGAAACAGGGCGTGAGATGAGCGTTTACAACGTCTATACCACATGATGGCGCTTGCTGATGTTGTGGACGCTCTCATTACCGTTTATTATGAATCTGTGCTGAGCGTTGCGCTTTATAATCACCAATGCGATATTAGATGGTTACACTGCGCCTCTCGCCAATTAGCGCAGACCATAGCCATGCATCAATAGCAGACAACGATAGGAACTCACCGATCTGAGGGACGACCGTCAGCGCCTGGCAGTAAAATCTCTCCGCTAACTTCTCTGTGTCCACCAGTGCCAGTTCATTCTGGTATCGAGCTGCAAGAAGATTGGCGACACAGGAACGTACATTACTGCTCGGTGAGCGCCGATACTCTAGGAGAAACACTGACGGGACAAGCTTTTCTACTGGCAACCCAACATAATATCTTTTATCCTGGTATTACGCTAAATGCGGAGAGTACTGGTCAAGCACAGAAATATTGGCAAGTGCCAAATAAGAAACCAAAAAGGGCTGGGCCTGTGGAACAGACGGGTAATCCGGGGAAGGAAGGGTACTTATTTTATCAGGAGGCTAAGAAAAAAGGGTTAAGTGGGACGCTCAGACATGTCAGCTGTGTGATAACACGGACACAAAACATCACTGTTATTCTATACTGAAGCATATTATACTATAGCAGCGAGGGTTTCTGGTCTGTATAGCCACTACATTATTATAGGGAGAAAAACAACTGTTTATAATAAGAATTTACTTACCGATAATTCTATTTCTCATAGTCCGTAGTGGATGCTGGGGACTCCGTAAGGACCATGGGGTATAGCGGCTCCGCAGGAGACTGGGCACATCTAAAGAAAGCTTTAGGACTAACTGGTGTGCACTGGCTCCTCCCCCTATGACCCTCCTCCAAGCCTCAGTTAGGATACTGTGCCCGGACGAGCGTACACAATAAGGAAGGATTTTGAATCCCGGGTAAGACTCATACCAGCCACACCTATCACACCGTATAACTTGTGATCTGAACCCAGTTAACAGTATGATAACAGAGGAGCCTCTGAAAAGATGGCTCCCAACAATAATAACCCGATTTTTGTAACAATAACTATGTACAAGTATTGCAGACAATCCGCACTTGGGATGGGCGCCCAGCATCCACTACGGACTATGAGAAATAGAATTATCGGTAAGTAAATTCTTATTTTCTCTAACGTCCTAAGTGGATGCTGGGGACTCCGTAAGGACCATGGGGATTATACCAAAGCTCCCAAACGGGCGGGAGAGTGCGGATGACTCTGCAGCACCGAATGAGAGAACTCCAGGTCCTCCTCAGCCAGGGTATCAAATTTGTAGAATTTAGCAAACGTGTTTGCCCCTGACCAAGTAGCTGCTCGGCAAAGTTGTAAAGCCGAGACCCCTCGGGCAGCCGCCCAAGATGAGCCCACTTTCCTTGTGGAACGGGCTTTTACAGATTTTAGCTGTGGCAGGCCTGCCACAGAATGTGCAAGCTGAATTGTACTACAAATCCAACGAGCAATAGTCTGCTTAGAAGCAGGAGCACCCAGCTTGTTGGGTGCATACAGGATAAACAGCGAGTCAGATTTCCTGACTCCAGCCGTCCTGGAAATATTTTCAGGGCCCTGACAACATCCAGCAACTTGGATTCCTCCAAGTCCCTAGTAGCCGCAGGCACCACAATAGGTTGGTTCAGGTGAAAACGCTGGAACCACCTTAGGGAGAAACTGAGGACGAGTCCTCAATTCCGCCCTGTCCGAATGGAAAATCAGATAAGGGCTTTTACAGGATAAAGCCGCCAATTCTGACACGCGCCTGGCCCAGGCCAGGGCCAACAGCATGACCACTTTCCATGTGAGATATTTTAACTCCACAGATTTAAGTGGTTCAAACCAATGTGACTTTTGGAACCCAAACTACATTGAGATCCCAAATTGCCACTGGAGGCACAAAAGGAGGCTGTATATGCAGTACCCCTTTTACAAACGTCTAAACTTCAGGGACTGAAGCTAGTTCTTTTTTGGAAGAAAATTGACAGGGCCGAAATCTGAACCTTAATGGACCCCAATTTCAGGCCCATAGACACTCCTGTTTGCAGGAAATGTAGGAATCGACCCAGTTGAATTTCCTCCGTCGGGCCTTACTGGCCTCGCACTACGCAACATATTTTCGCCAATTGCGGTGATAATGTTTTTGCGGTTACATCCTTCCTGGCTTTAGATCAGGATATGGATGACTTCATCCGGAATGCCTTTTTTCCTTCAGGATCCGGTGTTCAACCGGCATGCCGTCAAACGCAGCCGCGGTAAGTCTTGGAACAGACAGGGTCCTTGCTGGAGCAGGTCCCTTCTTAGAGGTAGAGGTCACGGATCCTCCGTGAGCATCTCTTGAAGTTCCGGTTACCAAGTCCTTCTTGGCCAATCCGGAGCCACGAATATAGTGCTTTCTCCTCTCCATCTTATCAATCTCAGTACCTTGGGTATGAGAGGCAGAGGAGGGAACACATACACTGACTGGTACACCCCCGGTGTTACCAGAGCGTCTACAACTATTGCCTGAGGGTCTCTTGACCTGGCGCAATACCTGTCGAGTTTTTTAATCATGTGGACGACTTCTGGGTGAAGTCCCCACTCTCCCGGGTGGAGGTCGTGCTGAGGAAGTCTGCTTCCCAGTTGTCCACTCCCGGAATGAATACTGTTGACAGTGCTATCACATGATTTTCCGCCCAGCGAAGAATCCCTGCAGCTTCTGCCATTGCCCTCCTGCTTCTTGTGCCACCCTGTCTGTTTACGTGGGTGACTGCCATGATGTTGTCCGACTGGATCAACACCGGCTGACCCTGAAGCAGAGGTCTTGCTAAGCTTAGAGCATTGTAAATGGCCCTTAGCTTCAGGATATTTATGTGAAGTGATGTATCCAGGCTTGACCCTAAGCCCTGGATATTCCTTCCCTGTGTGACTGCTCCCCAGCCTCGCAGGCTGGCATCCGTGGTCACCAGGACCCAGTCCTGAATGCCGAATCTGCGGCCCTCTAGAAGATGAGCACTCTGCAACCACCACAGGATGGATACCCTTGTCCTTGGTGACAGGGTTATCCGCTGATGCATCTGAAAATGCGACCCGGACCATTTGTCCAGTAGGTTCCACTGGAAAGTTCTTGCGTGGAATCTAACGAATGGGATTGCTTCGTAGGAAGCCACCATTTTTACCCAGAACCCTTGTGCATTGATGCACTGAGACTTGGTTCGGTTTTAGGAGGTTCCTGACTAGCTCGGATAACTCCCTGGCTTTCTCTTCCGGGAGAAACACCTTTTTTCTGGACTGTGTCCAGGAACATCCCTAGGAACAGAAGACAAGTTGTCGGAACCAGCTGCGATTTTGGAATATTGAGAATCCAATTGTGCTGCCGCAACACTACCTGAGATAGTGCTACACCGACTTCCAACTGTTCCCTGGATCTTACCCTTATCAGGGAATCGTCCAAGTAAGGGATAACTAAAATTCCCTTCCTTCGAAGGGATATCATTTCGGCCATTACCTTGGTAAAGACCCGGGGTGCCGTGGACCATCCCTACGGCAGCGTCTGAACTGACAGTGACAGTTCTGTACCATAACCTGAGGTACCCTTGGTGAGAAGGGTAAATTTTGACATGAAGGTAAGCATCCTTGATGTCCCGAGACATCATGTAGTCCCCTTCTTCCAGGTTCGCAATCACTGCTCTGAGTGACTCAATCTTGAATTTGAACCTCTGTATGTAAGTGTTCAAATATTTTAGATTTAGATTTAGAATCGGTCTCACCGAGCCGTCTGGCTTCGGTACCACAATAGTGTGGAATAATACCCCGTTCCCTGTTGCAGGAGGGGTACCTTGATTATCACCTGCTGGGAATACAGCTTGTGAATGGCTTCCAAAACTGCCTCCCTGTCAGAGGGAGACGTCGGTTTGGAAATGGCGAGGGGGAGACGTCTCGAATTCCAATATGTACCCTTGAGATATTACCTGAAGGATCCAGGGGTCTACTTGCGAGTGAGCCCACTGCGCACTGAAATTCATTGAGAACGGGCCCCCACCGTGCCTGAGCTTGTAAGGCCCTAGCGTCATACTGAGGGCTTGGCAGAGGCGGGAAAGGGTTTCTGTTCCTGGGAACTGGCTAATCTCTTCAGCCTTTTTCCTCTCCCTCTGTCACGAGCAGAAAAGAGGAACCTTTTGTCCGCTTGCCAACAAAGGACTGCGCCTGATAATACGGCGTCTTATTTTGAGAGGCGACCTGGGGTACAAACGTGGATTTCCCAGTTGTTGCCGTGGCCACCAGGTCTAAAAGACCGACCCCAAATGTCCCTTTTCAAAGGCAATACTTCCAAATGCCGTTTGGAATCCGCATCACCTGACCATTTTACTGGTAGAATTGGACAACGCACTTATACTTGATGCCAGTCGGCAAATATTCCGCTGTGCATCATGCATATATAGAAATGCATCTTTTAAATGCTCTATAGGCAATAATATACTATCCTTATCTAGGATATCAATATTTCCAGTCAGGGAATCCGACCATGCCAACCCAGCACTGCACCTCCAGGCTGAGGCGATTGCTGGTCGCAGTATAACACCAGTATGTGTGTGAATACATTTTTGGATACCCTCCTGCTTTCTATCAGCAGGATCCTTAAGGGCGGCCATCTCATGAGAGGGTAGAGCCCTTGTTCTTACAAGCGTGTGAGCGCCTTATCCCCCCTAGGGGGTGTTTCCCAACGCACCCTAACCTCTGGCGGGAAAGGGTATACACCAATACTTTTTAAGAAATTATCAATTGTTATCGGGGGGAAACCCACGCATCATCACACACCTCATTTTATTTCTCAGATTCAGGAAAACTACAGGTAGTTTTTCCCTCACCGAACATAATACCCCTTTTTGGTGGTACTCGTATTATCAGAAATGTATAAAACATTTTCCATTGTCTCAATCATGTAATGTGTGGCCCTACTGGAAATCACGGTTGTCTCTTCACCGTCGACACAGGAGTCAGTATCCGTGTCGGCGTCTGTATCTGCCATCTGAGGTAACGGGCGCTTTAGAGCCCCTGACGGCCTATGAGACGTCTGGACAGGCACAAGCTGAGTAGCCGGCTGTCTCATGTCAACCACTGTTTTTTTATACAGAGCTGACACTGTCACGTAATTTTCAACAGTACATCCACTCAGGTGTCGACCCCCTAGGTGGTGACATCACTGTTACAGACACTCTGCTCCGTCTCCACATCATTTTTCTCCTCATACATGTCGACACAAACGTACCGACACACAGCACACACACAGGGAATGCTCTGATAGAGGACAGGACCCCACTAGCCCTTTGGGGAGACAGAGGGAGAGTATGTCAGCACACACCAGAGCGCTATATATATATACAGGGATAACCTTATATAAGTGTTTTTAATACTGCGCCTAATTAGTGCCCCCCTCTCTTTTTTTAACCCTTTCTGTAGTGTAGTGACTGCAGGGAAGAGCCAGGGAGCTTCCCTCCAACTGAGCTGTGAGGGAAAATGGCGCCAGTGTGCTGAGGAGATAGGCTCCGCCCCCTTTTCGGCGGCCTTATCTCCCGTTTTTCTGTATATTCTGGCAGGGGTTAAATGCATCCATATAGCCCAGGAGCTATATGTGATGTATTTTTTTGCCATGTAAGGTATTTTTATCATGTTTTATTGCGTCTCAGCAGGGCGCCCCCCCCAGCGCCCTGCACCCTCAGTGACCGGAGTATGAAGTGTGCTGAGAGCAATGGCGCACAGCTGCAGTGCTGTGCGCTACCTTATTGAAGACAGGAACGTCTTCTGCCGCCGATTTTTCCAGACCTCTTCGCTCTTCTGGCTCTGTAAGGGGGCCGGCGGCGCGGCTCCGGGACCCATCCAGGCTGGGCCTGTGATCGTCCCTCTGGAGCTAATGTCCAGTAGCCAAGAAGCCCAATCCACTCTGCACGCAGGTGAGTTCGCTTCTTCTCCCCTTAGTCCCTCGATGCAGTGAGCCTGTTGCCAGCAGGTCTCACTGAAAATAACAAACCTAAACTAAAACTTTCACTAAGAAGCTCAGGAGAGCCCCTAGTGTGCACCCTTCTCGTCGGGCACAGAAATCTAACTGAGGCTTGGAGGAGGGTCATAGGGGGAGGAGCCAGTGCACACCAGTTAGTCCTAAAGCTTTCTTTAGATGTGCCCAGTCTCCTGCGGAGCCGCTATACCCCATGGTCCTTACGGAGTCCCCAGCATCCACTTAGGACTTTAGAGAAAACTCCTTTTTATCAATAGATGTTGTTTGGCGTGTGGTTCCTCTGAGATAATTGCAATGTCAATATTGTGAATAATAGAGCCTATTGTTCCAGCAGGGCATACGATAACAACAAGCAGAAATCAGGTTCTCTGGTCTGGTTCAACAAGAAGAACCTAGGGCTATAACATACACTGATCCGTTTACCGGCACGGAGACAGGCTCTCTCTATCACACACTGCATTACATAAAGACAGTAGATGACAGACAATGAAACATCATACCCAGGTCTCCCAGGTACACGAGACATCGGTGGCACGCCATCTGCGCCCATTCCATCTCTTTGGCAGAGGCAGAGACCAGCTTCTTGCAGCCTGTGACAGGAATGTAAAGCAGAGCTGCAGTCAGGACGGGTAACGCTGCAGTGTGAGATCTAGCCAAGCCCGGAGCGTCACTTCTCCTCCCAGCATGAACACAAACGTATTTCATCCACGCACACCTCCTCAGCAGACACCCCCACTTCTCTCTCTCCCCCCCCCCCCCTCCTCCCACCACACACACTTGTCACACCTGCGGGTCCCAGCACCCTAAAAGGTGCCACAAGGCTGCAACATTCTCCTCTTACTTAAGCTTCCAAGCACCAACCAACACGTAAAACTAATCCGCCTGTAACGTGGCATTATTCTAGGAGCGGCATGGGAGGATATCTGGCCACTGACCGATGAGGGGGTCGGTGACGTGGGTCCAGTCGATGCAGCATTGCAGCTCCAGTTGGTAGTGGGACTGGATGTAGAGTAAGAGGTGCTGGTAGAAGCCCACGCCGGCTATCAGGTGAGTGCGATAGGCGCATTCCAGGGCGCTGCGGCTGTGGATGTGCTGTGTGCGGAGAAAAGAGACTCGTATCACTAATCTATTACTGTTCAAGGCTGCTTTCTAGCGTGTGCCTCACTTTCTGACCCAAAGAGCTTGCAATCTGCTTCTCGTGTGTGCATCTAAATTGCGCAGTACGGCTTGGAGGAACAGCTCAGAAGCAGGTGTAGCAGTAAGAGGTTAGCATATTTAGCATGTTCTTTCCAGAATATCATGCAATTGTGCCTCTTATCGGACCCATGAGGAGGTATGAGGCATACACTTACCTTCTTGTTGGTTTTGATGAGCTGGATGACTTCATAATAGACCTTCCGCCACAGAACTTCCTCCGCTTTCCTGCCATATTCCACGGGGTGTAAGAACATAAGCTTGACGCACAGCTCCCGCAGCCTGGTGGGGGAACACGCCATAGGTAGCACACTAGTAACACGGGATCAGGGTGACTATGGCACCGGTATACATTGATTTCATTAGGTGTGTGTATTGCAGCACTTTACTGAACGCAACAGCCCCTGTGCCCGCTACATCACTGGCACCCAACTCATCCACCATCACATGGACAGAAGATTGGGATTGCTGGAAAGGATAAGTGAAGGGGAGGGATCTCTGCAGTACATGTAAGAGATGGGAAAGGACAACTGACAGCACTGTATACACTATAGATAGGATCTGTACTCTGATTGGCTGCTAGTGAGAAAGCAATGGCCAATGAGCACGCTGTGTAGCGGGCATACCCAGAAATCCCTGCTCCAGTGATGGCGTGCCTTATTTGCACATTTGGGCCTAGTGCGTTGCTTTCTGCTCTCCCTTAACTTGATGAAAATGGGATCAAGATGAAAACTGATATTTAGGCAGCCAGACTTCTGAATCATCATTTTATTTATTCTGATAATTCAACAATTGTGTGTGACATTGTAATACAATTTTCACTGGCCATCCTTTGTGTGGCCCACTGGCTAATATACCCATCGGTGGCTTACCTAGAGATGATGCATTTCATATAGATGTGCGCCGGGCACCACAGTCTCCCCAAATCAATGTCACGGGAGCCCTACATCTACTAGCCCCGGTCTGTACAAAACCCAATTCCCCTGCACATATCATGACACAGCCCTGTCCCGACCAATCACACGGGGGCACAGCTCCCTGCCTCCCACGTGATCAGCTCACTCATCTCCTAACACTCTGTGCTGCTGTGAGCAGTACGAGGATCATGTATTCCAACCCCCGGCTGTACAGCAAGTGATTTTAACAGGCAGGTGCTCTGACCAAGACAAATGCAGTTTACTGACGCAGTGTGACATCACATTGTACCATAATTATTACACAGACCCAAGCTATCCTTGATGTGCCAACAGCAAGGTAAGTAATGAGCCAGCCAGCTGAGGCCTTCATATGTGATGACCACCAATGGACGGTCTCCACTCCATGCACCAGCAACCCATCCCTCCCCGCAGAAGGTAGGCTACAGGACGCTCCCTAATCACACTGCACGGACCACAGACCGCCTTCAGTAGAACGGACGACAGAGGTTCCACGTACTTGTTGCGAAGACTGATATTCTCAGGTTTAAACACTTCCTGATAAGCCGTCTTGTTGGAGATAATGAGATCCAGACGGTGCACCGTCTCCACCACAGCCCTGCCGTACAGAACAGAAAGATATCTATAATACACATATACATTACATCAAAGACACAAATCTGCTATAGGCTGGGGGGGGGATCCTGGGACCTCAACACCCGAGGAGCAGTAGGTAATATGAACACTGGATCAGGGGAAGGCAATGTGTGGCACTACAGCTGCTGTGGAACTACATATCCCAGCATGTCCTGCGGTTAGATAAAGCTAAAACTGTGGCAGGGCATGCTGGGGTGCATAGTTCCACAGATGCTGTTGTGATAAACTTAGAACAGCAATTACCTTTGAGTGGCAGCTTAAAAGCCAGGAGCACTTTCACTCAATTATATTCATCCCTCTGCTGCTCTACACGGACCTGTCACACATTAATCAGCTGCTGGATATGATCATTTATAAAGCTCCCATAAGACGCAGGCTTTGAATGCTCCGCTGCCAAAATCTCCTAATGACAAGAAACAGAACCATCCTGTCCCCCTGGGACTCAGCATCCGCACAGCAGACAGACCCTATTAATAGTCCGGTGATAAAACCGATTCATTGATGTGTAAGTCTGGTACGTAGAGTGCAGAGCTGCAGGAACATTAAGCTGCTGGGTGACATGCTGAAAACTCAATGAGGACTATCCAGAAGTAGCCCGAAAACTCATCGGACACAGACCTGGATGATCCATTCATTTAGAAGACCCGGCGGGGGGAAATGGCAGTTTAGGGGTCTCTCACACAGGTCTAGGTGTTAGCATGACATTGTAAACGAGGCAAAAGTAAACACAAAGCAGTCAACAATGTAGCATCACTGAGGCATGAGGCACTGGGTGGGTCACTACTTGTATTGTCACCAATGGCTGTCCAGGCTATATGGAAAATCACAATGTGTCAGGGCCTGAATAGTGTACCACCCTCCATAGGAGCCAACGCCATCCTTCCCTTGCTTACAATAAAGACTAAGGGGGGTATTCAATTAGCTGTGATTACGGACTTCTCGCGCAAAAAAATGAACTTTTCCCGCGAATCGCCATTACAGCCTATTCAATTATCCGGGAAAATTTATCGGTGATCATTCACCTAGGTAGGAGTAATCGGTCTGTTCCCACTTTTTTTTTTTTTATTTAAATACCCTAAAATGACCCAAATACATACTTGTACCTATTTTCATGTACCCCAAATTTAATGAGAGCATTTATTTTGCCCCCACCAAAAAAAAAAAAAAAAAAACTTACTTTCTAGCATGATTTTGCTTTTTTTTTTTTAAATGCATATAACAGCCATTTCACACAATTTATGTCCCCCAAAACTCTTTAATGTGCTCTCTAATACACTTCTCTTCTGTTATCCTATGTTAGTTCAGCATTTTTGGGGGTACAGGCTGATTTCCCCATTTTCACCTGCACCTTTCACTGCAAAAATGTTCACTTGAAACCCGTTTTTGAATTGAATAGGTTGAAAAACGGGAGCGCGCATACCCGCAAAAAGCCGTTTTCTCTTCAATTTTCGGCTGATCGCGAAAAAACTGCTGTGAATGTGTGGCTAATTGAATACCTCCCATACTGTATATAACCTAAATACCACCGGTCTGTTCATACTGCCAAACCTACAGTAATTTTAATCCATAAACACTGTGGTGACACTTCCTGTCCGGACGAAGGGACCAGGGTCGGCTGCAGACAGAGCAAATGAAGCGGATATTTAACATCAGTATATATAAGAGCTCTATATTCCTGAGATGAATAATATACATGAAATAACTGTGTGTGTGACTAAATGTTTCCACCGCGCTCTCCTCCGCAGCAGGCTGACACGTGTGTGGTGGCACTGATGTAAGAGCAGACACAGAGTGAATGACAGTCTTGCTACCTTGGTATGGTGTAGTCCCAGACAGAGGACAAGCTGGGGAGGTCACACAATGTAGAACACACAATCAGCTCTTTAACGCTCATGGGATCTCATTGGGACACTGTAATCCTGAAGAAGATTCAGCTGTGTAACGGACTAGGGCGGTAATATGTATATATTATTCTTTAGAAAGGAGCCGCAGTGATCCGTCACTGAAGAATGGATTTTACCTCAATAGTTCATGTCTAAAAATATAAACTGTAGGATTGCAAAGTATTATTGGAGATAACACAGTGGTGGGTGGGCTACAAACCTCCCGACTAGCGGTTATTATTACTCTAATTTATTCACTATTGGAGATTCCCAGCCCAGAAAGAGAAATCAGTATATATGAGTAATACTGTTATGTATTAGTATTGTACAGTAAGGCTTAAATGCCCACATGCATCAGAAAATATGAATGCATTTATATTTTTGTCATATCGGGACTAATCGTCCTTTATTATTTAACGAGCGAAGTATAAAAATAAAGGAAATGTGAAAAAAAGATTGAAAAAAAAGTAATATGTGAATAAAGATTAAAAACAAATAGCAAATGTGTCCATTCCTTAAATTTTGATATGTGCTTTTTCATCTAGACATTAATGAACCCAGAGATTGTGTCTGAATGAGGTACTGTATCACCACTGACTCTGTTCATATCATTTTATAATTGCCCCATAAATGAAATAAGCTGTAAAGTAATAGAACTAGTCTCTCATTGGCCCTCATTCCGAGTTGTTCGCTCGCTGTCGTTTTTCGCAGCGATCAAGTGAAAAATCGGCATTTATGCGCATGCGTTAAGTACTTTCACACAAAACTTTGTAGTTTTACAGAAGCTCAAGCGAAGTTTTCCAGTCGCTCAAGTGTTCGTTGTTTGCTTTACAGGAAGTGGGTGTTTCTGGGCGGCAACTTAGCGTTTTCAGGGAGTGTGCTAAAAAACGCAGGCGTGCCAGGGAAAAACGCAGGAGTGGCTGGAGAAACGGGGGAGTGGCTGGCCGAACGCAGAGCGTGTTTGTGACGTCAAACCAGGAACTAAACGGACTGCAGTGACTGCAAGATAGGAGTAGGTTTGGAGCTACTCAGAAACAGCATGAAAATTTTTCCTAGCAATTCTGCTAATCTTTCGTTCGCACTTCTGCTAAGCTAAGATACACTCCCAGAGGGCGGCGGCCTAGCGTGTGCACTGCTGCTAAAAGCAGCTAGCGAGCGAACAGCTCGGAATGAGGGCCATTGTGAGAAGTAGATGGCCAGCAATGTGTCCCCCGTTTTACTATTTGTACTAAATACATAATCGTAATGAACCCATAAGCTGTGCAAAATATTCAATTAAATGTATCACACTGTGAATGAATGTTTGAACGCCATGATAGCCTTATCTCTTAATGCGTGATCTATCTTCACTTGCCGTCACGGTCTCTCTATTGCCCGCACATAGAATAGGAACAGTTACCTACACTAATGCAGATAGGATATACTACATGGATCCATTGATATGCGCTGGTACATCACGTAGATCCGCATGCACATAAAAGAATCATCTACATGTGCTGTGAGTGGCATAGTTAACAAGAAAAGCATGCACAGTAGTTAACCATCTATATTGTGCAGTGCAATATTATACAACATGAGTTGATATCTTTAAAACGCATTATATTGAACACTGCTTAAACAATACTAATATAAGGTTAAACCTGGATTGAATGCACGATGCATATTAGAGCCACTTAGATATCGAGGGAATAGTTATAAGTGCACCCCCTTAGATATTGAGGGAATAAATGCTTTATATACCTAATCCCTTATGATATATGTCACCAGTGCACCACTATAATCTGTATAGGTGACAAACAGATTAATGTGCATTATTTGCAGGTATGCTGGTACAGCGATGCATACCAGTGGTAATAGGAGACAGTATATGGATCAGCTGATACCTGTCAGCACATTATACAGTATATTATATGCTGGTGTAGTGATCCATATCGGTGCAGATAGGAGACCTTACACGGATCAATTAATATCTGTCAGGGTTGGGGGTAGTCTTGTGGGGCAATATGTATCTGGCACTGTGGGGCAATATGTATCTGGCACTGTGGATCTGACACTGTGGGGCACTGTAACTGGCACTGTGGGGCAATATGTATCTAGCACTGTGGGGCAATATGTATCTGGCACTGTGGATCTGACACTGTGGGGCACTGTGGATCTGACACTGTGGGGCACTGTAACTGGCAGTGTGGGGCAATATGTAAGTGGCACTGTGGGGCAATATGTATCTGGCACTATGGATCTGACACTGTGGGGCACTGTAACTGGCACTGTGGGGCATTGTAACTGGCACTGTGGGGCATTGTAACTGGCACTGTGGGGCAATATGTATCTGCCACTGTGGGGCATTGTAACTGGCATTGTGGGGCAATATGTATCTGGCACTGTGGGGCAATATGTATCTGGCACTGTGGGGCAATATGTATCTGGCACTGTGGGGCAATATGTATCTGGCCTGTGGATCTGGCACTATGGGGCAATTGTGTATCTGGCACTGTGGGGCAATATGTATCTGGCCTGTGGATCTGGCACTATGGGGCAATTGTGTATCTGGCACTGTGGGGCAACTGTGTATCTGGCACTGTGTAAAAAGGGGACTGCATGCGTACTGTGCAAAAATTGAATGAAGGTGTGCTGAGAGACAACACAGGTGGTAGGCGAGTCATGTCGGCACGCCCCATTTTCAGTGGCTACACCCCTTCTGGGGTGTGGCCACGCCCATTTTTTTTTTGTGTGCGTCTTAGGCACGCACATACTTGTGTGTGTGTTTTGTTTTGGGGTTTTTTTGGGGGGAGGGGTTTGTTTTTTTGTTTGTTTGTTTTTTTTTTGGGGGGGGGGGGAGGGGCGCCACTCTTCGTCTTGCCCTGGGCTCCGAAAACCCTAGTTACGCCTCTGCATGCATATTAGTATCCTCATAATGTTTAACCTTGATTATATGCATGGTGCAGTTTAAGTGTTTCCCAGATACGTGGCAATTATTTTGCCACGGATTTAATCTCCCCCAAAAAAAATTCAGCAGTGTATATATACAACTTGTATAGTTGATAAACTGATTGATATATATTATACATAATCATGGTGGCACAGTATTGTATGTACTAATATATGCACTGATGTGTGATTGGCAATCTGTGTTAAATCATTATTGCTATGCTAGCGTTCACAACTATATTACACATTTATATCAATTAATCTTTGACAGCTGGTATATAATAAGAATTTACTTACCGATAATTCTATTTCTCGGAGTCCGTAGTGGATGCTGGGGTTCCTGAAAGGACCATGGGGAATAGCGGCTCCGCAGGAGACAGGGCACAAAAGTAAAGCTTTTACAGGTCAGGTGGTGTGTACTGGCTCCTCCCCCTATGACCCTCCTCCAGACTCCAGTTAGGTACCGTGCCCGGACGAGCGTACACAATAAGGGAGGATTTTGAATCCCGGGTAAGACTCATACCAGCCACACCAATCACACCGTACAACTTGTGATCTAAACCCAGTTAACAGTATGATAACAGAGGAGCCTCTGAAAGATGGCTTCCTAAACAATAACCCGAATTAGTTAACAATAACTATGTACAAGTATTGCAGATAATCCGCACTTGGGATGGGCGCCCAGCATCCACTACGGACTCCGAGAAATAGAATTATCGGTAAGTAAATTCTTATTTTCTCTATCGTCCTAAGTGGATGCTGGGGTTCCTGAAAGGACCATGGGGATTATACCAAAGCTCCCAAACGGGCGGGAGAGTGCGGATGACTCTGCAGCACCGAATGAGAGAACTCCAGGTCCTCCTTTGCCAGGGTATCAAATTTGTAAAAATTTACAAACGTGTTCTCCCCTGACCACGTAGCTGCTCGGCAGAGTTGTAATGCCGAGACCCCTCGGGCAGCCGCCCAAGATGAGCCCACCTTCCTTGCGGAATGGGCCTTAACAGATTTAGGCTGTGGCAGGCCTGCCACAGAATGTACAAGTTGAATTTTGTTACAAATCCAACGAGCAATCGACTGCTTAGAAGCAGGTGCACCCAACTTGTTGGGTGCATACAGTATAAACAGCGAGTCAGATTTTCTGACTCCAGCCGTCCTTTAAATGTATATTTTTAAGGCTCTGACAACGTCCAACAACTTGGAGTCCTTCAAGTCGTCTGTAGCCGCAGGCACTACAATAGGCTGGTTCAGGTGAAACGCTGATACCACCTTAGGGAGAAAATGCGGACGCGTCCGCAGCTCTGCCCTATGTCGAATGGAAAATTAAATAAGGGCTTTTATAAAACAAAGCCGCCAGTTCAGATACTCTCCCGGCCGAAGCCAGGGCCAGTAACATAGTCACTTTCCATGTGAGATATTTCAAATCCACATTCTTTAGTGGTTCAAACCAATTGGATTTGAGGAAATCTAAAACTACATTTAGATCCCACGGTGCCACCTTAGGCACCCCAGGAGGCTGTATATGCAGTACTCCTTTGATAAAAATCTGGACCTCAGGGACTGAGGCCAATTCTTTTTGGAAGAATATTGATAGGGCCGAAATTTGAACCTTAATAGATCCCAATTTGAGACCCATAGACAATCCTGATTGCAGGAAATGTAGGAAAACGACCCAGTTGAAATTCCTCCATCGGAGCACTCCGCTGCTCGCACCACGCAACATATTTTCGCCAAATACGGCGATAATGCTTCGCGGTGACTTCCTTCCTTGCCTTTATCAAGGTAGGAATGACTTCTTCTGGAATGCCTTTTCCTTTTAGGATCTGGCATTCAAACGCCATGCCGTCAAACGCAGCCGCGGTAAGTCTTGAAAAAGACAAGGACCCTGCTGAAGCAGGTCCCTTCTCAGAAGTAGAGGCCACGGATCGTCCGTGACCATCTCTTGAAGTTCCGGGTACCAAGTCCTTCTTGGCCAATCCGGAGACACTAGTCTTACTCCTCTTTGCCGTATAATCCTCAATACCTTTGGTATGAGAGGCAGAGGAGGAAACACATATACGGACTGGTACACCCAAGGTGTTACCAACGCGTCCACAGCTATTGCCTGCGGATCTCTTGACCTGGCGCAATAACTGTCCAGTGTCTTGTTGAGGCGAGACGCCATCATGTCCACCATTGGTTTTACCCAACGGTTTAATAGCATGTGGAAAACTTCTGGATGAAGTACCCACTCTCCCGGGTGAAGGTCGTGTCTGCTGAGGAAGTCTGCTTCCCAGTTGTCCACGCCCGGGATGAATACTGCTGACAGTGCTATCACGTGATTCTCCGCCCAGCGAAGGATCCTGGCAGCTTCTGCCATTCTGTTTCTTGTGCCGCCCTGTCTGTTTACATGGGCGACTGCCGTGATGTTGTCCGACTGGATCAACACCGGTCTTCCTTGAAGCAGAGGTTCCGCCTGGCTTAGAGCATTGTAGATTGCTCTTAGTTCCAGAATGCTTATGTGAAGAGACTTTTTCAGGCTCGACCACACTCCCTGGAAATTTCTTCCCTGTGTGACTGCTCCCCAGCCTCTCAGGCTGGCATCCGTGGTCACCAGGATCCAATCCTGCATGCCGAATCTGCGGCCCTCCAATAGATGAGCCTCCTGCAACCACCACAGAAGGGATACCCTTGTCCTCGGCGACAGGGTTATCCGCAGGTGCATCTGAAGATGCGACCCTGACCATTTGTCCAACAGATCCCTTTGCATGGAATCTGCCGAAAGGGATTGCTTCGTAAGAAGCTACCATTTTTTCCCAGGACTCTTGTGCATTGATGTACAGACACCTTTCCTGGTTTTAGGAGGTTCCTGACCAGGTCAGATAACTCCTTGGCTTTTTCTTCGGGAAGAAAAACCTTTTTCTGAACTGTGTCCAGAATCATCCCCAGGAACAGCAGACGAGTTGTCGGCATTAATTGGGATTTTGGAATATTCAGAATCCATCCGTGCTGCTTTAGCACCTCTTGAGATAGTGCTAAACCCATCTCTAGCTGTTCTCTGGACCTTGTCCTTATTAGGAGATCGTCCAAGTATGGGATAATTAATACGCCTTTTCTTCGAAGAAGAAATATTATCTAGGCCATTACCTTTGTAAAGACCCGAGGTGCCGTGGACAAACCAAACGGCAGCGTCTGAAACTGATAGTGACAGTTTTGTACAACGAACCTGAGGTACCCCTGGTGTGAGGGGTAATTGGAACGTGGAGATACGCATCCTTGATGTCCAAGGATACCATAAAGTCCCCTTCTTCCAGGTTCGCTATCACTGCTCTGAGTGACTCCATCTTGAACTTGAACTTCTTTATGTACAGGTTCAAGGACTTCAGATTTAGAATAGGCCTTACCGAGCCATCCGGCTTCGGTACCACAAAAAGAGTGGAATAATACCCCTTCCCTTGTTGTAGAAGAGGTACCTTGACTATCACCTGCTGAGAATACAGCTTGTGAATGGCTTCCAAAACCGTCTCCCTTTCTGAGGGGGATGTTGGTAAAGCCGACTTCAGGAAACGGCGAGGTGGCTCTGTCTCTAATTTCAACCTGTACCCCTGAGATATTATCTGCAGGATCCAGGGATTTACCTGCGAGTGAGCCCACTGCGCGCTGTAATTTTTGAGACGACCGCCTACCGCCCCCAAGTCAGCTTGCGAAGCCCCAGCGTCATGCTGAGGCTTTTGTAGAAGCCGGGGAGGGCTTCTGTTCCTGGGAAGGAGCTGCCTGTTGCTGTCTCTTCCCTCGTCCTCTGCCTCGTGGCAGATATGAATAGCCCTTTGCTCTCTTATTTTTAAAGGAACGAAAAGGCTGCGGTTGAAAAGTCGGTGCCTTTTTTCTGTTGGGGAGTGACTTGAGGTAGAAAGGTGGATTTCCCGGCCGTAGCCGTGGCCACCAAATCCGATAGACCGACCCCAAATAACTCCTCTACGCATCGCCTGTCCACTGTCGTGTCCATAAAGCTCTTCTGGCCGAAATGGACATAGCACTTACCCGTGATGCCAGTGTGCAGATATCTCTCTGTGCATCACGCATATAAAGAAATGCATCCTTTATTTGTTCTAACGACAGTAAAATATTGTCCCCGTCCAGGGTATCAATATTTTCGATCAGGGACTCTGACCAAACTACCCCAGCACTGCACATCCAGGCAGTCGCAATAGCTGGTCGTAGTATAACACCTGCATGTGTGTATATACCTTTTTGGATATTTTCCATCCTCCTATCTGATGGATCTTTAAGTGCGGCCGTCTCAGGAGAGGGTAACGCCACTTGTTTTGATAAGCGTGTTAGCGCTTTGTCCACCCTAGGAGGTGTTTCCCAGCGCTCCCTAACCTCTGGCGGGAAAGGGTATAAAGCCAATAACTTCTTTGAAATTAGCAGTTTTTTATCGGGGCACCCCACGCTTCATCACACACGTCATTTAATTCTTCTGATTCGGTAAAAACTACTGGTAGTTTTTTCACACCCCACATAATACCCTGTTTAGTGGTACCTGTAGTATCAGCTAAATGTAACATCTCCTTTATTGCCAAAATCATATAACGTGTGGCCCTACTGGAAAATACGGTTGATTCGTCACCTTCACCACCGGAATCAGTGCCTGTGTCTGGGTCTGTGTCGACCGACTGAGGCAAGGGGCGTTTTACAGCCCCTGACGGTGTTTGAGGCGCCTGGACAGGCACTAATTGAGTGTCCGGCCGCCTCATGTCGGCAAACGACTGCTTAAGCGAGTTGACGCTATCCCGTAATTCCACAAATAAAGGCATCCATTCTGGTGTCGACCCCCTAGGAGGTGACATCCTCATATTTGGCAATTGCTCCGCCTCCACACCAATAACGTCCTCATACATGTCGACACACACGTACCGACACACAGCAGACACACAGGGAATGCTCTATACGAAGACAGGACCCACTAGCCCTTTGGGGAGACAGAGGGAGAGTCTGCCAGCACACACCAAAAAGCGCTATATATGACAGGGATAGCCTTATGATTAAGTGCTCCCTTATAGCTGCTTTTATATTGATATATTGCCATTTATTTTGCCCCCCCTCTCTGTTATACCCTGTTTCTGTAGTGCAGTGCAGGGGAGAGACCTGGGAGCCTTCCTGACCAGCGGAGCTGTGACAGAAAATGGCGCCGTGTGCTGAGGAGATAGGCCCCGCCCCTTTTCCGGCGGGCTCGTCTCCCGCTATTTAGTACATTTAGGCAGGGGTAAATATCTCCATATAGCCTCTGGGGCTATATGTGAGGTATTTTTAGCCTTTTTAAAGGTTTTCATTTGCCTCCCAGGGCGCCCCCCTCCCAGCGCCCTGCACCCTCAGTGACTGCCGTGTGAAGTGTGCTGAGAGGAAAATGGCGCACAGCTGCAGTGCTGTGCGCTACCTTAAGAAGACTGCAGGAGTCTTCAGCCGCCGATTCTGGACCTCTTCTTGCTTCAGCATCTGTGAGGGGGCCGGCGGCGTGGCTCCGGTGACCATCCAGGCTGTACCTGTGATCGTCCCTCTGGAGCTTCATGTCCAGTAGCCAAGAAGCCAATCCATCCTGCACGCAGGTGAGTTCACTTCTTCTCCCCTCTGTCCCTCGTTGCAGTGATCCTGTTGCCAGCAGGAATCACTGTAAAATAAAAAACCTAAGCTAAACTCTCTAAGCAGCTCTTTATGAGAGCCACCTAGAATTGCACCCTTCTCGGCCGGGCACAAAAATCTAACTGGAGTCTGGAGGAGGGTCATAGGGGGAGGAGCCAGTACACACCACCTGACCTGTAAAAGCTTTACTTTTGTGCCCTGTCTCCTGCGGAGCCGCTATTCCCCATGGTCCTTTCAGGAACCCCAGCATCCACTTAGGACGATAGAGAAAATGTATTAGCACTGCAATATATATACTGGTACACGATCGGATATTCATACGCAGGTGTACTACCGCTGGAAGGATATTACTTTCACCGCTGCAGATATCGGTTTCAGTTTTTCTTGCAGTAGCTTAATACTATTTGATGCTTGTATATTAGCATCACTCAGGTTTCTGTATATGTATCTACTATTAGTTGTCAGTCAGTAACAGTGTTTCCCTGTTGTAACATTTATATATACTGTAACATTTGAACATAACTGGACAGACTGGTAGTGGCACTGAATTTATAGTGCACCTAATTTGATACATTTGTTATTAATATTGTGGATCATCACTGAAACAGTGTATTGCAGTATTTTATCACAGTGAGAGACTAGTTCTATTACTTTATTTACAGCTTATTTAATTTATGGGGCAATTATAAAATTATATGAACAGAGTCAGTGCTGATACAGTACCTCATTCAGCCCCAATCTCTGGGTTCATTAATGTCTAGATGAAAAAGCACATTTCAAAATTTAAGGAATGGACACATTTGCTATTTGTTTTTAATCTTTATTCAAATATTTCTTTTTTTTTTTCAATCTTTTTTCACATTTCCTTTATTTTTATACTTCGCTCGTTAAATAATAAAGGACGATTAGTCCCGATAAGACAAAAAAATTAATTTATTCATATTTTCTGATGTATGTGGGCATACAGGGAAGCTTCAATAAATCCGTAATAAAGTTTTATAGATATTATAAGTTGGGTTGTGTGCACCCCAGTTCATAACTGTTTTCTCTTTCTTATCACCTCACTATGGGGATTTGACAATATATTCCTAACTAAACCAGTTGGTAGCACCACTTTGAACCTTAGCTACATATCTTTGTGGAGAATTTGATACCCTCATACTTATGTATTATTAATAATTCAGGAAGGTACCCCAATCACTTGGCTGTAATAACGCCATTTTTTATCTTAGTGCAGGTTACTCTCCAGAGGTGGTGGGAATTTAATCTCATTACTTTTGGAACTTTGTAATACTGTTATGTAATGAAAGGGGTTTTATTTTTAAAGGAAGCAATAAGAGAATATAAACATAGAGTCTAGGTATGTGCCGGCATTATCTCTAGCAACCATTTACGTGTCATGGCTGCTCTCATGCCCCCAACACTGTGTGTCCTAATAGTAGAGCTCAGACTTTCCTGTCTGAAGTCATCCCCTGCTCACACTGATCCCAGTGACTGTCACAGACCTGGTAAACATGTGCTTATTCCTTCATAACATGTCCACATACATCTGCTAATGTCCTATAATCTCACATGTCCCCCTGATCCTGCCCTGTCCCTCTCAGTGTCACACTGATCCTGCCCCGTCCTCCTCATCCTACCCCATCCTCCTCACAGGGACCTCCTCATCCTACCCCATCCTCCTCACAGGGACCTCCTCATCCTACCCCATCCTCCTCACAGGGACCTCCTCATCCTACCCCATCCTCCTCACAGGGACCTCCTCATCCTACCCCATCCTCCTCACAGGGACCTCCTCATCCTACCCCATCCTCCTCACAGGGACCTCCTCATCCTAACCTATCCCCTTCATAGTGTCCCTCTCCCCTTGCCCCACCCCCTCATCCTACCCCATCCTCCTCACAGGGACCTCCTCATCCTACCCCATCCTCATCTCAGTATCCCACTCATCCTGCCCCACCTTTCTCACAGGGACCTCCTCATCCTACCCCATCCTCATCTCAGTGTCCCTCTCATCCTGACCCACCCACTCATCCTACCCCATCCTCCTCACAGGGACCTCCTCATCCTACCCCATCCCAGTGTCACTCTCATCCTGCCCCACCCCCTCATCCTACCCCAACCTTCTCACAGGGACCTCCTCATCCTACCCCATCCTCCTCACAGGGACCTCCTCATCCTACCCCATCCTCCTCACAGTGACCTCCTCATCCTACCCCATCCTCCTCACAGGGACCTCCTCATCCTACCCCATCCTCCTCACAGGGACCTCCTCATCCTAACCTATCCCCTTCACAGTGTCCCTCTCCCCTTGCCCCACCTCCTCATCCTACCCCATCCTCCTCACAGGGACCTCCTCATCCTACCCCATCCTCCTCACAGGGACCTCCTCATCCTACCCCATCCTCCTCACAGGGACCTCCTCATCCTACCCCATCCTCCTCACAGGGACCTCCTCATCCTAACCTATCCCCTTCACAGTGTCCCTCTCCCCTTGCCCCACCCCCTCATCCTACCCCATCCTCCTCACAGGGACCTCCTCATCCTAACCTATCCCCTTCACAGTGTCCCTCTCCCCTTGCCCCACCCCCTCATCCTACCCCATCCTCCTCACAGGGACCTCCTCATCCTACCCCACCCTCATCTCAGTATCCCACTCATCCTGCCCCACCTTTCTCACAGGGACCTCCTCATCCTACCCCATCCTCATCTCAGTGTCCCTCTCATCCTGACCCACCCACTCATCCTACCCCATCATCCTACCCCATCCTCCTCACAGGCTCCTCCTCATCCTACCCCATCCTCCTCACAGGGACCTCCTCATCCTACCCTGTCCCCTCAGTGTCATAGTGTCCTCCTGATATTACCCTGTCCTTCTGACAGTGTCCCCCTTATTCTCCCCATGTCCCCCTTATCCTGCTACACCTGCCTCACTGTGTCGCTCTCATCCTGCCTCATTCCTCTCACAGTCAGTGTCCCTCATCATCCTGCCCCCGCCCCCTTACTGTCTCCAGGATCCTGCTTCGTCCCCCTAACAGTGGGGCAGATGTAGTAACCTGGAGAAGGCATAAGGAAGTGATAAACCAGTGATATGTGCAAGGTGATAAAGGCACCAGCCAATCAGCTCCAATATGTAAATTAACAGTTAGGATCTGATTGGCTGGTGCCTTTATCACCTTGCACTTATCACTGGTTTATCACTTCCTTATGCCTTCTCCAGGTTACTACATCTGCCCCAGTGTCCCTTAGATCTCGACCCATCCCACTTCAGTGTCACCCTGATCCTGCCCTGTCCCACTCACGGTGTACTCATTATGTCTCATACCCATCATAGTGTCCTCCAGATCCTACCCTGCCCTTCTCACAGTGTCCTCCAGATCCTACCCTGCCCTTCTCACAGTGTCCTCCAGATCCTACCCTGCCCTTCTCACAGTGTCCTCCAGATCCTACCCTGCCCTTCTCACAGTGTCCTCCAGATCCTACCCTGCCCTTCTCACAGTGTCCTCCAGATCCTACCCTGCCCTTCTCACAGTATCCCCCTGATCCTTGCCATGTCACCCTCAACAATGCTTCTCTCATCCTGCTACAACCCCCTTTATCCTGCTCTGTCCCCTTACTGTTTCCGGGATCATGGCATGTCCCATTCACTGTCTCAAGGATACTGCTCCATCCCCCTTACAATGTCCCATCTTCCTCACAGTGTCCCCCTCATCCTGCCTCACCCCCCTCCGTGTCCCCCCTCATCCTGCCCCAGCTCTCACACAGTATTCCCCTCATCCTGCCCCATTCTCTTCAGTGTCCCCCTCATCCTGCCCCGTCCCCTTCTCAGTGTCCCCCTCCGCCTGCCCCAACCCAATCAGTGTCGTCCCCTTCATCCTACCCCAGCTCCCTCACAGTATTCCACTCATCCTGCCCCATTCTCTTCAGTGTCTCCTCATCCTGCCCCATTCTCTTCAGTGTCCCCTCATCCTGCCCCATTCTCTTCAGTGTCCCCCTCATCCTGCCCCGTCCCCTTCTCAGTGTCCCCCTCCGCCTGCCCCACCCCAATCAGTGTCCCCTTCATCCTACCCCAGCTCCCTCACAGTATTCCTCTCATCCTGCCCCATTCTCTTCAGTGTCCCCTCATCTTGCCCCGACCCCCTCTGTGTCCCTCTCATCCTGCCCCAACCTCCTCTGTGTCCCTCTCATCTTGCCCCGACCTCCTCTGTGTCCCTCTCATCTTGCCCCGTCCCCTCTCCGTGTCCTTATCCTGCTCCATCCCCTCACAGCGTCCTCTCATCCTGCACCGTCCCCTCTCATCGTCCCCCTCATCCTGCTCCATCCCCTCTCAGTGTCCCTCTCATCCTGACCCCCCCCCCCCACTTCAGTGTCCCCCTCATTCTGCCCCATTCTTTTCACAGTGTCCCCCTCATCCTGCCCCATTCTTTTCTCAGTGTCCCCCTCATCCTGCCCCATTCATTTCACAGTGTCCCCCTCATCCTGACCCATTCTTTTCACAGTATCCCTCTCATCCTGCCCGGTCCCTCTCAGTGTCCCAACCATGCTGCCCCATCCCCCTCAGTGTTCCCCCGCCCCCCTCATTCTGCCCCAGCTCTCTCAGTGCCCCCCTCATTCTGCCCAAGCTCTCAGTGTCCCCCTCATCCTGCCCCATTCATTTCACAGTGTCCCCCTCATCCTGCCCCATTCTTTTCACAGTATCCCTCTCATCCTGCCCGGTCCCTCTCAGTGTCCCAACCATGCTGCCCCATCCCCCTCAGTGTTCCCCCGCCCCCCTCATTCTGCCCCAGCTCTCTCAGTGCCCCCCTCATTCTGCCCAAGCTCTCAGTGTCCCCCTCATTCTGCCCCACCCCCTCTGTGTACCCCTCATGCTGCTCCGTCCCCCTCAGTGTCCCCCTCATTCTGCCCCACCCCCTCTGTGTGCCCCTCATGCTGCTCCGTCCCCCTCATTCTGCCCCACCCCTTTTGTGTACCCCTCATGCTGCCCCGCCCCCCTCAGTCTCCCCCTCATGCTGCCCCGCCCCCCTCACAGTGTCCCCCTCATTCTGCCCCACCCCCTCTGTGTCCCCCTTAGTGTCCGCCCCGGCAGGAGGCCGCTCTCACCGGTACAGCCGCTTGATATGCAGCACCTTGGCCTCGGGCTCCCCGTCAGCTGCTCCCTGGCTCATCACTGCGGTTACCGGGGACCCTCGTATAGCGCAGCCGCCATGTCTGTCACCCGGAAATACCGCGAGAGCCGGGACTCAGTGCTGGGGTGGGCGGGCGGCCCAAAGAGGCGACGTCACCTGGGGAGGCGTGGCGGTGGCGGTGCCTGGAAAAGTCATGGTTCTTCTAAAATACGGGGAATGTGTCAATGCCGCCCTATATCATCACTGACCCCTGCCTCCCTATATCATCACTGACCCCTGCCTCCCTATATCATCACTGACCCCTGCCACCCTATACCATCACTGACACCTGCCACCCTATACCATCACTGACCCCTGCCGCCCTATACCATCACTGACCCCTGCCACCCTGTACCATCACTGACCCCTGCCGCCCTATACCATCACTGACCCCTGCCACCCTGTACCATCACTGACCCCTGCCACCCTATACCTGCCGCCCTATACCATCACTGACCCCTGCCACCCTATACCTGCCGCCCTATACCATCACTGACCCCTGCCACCCTGTACCATCACTGACCCCTGCCACCCTATATCATCACTGACCCCTGCCACCCTATACCATCACTGCCACCTGCCACCCTATACCATCACTGACCCCTGCCGCCCTATACCATCACTGACCCCTGCCACCCTGTACCATCACTGACCCCTGCCACCCTATACCTGCGCCCTATACCATCACTGACCCCTGCCACCCTGTACCATCACTGACCCCTGCCACTCTATACCATCACTGACCCCAGCCACCCTATACCATCACTGACCCCTGCCACCCTATACCATCACTGACCCCTGCCACTCTATACCTGCCGCCCTATACCATCACTGACCCCTGCCCCCCTATACCATCAATGACCCCTGCCACCCTATACCTGCCGCCCTATACCATCACTGACCCCTGCCACCCTGTACCATCACTGACCCCTGCCACCCTATACCTGCCGCCCTATACCATCACTGATCCCTGCCTCCCTATACCATCACTGACCCCTGCCACTCTATACCATCACTGACCCCTGCCACCCTATACCTGCCGCCCTATACCATCACTGACCCCTGCCGCCCTATACCATTACTGACCCCTGCTACTTTATACCTGCCGCCCTATACCATCACTGACCCCTGCAACTCTATACCATCACTGACCCCTGCCACCCTGTACCATCACTGACCCCTGCCACCCTATACCATCACTGACCCCTGCCAACCTATATCATCACTGACCCCTGCCACCCTATACCATCACTGACCCCTGCCAACCTATATCATCACACACCCCTGCCACCCTATACCATCACTGACCCCTGCCGCCCTATACCATCACTGACCCCTGCCGCTCTATACCATCACTGACCCCTGCCACCATATACTATTACTCACCTCTGCCACCCTATACCATCACTGACCCCTGCCACTCTATACCATCACTGACTCCTGCCACCCTATACCATCCCTGACTCCTGCCACTCTATACCATCACTGACCCCTGCCACTCTATACCATCACTCACCTCTGCCACCCTATACCATCACTGACCCCTGCCACCCTATACCATCACTTACCCCTGCCACCCTGTACCATCACTGACCCCTGCCACCATATAATATCAGTGACCCGTCATCATATATCACTGACCCCTGCCACCCTATACTACCTCTGACCTCTGCCACCCTATACTATCATATCCCTTGCCACTCTATACATCACTGACCCCTGCCACCCCATACATCACTGACCCCTGCCAGCCTATGCTATAACTGACCTCTGCCACCCTATGCTAT
Organism: Pseudophryne corroboree; assembly: GCF_028390025.1. Taxonomy (NCBI): domain Eukaryota; kingdom Metazoa; phylum Chordata; class Amphibia; order Anura; family Myobatrachidae; genus Pseudophryne; species Pseudophryne corroboree. The sequence goes on along the minus strand of NC_086455.1, from coordinate 8,608,692 downwards.
CATATTTCCTGCCACCCTATACCATCACTGACCTTTGCCACTGTATAACATCACTGACCCCTGCCACTGTATAGTGTCACTTTTCCATGCCACCCTATACCATCACTGTTCCATACCACTCTATACCATCACAATCCCCTGCCTCCCTACATCGTCACTATCCCCTGCCCCCATAACATTATATTACCCCTGCCACCACATACCATAATAAACCCTTAGCTAATATAATACTAACCCTTGCCACCTTATATCAATACTTACCAAGGTATACATATACTATTACCAGTGGTGCAAGTAGAAAAAATGTCTTACAGGTACTGTGTGCGCGCGGCGAAGGCACGCGCGCCAAAAATGGGTGTGGCCAAATGCCATATGGGGCGTGGACAATGAAAATGTGGGCGTGATACACATATGGGGAAGGGGCAGATACACATATGACCCCCACAGTGCCAGATACACGTTGCCCCACATTGCCAGATACACGAATGCCCCACAGTGCCAGATACACGTTGCCCCACAGTGCCAGATACACGTTGCCCCACAGTGCCAGATACACAAATGCCCCACAGTGCCAGATACACAAATGCCCCACAGTGCCAGATATACATTGCCCCCCACAGTGCCAGATATACATTGCCCACAGCAGTGCCAGATATACATTGCCCACAGCAGTGCCAGATATACATTGCCCCCCACAGTGCCAGATATACATTGCCCACAACAGTGCCAGATATACATTGCCCCCACAGTGCCAGATATACATTGCCCCCACAGTACCAGGTATACATTGCCCCCACAGTGCCAGATATACATTGCCCCACACAGTGTCAGGTATACATTGCCCCCCACAGTACCAGGTATACATTGCCCCCACAGTGCCAGATACACATTGCCCCACACAGTGCCAGGTATACATTGCCCCCCACAGTGCCAGAAATACATTGCCCGCAACAGTGCCAGATATACATTGCCCCCCACAGTGCCAGATATACATTGCCCCCCACAGTGCCAGATATACATTGCCCCCACAGTGCCAGATATACACTGCCCCCCACAGTGCCAGATATACATTGCCCCCACAGTGCCAGATATACATTGCCCCCCACAGTGCCAGATATACATTGCCCCCACAGTGCCAGATATACATTGCCCCCCACAGTGCCATATATACATTGCCCCCACAGTGCCAGATACACATTGCCCCCCACAGTACCAGGTATACATTGCCCCCACAGTACCAGGTATACATTGCCCCCACAGTGCCAGATATACAATGCCCCCACAGTACCAGATATACATTGCCCCCCACAGTGCCAGATATACATTGCCCCCCACAGTGCCACATATACATTGCCCCCCACAGTGGATATACATTGCCCCCCACAGTGCCAGATATACATTGCCCCCACAGTGTCAGGTATACATTGCCCCCCACAGTGCCAGATATACATTGCCCCCACAGTGCCAGATATACATTGCCCCCCACAGTGCCAGATATACATTGCCCCCCACAGTGCCAGATATACACTGCCCCCCACAGTGCCAGATATACATTGCCCCCCACAGTGCCAGATATACATTGCCCCCACAGTGCCAGATATACATTGCCCCCCACAGTGCCAGATATACATTGCCCCACACAGTGCCAGGTATACATTGCCCCCCACAGTGCCAGATATACATTGCCCGCAACAGTGCCAGATATACATTGCCCCCCACAGTGCCAGATATACATTGCCCCCCACAGTGCCAGATATACATTGCCCCCCCCCCCCCCACAGTGCCAGGTATACATTGCCCCCTACAGTGACAGATATACATTGCCCCCACAGTGCCAGATATACATTGCCCCCCACAGTGCCAGATATACATTGCCCCCACAGTGCCAGATATACATTGCCCCCCACAGTACCAGGTATACATTGCCCCCCACAGTGCCAGATATACATTGCCCCCCACAGTGCCAGATATACATTGCCCCCACAGTGCCAGATATACATTGCCCCCACAGTACCAGGTATACATTGCCCCCACAGTGCCAGATATACATTGCCCCACACAGTGTCAGGTATACATTGCCCCCCACAGTGCCAGAAATACATTGCCCCCCACAGTGCCAGATATACATTCCCCCCACAGTGCCAGCTATACATTGCCCCCCACAGTGCCAGGTATACATTGCCCACACAGTACCAGGTATACATTGCCCCCACAGTGCCAGATATACATTGCCCCACACAGTGCCAGGTATACATTGCCCCCCACAGTGCCAGAAACACGTTGCCCCCCACAGTGCCAGATATACATTGCCCCCCACAGTGCCAGATATACATTGCCCCCCACAGTGCCAGAAATACATTGCCCCCCACAGTGCCAGATATACATTGCCCCCCACAGTACCAGGTATACATTGCCCCCACAGTGCCAGATACACATTGCCCCACACATTGCCAGGTATACATTGCCCCCCACAGTGCCAGAAATACATTGCCCGCAACAGTGCCAGATATACATTGCCCCCCACAGTGCCAGATATACATTGCCCCCCACAGTGCCAGGTATACATTGCCCCCTACAGTGCCAGGTATACATTGCCCCCCACAGTGCCAGGTATACATTGCCCCCCACAGTGCCAGGTATACATTGCCCCCCACAGTGCCAGAAATACATTGCCCGCAACAGTGCCAGATATACATTGCCCCCCACAGTGCCAGATATACATTGCCCCCCACAGTGCCAGGTATACATTGCCCCCTACAGTGCCAGGTATACATTGCCCCCCACAGTGCCAGGTATACATTGCCCCCCACAGTGCCAGGTATACATTGCCCCCCACAGTGCCAGGTATACATTGCCCCCCCACAGTGCCAGGTATACATTGCCCCCCACAGTGCCAGGTATACATTGCCCCCCACAGTGCCAGATATACAATGCCCCCACAGTGCCAGGTATACATTGCCCCCCACAGTGCCAGATATACATTGCCCCCCACAGTGCCAGATATACATTGCCCCCCCCCTCCCCCCCCACAGTGCCAGGTATACATTGCCCCCTACAGTGCCAGATATACATTGCCCCCACAGTGCCAGATATACATTGCCCCCCACAGTGCCAGATATACATTGCCCCCCACAGTGCCAGGTATACATTGCCCCCCACAGTGCCAGATATACATTGCCCCCCACAGTGCCAGATATACATTGCCCCCCACAGTACCAGGTATACATTGCCCCCCACAGTGCCAGATATACATTGCCCCCCACAGTGCCAGATATACATTGCCCCCCACAGTGCCAGGTATACATTGCCCCCTACAGTGCCAGGTATACATTGCCCCCCACAGTGCCAGGTATACATTGCCCCCCACAGTGCCAGGTATACATTGCCCCCCACAGTGCCAGGTATACATTGCCCCCCACAGTGCCAGGTATACATTGCCCCCCCCACAGTGCCAGGTATACATTGCCCCCCACAGTGCCAGGTATACATTGCCCCCCACAGTGCCAGATATACAATGCCCCCACAGTGCCAGGTATACATTGCCCCCCACAGTGCCAGGTATACATTGCCCCCCACAGTGCCAGATATACATTGCCCCCCCCCCCCCCCCACAGTGCCAGGTATACATTGCCCCCTACAGTGCCAGATATACATTGCCCCCACAGTGCCAGATATACATTGCCCCCCCACAGTGCCAGGTATACATTGCCCCCCACAGTGCCAGATATACATTGCCCCCCCCCCCACAGTGCCAGGTATACATTGCCCCCTACAGTGCCAGATATACATTGCCCCCACAGTGCCAGATATACATTGCCCCCCACAGTGCCAGATATACATTGCCCCCCACAGTGCCAGGTATACATTGCCCCCCACAGTGCCAGATATACATTGCCCCCCACAGTGCCAGATATACATTGCCCCCCACAGTACCAGGTATACATTGCCCCCCACAGTGCCAGATATACATTGCCCCCCACAGTGCCAGATATACATTGCCACCACAATGCCAGATATACATTGCCCCCACAGTACCAGGTATACATTGCCCCCACAGTGCCAGATATACATTGCCCCACACAGTGTCAGGTATACATTGCCCCCCACAGTACCAGGTATACATTGCCCCCACAGTGCCAGATACACATTGCCCCACACAGTGCCAGGTATACATTGCCCCCCACAGTGCCAGAAATACATTGCCCGCAACAGTGCCAGATATACATTGCCCCCCACAGTGCCAGATATACATTGCCCCCCACAGTGCCAGGTATACATTGCCCCCTACAGTGCCAGGTATACAATGCCCCCCACAGTGCCAGGTATACAATGCCCCCCACAGTGCCAGGTATACATTGCCCCCCACAGTGCCAGGTATACATTGCCCCCCACAGTGCCAGGTGTACATTGCCCCCCCACAGTGCCAGGTGTACATTGCCCCCCACAGTGCCAGGTATACATTGCCCCCCACAGTGCCAGATATACAATGCCCCCACAGTGCCAGGTATACATTGCCCCCCACAGTGCCAGATAAACATTGCCCCCCACAGTGCCAGATATACATTGCCCCCCACAGTACCAGGTGTACATTGCCCCCCACAGTGCCAGATATACATTGCCCCCCACAGTGCCAGATATACATTGCCCCCCACAGTGCCAGATATACATTGCCCCCCACAGTGCCAGATATACAATGCCCCCACAGTGCCAGGTATACATTGCCCCCCACAGTGCCAGATATACATTGCCCCCCACAGTGCCAGATATACATTGCCCCCCACAGTACCAGGTGTACATTGCCCCCCACAGTGCCAGATATACATTGCCCCCCACAGTGCCAGATATACATTGCCCCCCACAGTGCCAGATATACATTGCCCCCCACAGTACCAGGTATACATTGCCCCCCACAGTACCAGGTATTCGTGAAGCAGCAGCAGAATCCCCTCCCCCTCCCCTTCCCCTGCTCACCGCTGCTGCTGACTTGTGTGAGGGGAGGAGAGCGCAGCCTGCGCCTCTCCTTCCCCTCAGTCTCCGGCGGGTGAGTTCAATATTCAGCGCCGATCCGTGAGCCAATCAAAGCTCCGCAAGCTCTGATTGGCTCACGGGCGGCGCTGATTTGAAAGAAGACATTGAGGGGCAGGAGAGGCGCAGGCTGCGGTCTCCTCCCCTCACATCAGCGGTAGCAAGCGGCGGCCCATCGGTGTGGGTACGCGTACCCACGGCGAAATTCTTAAGGGTACGCCGTACCCACCCGTACCCGCATACTTGCACCGCTGACTATTACTACCCCTTGCCACCCTATAGAATTACTAATCAATTCATACATATAAAAACGCTAGCCAGTGCCACACTGCACCAATATAAATCTATAGTGTACTCGGCACTCTGTAATGTGAGTGTGAGTGCTGATAGTGTGCTGTATGATAAATGTGGCAGCTGGCTTCCCTCACTGGTGTCTATGATAAGAGATCACCTGATTGCAGCAGTAGTACATAGGGACCACGCCTGGACCACTCCATACACCGTTGTGCATACATAGCTTTATTTCACATAGAGGAAACACTCTGACCACATATCACAAGTGCTGCATCATCAGTCTTATTGTCTGAAGAGCTGTTCCGACAAGCAACGCGTTTCACCACTACAGCTCCGCCTTCTTCAGGGAAGATGTAACCGGGTGTCTGGTTCTGCACGTATGTGAGCCAGGAACAGTGTTTATATTGGAGTATGGTAAATGCGGCTTTTACTTCAACCCATTACACCACGATGGTAACTCCTCTAACAGCCGCTATGGTAAGCCCAGATACTACAACATGCGTTAACCCTCTCAATCAAACCATTAATGGTATATCATATATATATATATATATATATATATATATACTGACTGCAGTTCTTGGTATCTGTTTTATTAATTCTGTACATTGGCCACTACACAGCACCACTTCCCATAAGTCTCAGTATCTGCATTCAGTAGGTCTCTGGGTATTGGGCCTAATTCAGAGCTGATCGCAGCAACAAGTTTGTTAGCAGTTGGGCAAAACTATGTGCAGTGCAGGTGTGGCAGATGTAACATGTGCAGAGAGAGTTAGATTTGGATGGGGTGTGTTCAGACTGAAATCTAAATTGCCGTGTAAAAATAAAGCAGCCAGTATTTACCCTGCACAGAAACAAAATAACCCACCCAAATCTAACTCTCTCTCTGCACATGTTACATCTGCCTCCCCTGCACTGCACATGGTTTTTTCCCCAACTGCTAACAAATTTGCTGCTGCGATCAACTCAGAATTACCTCCATTGTTCTGTGTGCACTGACAATGGCACAGGTTCCCTGTACATAATGCTGGTTTCAGTAGTTCTTTGGTACAATGCACAGTATATAGGTTGTTTACAACATTCACCTGTGTATTACCATGTATGAAGTAAGAGGTGTGTTATGAGTTGATAGCACGGAAATAAAATGTACAAGGACACTAACAACCAGCAGCATATGGGATTAGAGAGAGCCAATCATTGCACTGAACTGCAAGATAAATCTTTTTATTAGGGTAAGTTAGGTTGTGAAATTGAGCTTTCTGCTTCTGCTGGGTGTTGTCCTATTATGAATGCTTACTAACACCCTGCGAGGCAGGCCGGGGCATGGATATATTCTAAAATAAAACCAAATTTCAAACTGTATTTGGTGTCCATTGGAAAATGGTTATTTGCTTGTTGCTCTCTGTGTGCTTCCATATTTATGAGTTACTCTGTTACACATCCCTGGCCACTACTGATTATACAGTGCCAGACTAACACCAGGGCTTCCAGGGGCTCCACACACAGGAAGGTAAAGAGGTGCTCCCAAGCATAGCTATATCACCATCATGAGGGGGGGGGTCGGGGGCACTTTAGCATCATGTGACTGGGGGGTTCTGTGTATTGTGAACTGGGGGCACTGCAGTGTGTGTAACACATTTGTGGTGCTGGGAGTATCTATACATTTGTAATAACATTGCCAGCATATCATATTGACAATTTAGTTGCCCTGGGGCCCCAGAAACTTTAATCCGGTCCTGTGAGGGTACATGCAATAGCAGCCACAGGAGACGGTTCTAAGGGAGTAATTATGTTTGCCTCTGAGTTACAAAGGGCTCAACCCTTATACACCCTTATTTGTGTGGAGACAATTCAGTATTAAGAGATATCCCTATCGCTGGTCTGATTGACTGAGATATCTGTCATTGTGTATTTGTGTGACTTTGTATGCATAAACGTCACAGGCTAACTGGAAATGCAATGCCAAATTCTGGCAACTACTGGATGATTGAAAGGCCTGATGAGACTTGTAGTTCCACTGCAAGTTTTCAGCTACAGTTTGTCTATCTCGGTTGTATATAGCACATTATTCTTGTAACAAATAGCATGTTACTTAGGCATTTTAGGGTTATGTTGTGGGTGGGAGGGTTAGGCCTGTGCCGCCGGGGTAGGTTAAGGTGTTGTGGGTGGGTGGTTAGGCCTAGGCCACCGGGGTAGGTTAGGGTTAGGCTGCGGCTGCTGAGGGAGGTTAGGTTTAGGCTGCAGGGGTGCTTAGATTTAGGCTGTGGGTGGGAGGTTAGGATGTGGTGGAGTGGAAGAGGGTTAGGCTGCTGGGTAGGTTACGGTTAGGCTATGGGAGGAGGTTAGAGTTAGGCTGTGCGCGGGAGGGGAGGTCAGGGTTAGGTTGCAGGGGAGGGTAGGCTATGGGGGAAGAGTTAGACTGTGGGGGGGAGAGGTTTGGGGTCAGGCTGCGGAGGGAGATTAGGGTCAGACTGTGAGGGTGGTTAGGGTTAGGCTGTGGAGGGAGGATAGAGCTAAGCTGTGGGGGAGAGGAGACCCCCTTTCCATTTGAAAAAACTGACTTCGATTCAAGATGGCCAATTTCAAGATGGCGCCTATGTTCGGTACATACCCTAAAAGATAGCACACCTCATCCATCCCTTACTGGAGTAGTCAGTTTTCCCATTTCCTGCACAGTTTTTGAAACAAAAGGGTGTACTGCGTCTTTTGCATCACCCTGTAGAATGGTCCCTGTATTGTATTTCATTCACCAGAATGGTCCATCTATTATATTACTCACCAGGATGGTCCCTCTATTGTATAACAGTCACTAGAATGGTCCCTGTATTGTATAGCAGTCACTAGAATGGTCCCTGTATTGTATAGTAGTTACTAGAATGGTCTCTGTATTGTATATCAGTCATTACAATGGTCCCTGTATTGTATAGCAGTCACTAGAATGGTCCCTGTATTGTATAGCAGTCACTAGAATGGTATCTGTATTGTATAGACGTTACTAGAATGGTCTCTGCTTTGTCAGATATAGTGTTTTTGCACAGCATGTGCTGGTAGAAGAGCTGGGGCCACTTGCTTGTGTCTACTCCCCAGGCTGAATGTTTCCATCCAGCCCCTGGCTAGGAGTGTGAGAACAGCTAAGGTCATAAACATCACAATTATAGAACCTAAGAAAAAAATTCTCAGTCTGTAAAATTGAATATAAATATATATAAAAGAGACCCACAGACTTTAGATGATAGTTTCAACACATTATTTATTACATATTTTTTATATTGCGGGAGAAAACCCACGCAAGAACGGGGAGTACATGCAAAATCCACACAGTTAGGGCCATGGTGGTAAATGAGCCCATGTTAGATTCTGCAGCATCCCCATCGCCACCTCTTCATCATCCACATATATTCCTACAGATGTTAGTTGCTGAGATATGGGCAGCATCTTTTCAATGTACTTGTTCATGTCTCTGCATGCAGCACGTCCGTGCAGTATTGCGGCACTCTAACACAGTGGAGTGCGCAGGGTTAGGCGCGCAGTAGCACCTTTGTGATGTCATCCTGCCGGGCACCACAATACTAGAGCAGGATTTAGCACTGGAGTACACTGCCCGCTAACAGTACTGGTGGTATAATCACTATTGGCGCAGTCTGCTGCTGAGGGAGATCTGTGAGAAATAGAAAGGAAAGCAGAGCGTGACATTAATGAGGAACACATCTGTGATAATAAAGAGAAGCGGATCTGGGACTTATGACCGGGAGGGACGGGGATAAGAGAGGGGGAATACATACTGTATGATTGGAATGACCGGCACTAGCAGGAGATAAATATGTGTCTGCTAGCATTTGTGGCCCCAGCACCGGGCAGGAGAAGAGAAGCAGATGGACGTATTTCTCTTACTGTGTAACTAAGTAGGTAGCGCCTGCCGGCAATAAGGTTCTCCAGCGATAGCCTTCCCCATGCACAGTCTATTTACCAAGACTCATGGCGCTACATACTGTATATGTACAGACAAAAGAGCCCCCAGAAGAGCGGATGGCCCTCCCACATCCCGATCCACCCTGGATACACTATGAATGTAGCGCTTGTTACCTGTAATTGCTCACGGGTATTCTGGCCCAGCATGAACCTTTTCCCTCGGACATATCCAGTCCTGATCTAGTTTGCAGGTAAATTTCATACATAACAGCTGTTATAGGAGGAGAGGAAACAAAGAGAACACGTTACTATTTCAGCAAGTCAATGGAAATCTAATGGGAATATGTCATAATGATCTATATATATATATATATATATATATACATATATACACAGGTGTGTAATAGTTCAGTGCTGGGGTTGTGTAGGGATAGATATTGGCTCTGTGCACATTGATGGTTGACATCGAAGATAATAACATTATGGTCCATCAATGGAAGTAAAATATACAATGCTGTATCATCGATGGATTAACCATCGATGGTTCGGGCAAGCACACACTGTATGAGCCAGAGTTGGGGGCGGGCTGGGCTGCTGATTGACAGCTGAGTCCGTCAAGTGTCAAATCAGCTAGATAGACCAACGGAGGCCACCAATGGTGAGAGAACGGGCCAGGCCATCCCAAGGCCGGAGGTGGTCTTCTGACTGACAGCCGAGATCAGCCTGTCAGAAGGACTGCAGCTGCCGGAAGAGTCGCTACATCCGGCTAACACTGCACATGTAAATAACTGGCAAACAAAATCCCAGTAATTATATATATATACATTTATAAAGATATCATACCTGACACTCCGGGGTGTAGGTAAGAATGGTCAGCATGAGGGTAGTTACCCAGATCCATTCTCCAATTGCAGAGATAGTGTTGGCCTGTAATGAAAAAGAACATATAAGAAATGACACACACGTGTTCCACTATACATAATTGGTAGACGCTGATTACATACATGTAGATTGTAATAGGATTATACCTACCGGCAGTACACACACGATTCCTGGATGGCACAGTTTTACAGAAGCTATGTAAGAGGCGGTCACTGAGAGGCGGATGTATTAAGGAAAACATCATTGTACTGTACAAATACTTCATCAGGAAGAACAAAGATGTCTCTCCCCCCCCCCCCCCATAATGTCTAGCTGCAGGTACCAAGCAACACGCCAGATAGGGTTATGTATCCTATTCCCCAAGCCCGGTACTTCTCCCCTAACATTCTCCAGGGGGGCATTTACCATGTGGTGCTTTTACACAACGTCTTCATCCGCTGGATTTTTAGGGGCAAACACACCCGCTTTTTGTATTTAATATTGGCCCTCATTCCGAGTTGTTCGCTCGGTATTTTTCATCGCATCGCAGTGAGAATTCTCTTAGTGCGCATGCGTAATGTTCGCACTGCGCATGCGCCAAGTAACTTTACTATGAAGAAAGTAATTTTACTCACGGCTTTTTCATCGCTCCGGCGATCGCATTGTGATTGACAGGAAATGGGTGTTACTGGGCGGATGTATGGCGTTTTATGGGCGTGTGGCTGAAAACGCTACCGTTTCCGGAAAAAACGCAGGCGTGTCTGGAGAAACGGTGGGAGTGCTTGGCCGAACGCTGGGTGTGTTTCTGACGTCAGCCGGGACCGAAAAGCACTGAACTGATCGCACAGGCAGAGTAAGTCTGGAGTTACTCAGAAACTGCTAACTCGTTTTTGATCGCAAAAATGCGCATACATCGGTCGCACATTTAAGAAGTTTAGATTCACTCCCAGTAGGCGGCGGCTTAGCGTGTGTAACTCTGCTGAAATCGCCTTGCGAGCGAACAACTCGGAATGAGGGACATTATTTCCACTGAAGACAGACAGATGTGAAAGGTCCACAAAATGTTCCCCTTACATCTGTTCTGTGGATTCCCATTTCCTACTGTGGCCTTATTCAGAAATGGGCGCAGATCGCTGCATACGCATCTCCTCACATGCCGAGGGCCGCTCAGCACAGGGTAAGGCCACGCAGCATGTGTGATGCCGCCTCCGAATGCATCCGCAATTAGACTGCAGACGCATCGGAACTAAGGTTGATCCCTGGCAGCGTGCAGGTGGTCGGCAGCCATTTTTTAAGGGGAGAGGCTGCATATGTAACGTCACGCAGCCACCCCAAAAATGGTCCCGAGGCCTGCCCCTGCAACAACGACGCCCAACAGCCTCCGCTGTCAGTCACTTTGCAGTCATATCCATCGGAAATGCGAGCACAATGTGTGTTCACTTCCTGCACACATGCGATGTGGCCTCTGCATTAGCATCCGGGTCTGACTGGTCCCCTGTGTGTGCATACCTCCCAACTGTCACCATTTTCGCGGGACAGGCCCGTTTTTTGGGGACTGTCCCGCTGTCCCACCCGCGGGCTGCAGTGTCCCGCAGTGGAGGGGGGGAAGGGGGCAGTTGGGAGGCTCCTGTCATTGCTGCCCTGCTTAGCCTGCGCACAGCGTCTATTCAGCGCAGACAGTGGGAGAGGGGGCATGCCAGCAGCTCACAGAGCGCTGGGCATGCCCCCTCAGTGACGAAAACGGGGCGTGGCTCGCGATCACGGGTCCTCCGTAAAGCCACGCCCACTTTTCATAGTGCACGCCCCCTTTTCGGGAGCACGCGCGGCTTAGCCGCGCATGTGTCCCTCTTCATAGGATTACAAAGTTGGGAGGTATGTGTGTGGCATCTAATGGACCTTTGGTCATGTGTGTGAGTGGAAATACTGATACTGAATAGAGATGACCTGGAATGAATGAGCCTCTAATACACACAGGGCAGAAGATAACAGAGGGGCGCTCACTCATTCTATGAGGGGCCGCAGAAGCTGTAGACCAGAGATGCCACCTTATCACTGCTGTGCAATCTGGAACTAAGGGGCCCATTTAACATTCAATATTTGTGGTGTATTCCCAGAGAACAGCCGTTTCCGGGGGATACCCAAAATGTTAGGTATCACCTCAATGTATGAAGGAGGGACTGCAGCGGGCATCTCCAACGTCAGCTGCAGCCTCACCCAGGGCCGGTTATAGCCCTTTTTGCGACCCGGGCGGGAAAGAGGGGTGTGGCTTCATACAGGGGGTGTGGTCAGTTACGCCCCCTGTACAGTAGAGAAGCGCCGCACCGCACAGCAAAGGTCCTCTCCACGAAGGGAAACTAGACGTGTAGCGTCTAGTTCCCTTCACAGTGGGACACAGCGGGCAGCGGCAGCGGGATACAGCGGGAGGCACAGCAGTAGCAGATCTTGCCATGGTGCGGCGCCCTCCGGAAGGCGGCGCCCCGGGCAAAAGTCCTGCTTGCCCGTGGCAAGATCCGCTACTGGCCCCACCATTTCCGCCAGCAGCTGAAGGCCCCATAGGTTTGTATGAGGGATGCGGTTTGGCCCCCGCCGCTAACTCCATCTGAAGATGGCATTGTACTGCTGTAGGCTATGTAGCCCATACTTGCCTACCTGACCCTCTCCATGAGGAGAAAATGCTCTGTTCCTGGACTCTCCTGGTAATGTAGGATTGCCATCACCTGTGCTGAGCTAGGTAATTGATAAGAAAGGTGTTTCACCACAGGTGATGGCAATCATACATTACCAGGAAAGTCCAGGAACAGAGCATTTTCTCCTCATGGAGAGGGTCAGGTAGGCAAGTATGATGTAGTCCTCACCAGCAATGGCCGCCGCACATGCGCTGTCAGTGGATTGCGCACGCGCAGGAGTCCCACTACCGCTCCAAGCACATCGCTGGGCGGGCCCTGTGAGTATATTTATGGGGGTGAGGGAGACATTCTCCATAGAGTAGTAGGGAGGAAGGGCCGGAGGGGGCGGGAACATCTGATCACACACGTCTGTCACATGGTCTATCACATGGAAAGGATACATGTCAGAGAAGTTATTATCGCCATCGCGCATATCACGCTTCTGAGGCGCCTGAGGTGTTTGCTGCACTGGGACACTGTGTACAGGAAGAAGGCCTGGCAGATGCTGTACATGGTGCCTGGAACAATTGCCAGCAATGTCCCTATGAGGTGCAGAGTTGGATATGGCTTCACCTGAAATAAAAGCAGACACGGCGTATGTGAGCTTATCATTCAGTATTGTCATTGTATACAATTATCCGGTAAATGTTACGCAGGTCGTCCAGGCTGCATCATAACATACAGGGCCTGTTACTGAGTCGCATGGAGAAGTGCACGCAGCGCCACCTACTGGCGGTCACCCATCTGTGACTATATACAAATGCAGCTACAAGCTCCTCCCAGTCACCGCCCCCAGGAACGCCCATCAGTATTCTGTTACTATTATCCTGATAAATCAGTGATATCGCCGCTGCTACCTCTGGGTTATCGCTGTGTAATGCCGTCCTCACAGTCCGCTATGGGGACAGCACGGCTGAGCAATGTATGAAGTACCGGACAGCATAACATCAGCTCAGGACGGTGCCACGCTTATACACACAGCTGATAAGGGGACTATGTTACGGCTTCCTATCCATTAGCCTGGGCACCATATAATCAGCGATGGATGGGAGGAGGAAGGGGGGGGGAGGAGGGGGGGGGGGGGGGGGGGGAGGGGGGGGGGTTAAGATGCCTTTGTTGAGTTTACAAACCTGAAAAATGCCAAGAATCATCATTCCTGCACAGGTTGTCCATCCAGTCAGGAGAAGGATAATCTGCGCAATAGGGCGCCCGTTTTCACTGCTAAGTACAGTCATGCGCTTGTACATTACGTACATGGTCAGTACCCCTGAAACAGCGACAATAAATCATATCAGCCCATCAGTTTTACACATACTTGCCTACTTTTGAAAAAGCATTTCAGGGAGATTGTGAAAGTAACACCTATCAGCGCAGACATGTACGGCTACATCTGAGAGGCGTGTAATAAATATGACTTACATCCAAATGTAAATGAGCCCCAAAGTTAGTAAGATCTACTTGTTGAAGAAAAGACTCTTATATTTTGCAGGATTTGTTTGTGTATTGTGTTTTACAAGAGGTTCCATATACTGTAAGTGGTCACAAGAAACCTTTAAAATACATGTAGCCATAGTGATAATTGTGTCTTATAACCTATATAGGGAAATGGCACTGATGATACCATTTAAATGTATGTATCTATGATTTATTTTTTTTCAGGGAGATTGAGGGATCATTCAGGGAGTGAGGGAGATTGCTACTATTTCAGGGAGTCTCCTGCAGAATGAGGGAGGGTAGGCAACTATGGTTTTACATTAGTTCCTAAATAACAATACCATAACAATGGCGCACACAGGGGGGGAGTCTGAGTACCTAGGATGGGTATGTGTTTGTATTTATGTATGTATGTATGTATGTATGTATGTATGTATGTATGCATGCGTGTGTGTGCTCTATGTATATATGTATGTACTAATGTGTGTGTACTGTGTACATATATATATTTATATTTATCCTGTATATGTATATATAAATAGTGAGGGAGAGAGATGTTAGAGAGCATGAAACATCTGCTCCAGTTGCTATAGGCAACTTCTCTACTCTGTTCACTGCTCGATACATCAATCACCAAGGGGAGATGTATTATGTCTTGGAGAGAGATGACAATTAGGAGCTGATTGGTTGCTGCTTTATCTTTCTACATTTTATCACTATATATATATATATATATATATATATATATATATATATATATATATATATATATAAAAGACACTTACCAAGGACAGCAGAGATGCAAAACACGACTGTGAAAACCACGGACTCGGGATAGTATGCTCCGGTACTACTGTGAAGAGAATAAACATAGAAGTGTATATTATTCCTGCACAGTGACTGTGTGATTTATATTTCCGCATTACCCAGGCCTTGCCATGCGCTCTGTCTGTGTATTACAGCCTGATATATTACTATATTATTAGTACATAGCTTACCAGATATAGGGTACAAGTTCCTGTAAATGTCCTCCAATTAGGGTCATGCATAGGGTGGTGATGACACCTACACACATCCACGTTACCCAGAGGCAGGGTAAGAACGCTAAACTAGGGATTTCCATCATATGATCAGAGTAATCCACTATACGTCTCGTTCTCTCGCTCCTTTACTACCTATCAAAAGGAAAACTGTATTTCCAGCACTTACTAAGGCTCACAGCAGTGATGTCATAAAGCTCAGTGATGTCATAGTTGTGTCACATACAGGAATTTGCATATTTAGGGGGACATTTACTAAGCAGTGATAAGAGCGGAGAAGTGAGCCAGTGAGAAGTTGCCCCATCAACCAATCAGCAGCTCTGTATCATTTTAGAGTATGCAAATTATAGATGTTACTTCAGTGCTGATTGGTTGCCATGGGCAACTTCTCCACTGGCTCACTTCTCCGCTCTTATCACTGCTTAGTAAATGTCCCCCTTAAAGCTTTACAATGATTTTTATACTAGGTTTTTTTGTTACAAAATGTTTGTCAAGCAAATACAATTGTACTTTATAACCTACATTTACCTGGCACAAAGCTGTATTGATGACTGGGCAGATTGGGGGGATTTATTAAAGTTTGGAGAGATAAAGTACTAACCAATCAGCTGCTAACGGTCATTTTACAGGCTCTGGTGCCTATGTACTAAGCAAGCCTTGGAGAGAGATAAAGTTGATGAAGATAAATATCAGCCAATCATTTCCTGTCATTTTTCAAACACAGCCTGTAACATGAGAGTTGAGAACTGATTGGCTGGTACTTTATCTCTCCTCACATATATGACCGATACACGTCACAGGTTTGCTAGGCGCTGGTTACACAGAGCACTATTTTTCTGGAACAACTTTGCGCACCCTGATAAATATTACATTGCTGGCAGATAGGGCTTTCTATAGGTATTCAGGTGACGCAAATGATATATTTTTAGTTTAAATGCTTTATATAGGCCAGGAGAGACTCTGATGTCATTACTACAAGTGTAGAAAGTTACCCCAAAGCAGGGGTACCACCTGTATGTACTTTATATCAGGTATGACACAGAAATAAGGCCCTATTTTATTTTACTTACATGTCTGCGTCCTCCAGGCCCTGACACTAATGCTGTTCTGGTCTCCTGCGCAATGTCTTCCTTCAAAGTTGCTTTTTCTCTAAAAGACTCTTCTCCGTCTCCTAATTCCAGATTCTGAAACACAACATTTTATGTGAATTACTGTTCTCAAAAGTGGTTATAAAAGCAAACCAATGGTCAAGGTTTTAGGTATATTAAAGGCTCACCACACATCGTTCAATAAAATGTACTGATACCCCTTTTCCACCACTGTAGCACGGGTCGCAGCCGGGAGCCTGACACGGCTGCGACCCGTGCTACAGCCCCCTTTCACACAGCGCTCACAACCTGGCATATTAACATGTTGACATTTCATAACTGCCTACATGATGACTGTCAACATTTCACACCCAATCCACTTGTATTCCAAGAAATGACTTTGGGGTGTAGAGATCACAGCTTTGGGATGTAGGGATCACAACTTTGGGATATAGGGATTTTAGGATGTAGGGATCACAGCTTTGGTAGGTAGGGACTTTGGGATGTAGGGATCACAGCTTTGGGATGAAAAGATCACAGCTTTGGGATGTAGGGATCACAGCTTTGGGATGAATAGATCACAGCTTTGGGATGTAGGGATCACAGCTTTGGGATGTAGGGATCACAGCTTTGGGATGTGGGGACTTTGGGATATAGGGATCACAGCTTTGGGATGTAGGGATCACAGCTTTGGGACATAGGGACCACAGCTTTTGGGATGTAGGGACTTTGGGATCACAGCTTTGGGATGTAGGGATAACAGCTTTGGGATGTAGGGATCACAATTTTGGGATATAGGGATTTTAGGATGTAGGGATCACAGCTTTGGTAGGTAGGGACTTTGGGATGTAGGGATCACAGCTTTGGGATGAATAGATCACAGCTTTGGGATGTAGGGATCACAGCTTTGGGATGTAGGGATCACAGCTTTGGGATGTAGGGACTTTGGGATGTGGGGACTTTGGGATGTAGGGATCACAGCTTTGAGATGTGGGGACTTTTGGATATAGGGATCACAGCTTTGGGATGTAGGGATCACAGCTTTGGGATATAGGGATCACAGCTTTGGGATGTACGGACTTTGGGATCACAGCTTTGGGATGTAGGGATCACAGCTTTGGGATGTGGGGACTTTGGGATGTAGAGATCACAGCTTTGGGATATAGGGATCACAGCTTTGGGATGTAGGGATCACAGCTTTGGGATGTAGGGATCACAGCTTTGGGATATAGGGATCACAGCTTTGGGATGTAGGGATCACAGCTTTGGGATGTAGGGACTTTGGGATCACAGCTTTGGGATGTGGGGACTTTGGGATCACAGCTTTGGGATATAGGGATCACAGCTTTGGGATGTAGGGATCACAGCTTTGGGATGTGGGGACTTTGGGATGTAGGGATCACAGCTTTGGGATGTAAGTACTTTGGGATCACAGCTTTGGGATGTAGGGATCACGCTTTGTGATGTAGGGACTTTGGGATCACAGCTTTGGGATGTAGGGATCACACTTTGGATGTAGGGACTTTGGAATCATAGTTTTGGGAAGAAGGGACTTTGGGATCATAGTTTTGGGATGTAGGGACTTTGGGATGTAGGGGTCATAGCTTTGGGATGTAGGGACTTTGGGATCACAGCTTTGGGATGTAGGGACTTTGGGATGTAATGATCACAGCTTTGGGATGTAGGGATCACAGCTGTGGGATGTAAGGACTTTGGGATCACAGCTTTGGGATGTAGGGATCACAGCTTTGGATGTAGGGACTTTGGGATCACAGCTTTTGGATGTAGGGACTTTAGGATGTAGGGATCACAGCTTTGGATGTAGCGACTTTGGGATCACAACTTTGGGATGTACTAGGGGTCACAGCTTTGGATGTAGGGACTTTGGGATCACAGCTTTGGGATGTCGGGACTTTGGGATCATAGTTTTGGGATGTAGGGACTTTGGGATCATAGTTTTGGGATGTAGGGACTTTGGGATGTAGGGATCACAGTTTTTGATGTAGAGACTTTGGGATCACAGCTTTGGGATGTAGGGACTTTGGGGTCATAGGTTTGCGATGTAGGGACTTTGGGATCACAGCTTTGGGATGTAGGGATCACAGCTTTGGATGTAGGGACTTTGGGATCACAGCTTTGGGATGTAGGGATCATAGCTTTGGGATGTAGGGACTTTGGGATGTAGGGATCACTGCTTTGGATGTAGGGACTTTGGGATGTAGGGATCACAGCTTTGGATGTAGGGACTTTGGGATCACAGCTTTGGGATGTAGGGATCACAGCTTTGGGATGTAGGGACTTTGGGATGTAGGGATCACTGCTTTGGATGTAGGGACTTTGGGATGTAGGGATCACAGCTTTGGATGTAGGGACTTTGGGATCACAGCTTTGGGATGTAGGGATCACAGCTCTGGATGTAGGGACTTTGGGATCACAGCTTCAGGATGTAGGGATCATAGTTTTGGGATGTAGGGACTTTGGGATGTAATGATCCCAGTTTCTGATGTAGGGACTATGGCCCTCATTCCGAGTTGTTCGCTCGTTCTTTTTCATCGCATCTCAGCGATTTTCCGCAAACTGCGCATGCGCAATGTTCGCACTGCGACTGCGCCAAGTAAATTTGCTAAGAAGTTTGGTATTTTACTCACGGCATTACGAGGTTTTTTCTTCGTTCTGGTGATCGTTGTGTGATTGACAGGGGGTTCACTACGGCTGGCCGGCGGTCGGGCTCCCGGCGACCAGCATACCGGCGCCGGGAGCCCGACCGCCGGCTTACCGACAGTGTGGCGAGCGCAAATGAGCCCCTTGCGGGCTCGCTGCGCTCGCCACGCTACGGGCACGGTGGCGCGCTACGCGCGCCACACTATTTTATTCTCCCTCTATGGGGGTCGTGGACCCCCACGAGGGAAAATAAGTGTCGGTATGCCGGCTGTCGGGCTCCCGGCGCCGGTATACTGAGCGCCGGGAGCCCGACCGCCGGCATACAGAAGACCACCCATTGACAGGAAGTGGGTGTTTCTGGGCGGAAACTGGCCGTTTTATGGGAGTGTGTGGAAAAAACGCTGCCGTTTTTGGGAAAAACACGGGAGTGGCTGGAGAAACGGGGGAGTGTCTGGGCGAACGCTGGGTGTGTTTGTGACGTCAAACCAGGAACGAAACTGACTGAACTGATCGCAGATGCAGAGTAAGTGTCGAGCTACTCAGAAACTGCTCAGAAATTTCTATTCGCAATTTTGAGAATCTTTCGTTCGCAATTTTGCTAAGCTAAGATTCACTCCCAGTAGGCGGCGGCTTAGCGTGTGCAATGCTGCTAAAAGCAGCTTGCGAGCGAACAACTCGGAATGAGGGCCTATAGGGGCACGTGTTATTTCTCAGGGAAGTTGCAGCCTACTATCTGCCGTGTGTCAGGAAACAGGTCATTATTCCCTTGAGTCCTGTGGTTCCATGTCAGACACACTCACAGTCCTCTAATGTAATTTGCTTGTTTGCTTTCTAACAAAACCTGTAAGTGGTGTATTTAGAAGCAAGGAGGCTCTGTATTGGGAGATAAGGGGGCATTGTGTTCCGGCCTGGGAGGGGTGGTACTCTGACAATGATTGTCTGGGTCCTTAATGGCAGATAAACATCAATCTAATCTCAGCTATTGTCTCTGGTAGTGTAATTCCTCAGCACTAGATTGTGTATATGGCGACGTGTGTCGCAGTTACACATTCACCTGCTGTTAGGGGACTCGTCATTCGCTGCGGCGTTAGTAATGGGCATAGGTGTGCGCAGCACATTTTATTAGGGGGTGCACTGTTGGACGGGCGTGTCTAGCACCATATATTGACGGTCAACGCAATATAAAATATCCACCCTTGTACCAATCCTAATAAAGCAGATACATTGTCAGATGTTGTGGTGTGCACCAAACAAACATCCCTGATGGCACTCACTGCAATTACACTGCTCCTCCTCAGCCTGGTCTGGCCCCCTCTCTCTTTCCCCTGCAAGCTGCAGCAGCTTACTTACAAGTCAGCCACTCACTGACACTGACAGTCGCAGACTAGTACTGACGCTGCTGGAAAAACGAGTGACGTGTCAATGTTGCTGCCGACCGCCTGCCAGTATTGAATTTGTCTTCCTAAGAGGAACACTGGCTGCATGCTGATCCTCATCAGTGGCTGGCGTTGGCATAGCATAGAAGGAGAGAGGTGGGCGCGGGGCGCGTGTGACGGGTGGGCGTGCGAGCAGCATGACGTAATCACATCACATCACCCTGTTTTTATACATGGAGGTGGAGCCGGGAGTTTGAAAGCCGGTGTCAGTGGCACCCTTGATTAACCCAGACGTCCGGTCAGTAATGCAGTCCTGACATGGTGTAGCGCAGAGGGGACAGTAATCAGCCTGCTCGGCGATCGATGCATCAGGCATGTGAGATCGGGGTGACAGACATTAGGGGGTGCCTGTGCGCACCAGGCACCCCCCCTGCGCACACCTATGGTTACGGGGCTCATGGTGGGTTAGACCAATGCTCGTTTATTTAATGAGGATTACGCTTTTCCTTTCTCCGCAGATTTGGTCACACCTGACTCCATGGGGTGTATTTCTCAAAAACATATTTGTGCAAATATTAAGTACCACATGCATGGGCGTATTTTTTTCTCGGCACTGCATAGTGGGGGGCGGAGCCACGATGATACGGTCCTGATGCCACGCCCCCGGACGGTCCACTACCCTGTTGGCCACTCCCCTGGAACGCCCATCCTGCTGCCGGCCACGCCCCCATGCACCTACAACGCTGTCTCCTCCCGGAGGAGGGGGCAGCAAAGTAGGTAAGTATACCCATATATTATATATACTGTACCTCTCCGGAGTCTGGCATTGGCACTGCAGAAATCACCGGTAAACTGTTGCTTGCGCCATTTTTCTGGAGATCTGTGCATGTGCAGAAGTCTACTGCGCCGCAAAGAGGAGGGGCCGACACACGGACCCCTCTGATCACATGGATGCACATAAATCATACTGCAGCAGATATTGGTGGTCTCTTCCGTAGTTCCCCCATTGTCAATTGCAAAAGCAGCGCTCATTTATTTCCGTGGGGGCTTCTAAAATGTTAAACTAACCAAACTTGGCGTTCCTGGGCTTACCCCTTGTATCTAGTGTTACGTGCCGTCTATTGCAGGCGTGTTTGTGCATTTGAGAATGAGGCAGACCCGCACGTAGACGCAGTCATGCCAGTCAGTAGCGGTCTCCGCTAGTGATGAGCGGGTTCGGTTTCTCGGAAACCGAACCCCCCCGAACTTCACCCTTTTTACACGGGTCCGAGGCATACTCGGATTCTCCCGTATGGCTCGGTTAACCCGAGTGCGCCCGAACGTCATCATCCCGCTGTCGGATTCTCGCGAGATTCGGATTCTATATAAGCAGCCACGCGTTGCCGCCATTTTCACTCGTGCATTGGAAATGTTAGGGAGAGGACGTGGCTGGCGTCCTCTCCGTTTATTGTTGAACTTGATTGTGCTTTATTGCTTAATTGTGGGGAGGACTGGGGAGCAGCTGTATAATATAGGAGGAGTACAGTGCAGAGTTTTGCTGATCAGTGACCACCAGTTTTATCCGTTCTCTGCCTGAAAAAAAGTTCTGCAGGGCCGTAACGAGGGGTGTGCTGCTGTAGCCGCTGTCAGACTCTACATGGCACACCCAATGTGTGATCATTGCAGAGGTTCTGTGAGTGCAGGTTATATAGGCTTAACATACATATCATCCCTTTAAACCATGCCACATTAATCACACAGGTTCCGTGGCTGGTTAAAAGTAAAACCAGGTGAAATTTAGGCTTGAAGTCAGCCAGCCACAGAACCTGCATAACTCATAGGTGTTCCAGATTAAAGGGATATTATGGCAAGCCTAAGTAATATGTATCCTATTCCACCCTGGTAATGACTGTTTTCCTGTTTACACTGTTTAAGTCCACGGTGCACTTGTGCGGAAAGGAAAGAGTTAACAATTGCTGGCCTGCCCACACCTGTGCCAGCCCCGCCCACTGTGTACAGGTTAGACCAGTGCAGGTAAATAGTCTTGTGTCGGGTGTTCTCAGGTGCTGCGTTCAGGAGGGAGGTTGCCAGACAAGGAAGCGATCGGGAACACTTACTGGACCCTAAACCAAGGTATGTCGGCACAGTTTTGTGTTATTCCCACGGGGGACTGAGTTCCTGTAAGTACTGGGTGAGTTCGTTGTCCCCTTTCACCTTATTCAGTGGCAGTCACTTCCTGTGAGTCACGGAGGCTGGGGCGTATTCACACCGGAGACAGAACTCCGCTCATTGCTAATAGAAATGGGGGTTTCTATTATTAATAACAAATTAAGTTAATTCTGTTTTGACATTCCCCTGGACAGCGATCTGGTTAATATTGGTGACCCCTCTGGTTAATGCTTAACACCTCTCTGCTGTGCTGACACTAAGCTCCGCCAATTCAGCTGTAACCTTAAACACCATTATTAATCATTTATCCATTGTTGCCAGTGACCGGTAATTCCGGGTTACTAATAAGAACGGGCCAGCGGGATGTGATGTAGTGTGGATCCCGTGACATTACTCTTCGACACGTTACCCTGGTGACTGATCTGGAAGTAAAAAATTTGCGTTCACCGAATTTTAATAAAGAGAGAGCAGTCACCGTGGGCAACGCTCCTTATCTCCATCCAGTCGCATTTTATTAACTGGTCAAATTTAAATCTATTGACGTTTCTAGTCCGCCGCCGAAAACGGCGTTCGTTTTCACAGGTACGCATCTTATTGGAAGCGTTAAAAAAAAAATATTATCAGCCCCCCAGGTTTAGGGTTGGACAGGCCTACAGGTGTACAGGGGGGTGAATCCCCGGTGGGCCTCATCCCATCTAGGGGTTAGCATCCAAACCGCGCACTCACACAGTTATATTCTATTAGAAGGTCAGGGACTTGGAGGAGCAGGATCATGGGTGAACTTGGCTGCTTGGTTTGTTTCTGTGGAAACTACATTAAGATTATCCCTCCTGCCTATCACCGTGGGTGGTCCAGACGCAGTCCTGTCCCCTCTATAAAGTAGGCCCAATACGTTGTATGTTCTCTGTAATGGTCGGCCAAGTCCCTCTGTGTTGTCTGGCCAGCCCCCTCTGGAGGCTGGACACACCCCTTAATCCTGGGCCCCAAGCACTGAATTCTCTTGTGGGACCTTCATGTCCCAGTCTGACACTGCCCAGGTTATGTAATTACCCCAGAAGCAGAAGGTTTATTTGTGGGCACCTTTGGTCGGTACATAAGGGCCATTTCTATGTTTTTCTATGAGACCCCCAATGTAAAAGACTTGTTGCATTGATTTACTGATTGACAGTGCTAATGCCAACTTGCTGGGACTTGTAGAGAGAGATAAAGTGGATGAAGATAAAGGGGTCTATTTACTAAGCCCTGGAGAAAGATAAAGCGGACGGAGATAAAGTGCCAGCCAATCAGCTCCTTACTGCCATGTTACAGGCTGTGTTTGAAAAATGACAGGAGCTGATTGGCTGGTACTTTGTCTCCATCCACTTTGTCTCCAAGACTTAGCACATAGGCCCCATGGTTCTAGAGAGCTGTACGTTTCACGTTGGGTCCTCGCACCTATTACTGTGGCAGGCTGGTGTGAATGTAGGCAGAGAGTGATTTCATTCCTTGTACCTTTAATTAGAGTCTTGCGGGATCTCATTAAGTTTAAAAATCAATTTACCAGGAAACCCACAAAGTGATTTCATCAGAAGGTGTGGCGGCTTTTGGCGGCGTAATGATGCCTCTTACTTGTCGAGATTGCAGCAGGCAGCTCGGCTACTGTGTGACTCAGGTGCGCCTGCACGTTTTCCACCTGTCCGTCATCTAACTACCTGGAACTTCCAGCTCATGTCTCAGCTGACGGCACAAGTAAGAACACAGTCTGAGTCTATATAGTGTCAGGGACATGGCTGAGCATTAGGTGGGAAGCGATGAAGGAATAAGGGGTCGCAGGTCGGTGCTGGAGTTATAGACTGACTGGAGACAACATTTTCATTTTTCCGTTGCCTTAGAAATAAACGACCATGATATTATAACCGATTTCAGGTTCTTTTAAGTAGCAAACCCCCCCCAAAAAATTGGAAGATTTATTTGAAAGTTCCAGATGCATAATATGTATGCCTTTTTTTTTTTAAATATTAGATAATAATGGGGTCATTCCCCCTTTATACGTCATATCACCGGTAATGTCGCAAACTAATTCCTGCTTTCTCTCATTTTATTTGCAGGTGACATGGAGTGAAGCCGCCTTGAAATAAGTAAGAAGAAATAACTGGAATCGACCAAAAGTTTTTGGAAAATCCTTCTGCACCTTCCAGGATGTGGATGTAAATGGTGTATTTGGTCGGAGAAACCCCACCCCCACCCCACACACACCGGCTGAGGGACTACAAACCAAAATGGAGACAAAACAAGAGATGCCCGTCAAACCGGATGCATCTCAGAAAAATGCTGAAGATAACGGGGCAGGCCTTGCGTCGGAGGAGACGCTGGAGCAGAGGAAGAAGTCTAGAAGCGTTGGGTTCTATGAAATGGACGTTCTAAGACCTTCAATCGGTGCTGAAGCCAAAGAGGGCCAGAGCGACGTAAGGTGTTGGGCTGTAGAAGAGAATGAGGCATCCTTCCCAAACGCAGATGCAGCCAGCGGGTGCTCGGATAACCCAGAGGGCTCCCTGTCTAATCAAATTGAAGACCTAAGTCCCAAGTACTTTGACCAGGCTTTACCCTCGTCGCCATCACGCTGCCAAAAGCACGGTAGGCCAACTTGTCTATGTAAAGAGTGCGTAGAGAACTATATGAACTTGTGTGAGGAGGTGCAAGAACCCGGCATTGCTGACCAGAAGAAAGCAGAAGAGGCTTCATTGAGCGATGACTGTGCCTCCTTAAACTCCAACAGCCGCTTCGAGGCATCAAGGCATACAGACTCGTCTGAAGAAGAATGCCAGGGCAACGCCCAGGTGACGCTGCCCTACCCCGATAACAGCCGACCTCCAGACTGTATCACGAGGCTGAGCAATGCCGGTCTGTACGAGCCTAGCGAAGACCTTGCGGCCAAGATGGAGGGTGGGAACGAAGGAGAGGAAAATATCTCACAGGTGGCCTTCTTTGTGGAGCACCTGCCACTGGAGAAGCAGTTGGGGACCTTCCAGGCAAAGGATGAGCTGGAACTCTGTGAGAAGGTGGATATTGAAAAGGGAGATCCGGAATTGGAGCCCTTAGTTCGTACGCCCAGGAGGCAAATGGACGAGGAGCTGGTACATCCAGGGTGCTGTTTTTGCCACCAAGGCTCCCTGAAAATAGTGGGGTCCTTTGTCGTCTCTATGCTTGTTTTCCCAGCCCTCCTATATGCGGCCTATGCCTGGCTACCCTTCGATGCCCCGGTTATGACAGATATACCCACCCGGCTGGTGTACACATTGCGGTGTGCAGCTTTTGCCTCATTCCCCATCGTTCTGGGTAAGGAAAGAATCCTGATTTGAAAATTTTTGTAAAAGCTAAAAAAAAAAAAAATTTTCCATAGCAATCAGATATTAGATCTCACATTGTGTTCTAGAGCACATGTTCTCAAACTCGGTCCTCAGGACCCCACATGGTCCATGTTTTGCAGGTCACCTGTAGATTTTTAAAATGTGGCAGTTGGTGATACACAGTGCAGCTGCTGGGTAACATGGCAAACGTGAACCGTGTGGGGTCCTGAGGACCGAGATTGAGAACCACTGTTCTAGAGGCATCTGCAACAGATGGCAATGGAGGCTCGTTAGATGAAGGGTCAGACTTCAAGAATCCTTAAATATATGAAAAATACCTTCACGCAGGGCTCGCAGGTTCTTTACATACACGAAGCAGTGAAAAGTATGGAGTAGTGAGCCAGTGGAGAAGTTGACCATGACAACCAATCAGCTGCTACATATGTTATATAATGCACTTTATAAATGTTACCTCAACACTGATTGGTTGCCATGGACAACTTCTCCACTGGCTCACTTCTCTATTCTTTTCATTGCTTCATAAATAGACCCCACAGGGAGCTTGCTCCTAGTGCAGCAATATGAGGTGTGATGTCGCTGTTCCCTGACATCATTGTAAAGGGCAGAAATCAACCAATCAGCTTGCAGCTGTCATTTATCTAGCACAGTCTTGAAACGACAGTTTGTGTGCTTTGGCCAACTTTTCCACTTTATCTTTCTCCAAGGCTTGATATGTCTCCCCCGGTGCGAGAAAGGGAATATTTGGCAAAAGATAAAAAAAAGCATTTTTGATAATTTTATGACTTAACTATAGGCTTTGATGGTGAATTATATAGTTTTTTTTAATTAAATGATGTCCGGGCCTGGACAGATTTATGTAACAAGTGTTTGCTATCTGCTGGTTCTACTTTCAGCCCCAGACTATAGGCCCGGAAGGCGGTGTAACTAGAGGTGTCCAGCTGGGGCAGTTTTCTAACCTAGTTTAGGTTAAACAGTTCTAATCCTTGCTGCGTTTTGTAGACTTAACTGTAAATCTAATGTATATAAATGTCCAGTTTCTGGTAGTGTTTTCTGTGAGACCTTAAATTGAGAAAAGTTCATCTGCATCTCTCTTCCCTCCCCAGGCGTTGTTATACACGGGACCTCGCGCCTCTGCGTCTCCTCATTCAACCCGTTCAAACCGCGAGAGCGGGAGGTGAAGATCCACAGGCGGTTTGTCAAGCAGAGCACGTTCCTCTTTGTCCTGTATTTCTTCAACCTGTCCGTGCTGGCCACCTACCTGCCCCAGGGACAGCTGAAATTCATCCCGCTCCTCACCTGTCTCTTCGCCCTGTCTCAGTAAGTGTCTTGGCTCTGTGCCTCGGGGAGTCTCTGGCCGCATCCTGTTGCCCATCCTACCTATAAAACTGGGGTTTAGTGATAATCTTTTAAAAAACATGTGTTTATTGGACCCCGCTTGGTTCCTCCTGATATTATGGTAGACCTGGCAGTTGTGTGCAGTGAGTCCTGTTGCACTGACAAGATGTGGCTCATTCAGGGGACGACGAATCAAAACTTGGAGAGAGATAATGTACCACCCAATCAGCTCCTAACTGCCATGTTACAGGTTGTGTTTGAAAAACGCCAGGAGCTGATTGGTTGGCACTTCACCTCTCTCCAAGCTTTGGTACTTCTCCCCCTCAGTGTTTTACAACCCACCCCCCCAAAATGTTGGTGCCCTGTGTTACGACGTATGTTTATTAGTGTGTAGTGCCATCCCTCCCCTGCTGTAGGTAGGTGCCCTAACTCCTTACATGGGGGGTTATTCCGAGTTGTTAGCTCGTTGCCGATTTTCGCAACGGAGCGATTAAGGCGAAAATGCGCATGCGCATGGTACGCAGTGCGCATGCGCTAAGTATTTTAGCACAAAACTTAGTAGATTTACTCACGTCCGAACAAAGAATTTCCAACTTTGAAGTGATCATAGTGTGATTGACAGGAAGTGGGTGTTTCTGGGCGGAAACGGACCGTTTTCTGGGAGTGTGCGGAAAAACGCAGGCGTGCCAGGATAAAACGCGGGAGTGTCTGGTGAAACGGGGGAGTGGCTGGCCGAACGCAGGGCGTGTTTGTGACGTCAAACCAGGAACGAAACAGGCTGAGCTGATCGCAGTGTAGGAGTAAGTCTGGAGCTACTCAGAAACTGCTAAGAATTTTCTATTCGCAATTCTGCTAATCTTTCGTTAGCAATTCTGCTAAGCTAAGATTCACTCCCAGAGGGCGGCGGCCTAGCGTGTGCAATGCTGCTAAAAGCAGCTAGCGAGCGAACAACTCGGAATGACCCCCATTGTGCAATTTATCAATCTGATAATACTTCTGTCACATGACTCTCACTAATAAGCCTTATTTCCTTTTACTCCAGGCTGATTTACTGGTTGTCTTTCGCAGTAGGCCGATCATTCCGCGGTTTCGGCTACGGCCTGACGTTCCTGCCTCTGCTCGCCATGCTGATCTGTAACATTTACTTCATGTTTGTGGTGGAGCCAGAGAAGATGGTTTTTCTGGGGAGCAGGCACTGAGCTCAGGGCTAGCGTCCCCTTTGGATAAACGGACTAACCACACTGCCGCCGATCGCTGTCTGTTACACAACTGCCACCGCTGCGGTCACCGCTCCCTCATACTGGACTTTTATAACTTGTATTATTGCTGATTATCTCACTCCTCAATCACCTTGGCACAGTCTGCTATGCGCCTTGCGTATCACTGTTACATAATGAGAAGATCTGTAACGTATTAGGCGCACAGCACAAGAATCTGTTCCACAGGTAAAATGCTATGTCAGGAAATATCCCCTGAATTTTTATATTTACCAGGTTTTTTTATTTTATTAATCTTATCTGTAGTTTTAAAAAGGAAACTAGTTCCACTTTTAGGCAGAATAGCGCCACCTTATGGTCAAGCAATGATGAAAAATGGCAGCAAATAAATTTGTTTGGCTTTCTCAGGCAATAAGTGTCGGTATGACTTCCAGCCTTCATGATTTAGGGACAGGTTTTATTAGATGTTTTAACAAAGAAAGTAGCAGGTTAGCACCAGGGCCTCTAAATTCTCCTTTTAACAACCACAAATGTGATTTATTGCTTTCTGTGCGGCTGTCTTTGATACGGTCTGTGTGGCTTTTCCTCTTCACTACAGCGTTGACCTTAGTTGTTTTCCTGCTTCTCTACAGTGGATTCATCAAGTTTTTACTTTTCACGCCTTTTTGTTTTGTTTTTGTTAGTATTTGTGGCCAGTTTCCATTAGATGATATCACTTTAAGTCCTATTTATTAGACCTCTTATCAGATTGTAAATAAAATTGTAATTCTAATTACCATGACTGCTCTAATTTTAAATACGCCTATTCACAAGGATCAGTGACATCACTGAGAGTGCAGCCTATCCAGTCACTAGAAACCAGTGACATCACTAAGAGTGCGGCCTATCCAGTCACTAGGAGCCAGCGACATCACTGAGAGTGCGGCCTATCCAGTCACTAGGAACCAGTGACCTCACTAAGAGTGCGGCCTATCCAGTCACTAGGAACCAGTGACATCACTGAGAGTGCAGCCTATCCAATCACTAGGAACCAGTGACCTCACTAAGAGTGCGGCCTATCCAGTCACTAGGAACCAGCGACATCACTGAGAGTGCAGCCTATCCAATCACTAGGAACCAGTAACATCACTGAGAGTGCGGCCTATCCAGTCACTAGGAACCAGTGACATCACTGAGAGTGCAGCCTATCCAATCACTAGGAACCAGTGACCTCACTAAGAGTGCGGCCTATCCAGTCACTAGGAACCAGCGACATCACTGAGAGTGCAGCCTATCCAATCACTAGGAACCAGTGACCTCACTAAGAGTGCGGCCTATCCAGTCACTAGGAACCAGCGACATCACTGAGAGTGCAGCCTATCCAGTCACTAGGAGCCAGTGACATCACTGAGAGTGCAGCCTATCCAATCACTAGGAACCAGTGACATCACTGAGTGCAGCCTACCCAGTCACTAGCTCCCATGCAATTGAAAGGCATCTGTTTCATGAACACTTACTAGGGTTATCCATTGATGCCAGGAAACCATTGATGGTTTGAAACCGCAATTATTATTTCGTCCTTGTCAGAGCACAGTTGGTGTAACTGCAGAAGAATAAGACTGGAATAAAGATTGCCAGGATGGCGGCACAATCGTACGCTTGCTGTCCCTCAGCACTGAGGCCTTGGACCTGATTCCTGTGTGTGGTTTGTATGTTCTCCCCATGTTTTGTATGTTTCCTCCCAAAATCCAAAAACATTCTGGCAGGCTAACTGGTTCTGACCAAAAAAAACAACCCTAGTGTATATCTGTGTGTATACATGTGTTAGGGACACTGTGTAAACCGCTGTGGAATATGTGTGCGCTATATAAATAACTGATAATAAATGTGATCTGATCGTTTTCACTGAATGGAGCTGGCGATCGCCAGTCTCGCAGGTCTACCTTCTGGGCCATTGCTGCCGTGCTCCAAAGAGGACGTCGGGGGGTGTAAAACATCTTTATTAAGTGGAATGACAACAATTTATCAGGTATAACAGCATTGGGTCATGTTTGGAACTTTAAACAACCATATGGCAACAACAACAAACCATATTTCTTTCAGTGTCTGCTGTACGGGGCTCTGCGCCCTACAATCCAGTGTCCCTCAGTCCTGCAGAGCATTGCGCTAGTCTCAGTCTCCTTTCCCGGCAGCAGAGTGATGCTTCATTACAGACTACTCCTTAGTGAGTCCGGTCACAGTTTGTGTAATGTACTGTACAGTGACGCCTGGCCCTCCTGTAAGGTCCTTTGTGCCGCAGCTCAGAGTGTGTGGCCCTCAGGGGCGTGCTTCACTGACAAGTCCTCGGTGTATTCACGGCCAGTCCTGGAGGACCCTGGGGGTTATATATTGGTTCTCCTGAGCGGTAATTGCTTGAGGTCCGTTGATTAGCAAAACTCCCCAGAACCATAAACATTGACCCCTGTTTCCCAGTCACCCAGAGCCTGGCACAGCATGGATTGGTCTCTCACTGACTGGGATCTGCCGGAGATCTCAGTGGAAGTCACTGGTCTTCTTCTTTGGCGGCCTCTTCCTTTTCATCACTCTGGATCTTCCTTGTGAAGAATCCCAGCTGTGAAACAGAAAGATGGCATTATGGTGAATATGGGAAGAGTGGGGGTGGACTACAAGTCTCAGGAGCCTAGCCCTAGGTTTACTGTCCGCTTGAAAGAGGGGTTTGGTTACTGACAGTTGCCAACTATGAGCTTATCACTTACCAGGGGGTATATTTACTAAAGTTCGATTTTGTTTGTTTTTTGTTTGATCGATGTGAAATTGAGTTAATTTTTAAATGTTAGTAAATGTGTATTTTAACCCTGGAAGCCCAACATCGATAAAAATCGATTTTACTACGATCCCAGATGGCTATTAGACGGCTTTACATTCAACTTGACGAACAAAATAAGCTTATATATAGTCTGACTGTAATAACCTTTGGTTGTCACTAGATGGCAGTGCACCACCCTATATAATAACAAGTTGACGCTGCTCCTCACCTCTTTAAGGGGGAATTCAAGTGTTTTGCACACCGGCGGACACTAGATGGCACCTGACGGAGCAATTCCACTGTTTCTCCGTTCGGGCGCACACAGTCGCCGACACTGACAGTACTGTTATGTTGTTCCGTCATTTTAACAGGCTGGTAACGATCTTGCAATAAACAGCGCTCTGTCCCCTGGATACCACAGAAGGCATTTTACACCGATACCGACCGCAATAATGTGATTTATTTGCTGGATGGACAGCTGCTCTTGATGTCATATTTACAAGCTCTTGTGGTATTATACAGTATACACCAGCCCTTGCTGTTATATAGTACAAGCAGCTGATACATGCATGGCATTTATGCATAAGGTAATAATTATATATAATGCAAAATAAAATAATTCAATACACAGATCTCAAAATCAAGGGACAAGATAAAAAAACAAGTTTCAAGTTTGATTTACAAAGTGTAGTGCCTTTGATCAATCACATGGTGGCGCCGCAGGTCACTAATTCACCCACTATCCTTCTGGATGGGCCAGGAAAGCGGTTTATTGCTTGGTTTTGTATTCTTGCAATTGGTTTGGCCCCATTATAGCTTGCACGCTGAGATAAGCAATGCACCCATACGAATTACTGTGCTTTATAAATGCAGCGTATCGGACATGACTGACACATCTAAGACTCAGAGCACAGCGTGGAATGGGAGTCATATCACAGCTGCACCACCACCGCTAACAGCCGCTTTGGAGAGCCCTGTGTATATATATATATATCCCATGTAGTGATGCACAATTTCAGTGTTAATCCTTGTATAGAATGTAGACATCTTGCAGACCAAATAAAAAAAGGATAATAATAAAAACAAATTACCTATTGCAATATTCAGAGGTGGGTGTGGGGGGGTGTGTGGGGGGGGGGTGTATACTTTCCACTGCCCCCGCTCCTTGTCACTGCTAGCCTGTCTCTATGAAAATAATAACCCAAATCCTTCACACATGAACACGATCAGCGTCAGTGTGACCTCATTGCCTCTGCCAGGCCTTTATTTAAATACGTGACTTAGGGGTCAATCCAATTAGCTTCGAAGGGTGCAAAGTGCCGTTGCAGTGGCGTTTAAACGCCGGCAACAGCACCCTTCGCGGCCTTGAATCAGCCCCAATTCGCACAAAACTGCTCGGACCAATTTGTTGGAATTTGGCCCGCCGTAAAGTGCGGCCCCTGTCGCGACGATTCGCAGCCGACCCCTAAGAAATTGATCTAGTGCTATAGATTGCACGCTCAGTGGTTCAGTGCTAGTAGAAAGGATTTAAATAGATACATTATAATATGTGTAAAATATGAAAATTCCCCCTTTGATATACAGTATTTCATTCTAAAATATTCAGCTCCGATTATAGATTTCTTACTGTGAGACCCAGTGTGTAAGTGCAGCTTTTGTCTTCTACAGATAGTATTTGCTGCTGCTCCACATGGATAATCAAATAGGTTTTTTTTTAAAGAAGCGCTGCTGAAATATAACAAATATAACCATTTTTATTGACCAGTTTCAATTTTGACACTTACTTATACACAACAAAAAAACACATTCAAAATGACCAACTCAAATCTCCTATATAATAGCCCTATTCTGTGACCTTGTGATTCATTTGCTAACGCTGGGCGGAGTTACAACACTGGGCGGAGTTAGTCAAATGAGTCACAGAGATCTGGCCAAATCTACAGGAGACTAGGAGCAGAAGCAGATAGCATGGGCATTGGGCATGTCACAGGCAGGGGTGCAGACCTCCCAGCTTTCTGCAGGAGCTTTCTCCAGGCAGAAGGAGGGAAACACACTGGGCGAAAAGGGGGCGTGGCTTCACGGGAGGGCCCCCGTTTTCGTCAGTGAGGGGGCATGCCCAGCGCTCTGTGAGCTGCTGGCATGCTCCCAGGGGCTGATTATGAGTCCGGGGGGCCCAGGGCACTTGTGACAGGGGAGCCCTATCTCATTGCTGTGCCTACTGTGGGTTGGGGGCGTGGCCTAATCGCGCCCCTCGCGGCCACGCCCCTTATGCAAATTTAGATTTTTATTTTTATTTTTTTGATGGGATTTTGGCCCCTCAGCTAGGGCTAAATCCAGAGGAGGTGGTCGCTCCCCCTACACACCCGCACAGGGAGAAGAAAGCAGGGAGACTGCTGCCTCCCTGCAACACCACAGACCTGCCAATATGCAGCAGCGTGTGCTGACTGTAGCACAATGCTGCCGCTGTTGCTGGCAGGACGGGGGGGGGGGGAGCTTCTGAGCTGGAACAGAGCTACTCCAGCCGGGGGGCCACCTAAAACTGTGGGGCCAACGGTACGTATCCCCTGCCCCCCTCCCACCTTAATCCGGCTCTGCTGCTGGAACCCCCCCATTAATCCGTACCCCCTGATGCCCCCTCTCCCTCTGTCTCCACTATTCACCGCTGCTCTGCTAAGCAGAACAGCGAGTACAGGAGCTTTCCAACTGCCCCCCCCCCCCCCCCCCCACCGCCGGACACTGCGACCCGCGGGTGGGACAGCGGGACAGACCCCAAAAGATGGGACTGTCCCGCGAAAATCTGGACATTTGGGAGGTATGGGGGTGTGTGAGGGGTATGTCATACAGACAGACGGGCACCGGCTCACTGTGTGCTTGACCCCCCACATCGGCATACTCAGCAGGGTCTCTCTGGTGCGGAGGAGCGTCACTTTCTGGCACACTCCACGCTTCTTAGCTGCAGTTTAGTGGGGCACCTGCTGCTGTGCAGGTTCCGTACTGCCTCTGTTATTTCCAGCCCCGGCAACCCCACCGCTAGCTGCAGCACTGCCACCCGCAGTGGAGTGCGCCCAGCTCATTCACACACTTTAGCCGGCGGGTAGCGCTGCAGAAATCCGAGCTGCTTGCAGGCTCTGACCCTCTCCTCCATCCAGCCGCAGCGTCTCCTGGGAGCTAACCAGTCACTCCCAGTCTCCCCTTACCACAGTGCCCGGAAGCCGTGAGGTCCGCGCCACGTGCATGCTATGACCCCCTCCTCCCTCCAGCCGCAGCATCTCCTGGGGGCTAACCAGTCATTTCCAGTCTCACCTTACCACAGTGCCCGGCAGCTGCGCGAGGTCTGCGGTGTGTGACTGAGGAGGGGGGAGGGATGCGGACGGGCAGAGGATGCAGGACTCCAGCCTGAGAGAGTCAGCCATGCCAAGTCTCCAGCAGCAGCAGATCCCAACAGGTTGGAGTGGAACAGCAGCAGCCAGCAGCAGTGACTCCGGTAAGACACATCTGTCTGTCACCACTGTTTTGTCCCTAATACCAATCTCTCCCGTGCCCTGTGTTCTGTCATGTCCCTGTCACCCCTGGCCTTGCCCTGCCACCCTTATCCTGGCCCTTTCACCCTTATCCTGGCCGTCACCCTTATCCTGTCCCTATCATTTCTGTCCTGGCCCCGTCACCCCTGTCCTGGCCCCGTCACCCCTGTTCTGACCCTGTCTCCCCTGTCCTGGCCCCATCAACCCTGTACTGACCCTGTCACCCCTGTCCTGGCTCTGTTACTGCATACCCTCCAACTACCTTTTATGGCATGTACAGTACCCGCAGCGCCTCCAGACCTCTCCCCAATGCACCACACCTCCGCACCTTCCCCTCCACCACATGCGGCACTCCACCCCTCCCCCACATGCTGTGCCTCCAGACCCCCTACACCACCCGTGGCTCCCACTCCTCCACCCCTTCACCACCCACAGCACCTCCAGGCCCCTTCCACCATTCACCCCCCTTATATGTCTCCCACCACACCTGCCCCCCTCCACCCGCAGCATCTGCAGACACCCTCCTCCATCAGCGGTCCCCCTCTCACCCACCCCTCCCCCACCAATGGCACCCCCGCACCTGCCCCTCCACCACCTGCAGCACCTCCGGACCTCCTTTCCCATCCGCTGCAACACCCGTACCTGCCCCTACCCTTCCCATGGTGCCTGCGGTCCCCTACCCCACCCCCGGCACTCCCGTCCCTTCCCATCCAACAGCACCTCCGGAACCCTTCATCCATCCACAACATCCCCACACCTGCCCCTCTCCCACCCGTGGCACCCCTGCCCCTCCCCCACCTTCAGTGCCTCCGGACCCCTCCCCCATCTGCATCCCCCACTCCTCTGCCCCTCCCCCACGCGCAGCACCGCCCGAACCTTCCCCATCTGGGCCCCACCCCCACTTCTGCCTCCCTCCACCCGCAGCATCTACAGACACCATCCGCAGTCCCCCCCGCACCCGCTACATTCTGTACATCGTGCCCTGCAGGTGCTGTTCACGCCGTCGCAAGGGGCTGCGCCTCCTTCACCATCGCACGCCCTTTCATTGTGCAATATTTAACCACTAACAAAGGAATGCAGGTAATACTCCATATAATACAAATATTAAACCCCAGAAAGGCATGCAAGGGTTAAGGGGGCGTAGCCCCTTGCGACGGTGTGAAGAGCGCCCGTAGGGCGCGATGAAGCACCTAGTATATTAATATTCATCAATGTCTTCATTTTGATGCATCAAAACTTACAGCTCATGTGCACATATTAAGCCACTGACTGTAATTATTCAGGAGACACAATTATTCATATCAGATTCCTACCAAAGGACGCTGCAAACATATTTCATGTCCATCAGTCTCGCAGTTAGTACTTGGTTAGTATTACTGCGTTACAACTGAAACGAGTTAGGGGGTGATTCAGACTTGATCGTAGATGTGCTAAATTTAGCACATCTATGATCAGTCACACAGACATGAGGGGGGACGCCCAGCACAACGCTAGTCCGCCCCACATGTCTGGCTCTGCCTCTCCGCACAGGTACAAAAGCATCGCACAGCGGCGATGTTTATGGACCTGAAGAACAGCTCCCAGCCAGCGCAGCTCCTGATCGTGAGCAGGGAGCTACCCGTCGCTCTCCGGGTCACAACGGCTGCGTGTGACGTCACGCAGCCACCGCGGCCCGCCCCCCGCATGGTGTGGGCACGCCTGCATTGCACAGACTGCGGCCCAACACCGCTGGCCCACCCAGCAAACACCTCTGCCTGTCAATCAGGCAGAGGCGATTGCTTGGCCGAGATGCCGATTGCATCTCTGGCATGAGCCGGCGCACTGTGGTGCCTGCGCAGTTCAGAATTAGCCCCCTAGTCTCCTGAATAATAAGGGCGGTATTCAATTATTTTCACCCCCATCCACATCCGTTCTATTTCTGCTCGATGGGTGTGGTATAATCCTTTCAGCTCGCTACCCACGGGGTAATGAGGGCGCCCAACCCTTTACGCAGCTCAACCTGATTACCATGGCGCGATATGTACAATAACGTGGATCACTTTAGAAAGGAGAATGGGCGTGATATACCATTTGAATACCACCGTTGGAGTCAGTGACTTAATATGTGCACATGATCTGTAAGTTTTGATGCATCAAAATTAAAATATTGATGAATATTAACATATTTAAGTAGGTCATTTTTAATGTGTTTTTTATTGTGTATTTGTAAGTGTAAAAATTGAAAATTTACAATAAAAATTGTTATATTTATTATATTTGAGCAGCGCTTCTTAAAAAAACAAAACACTATTTCATTATCTATTCAGGTATAAATAAGCAAATACCCCACATACAGGAGCTGCAGCTCAAATACAGCTGCCATAACATATATCCAGCGCAGAGAAAAAACATCATGTTTGTATTTTGCTCCACCTAGAGGCTGTTTATAGGTACTGCAGCCCTGCAGCAAAATGCTTATTATTGTCTTGACATCTTTGGAATTAGGCGAATGACTGTGAGTGAAGGAAGTGTACACAGAATATGAATTTCACAGATAAAGAGGAAGGTTGTGAGCGGGCGCACAGGCTGGGATCAGCTCCATGTACAGTCTGTAGTTTGTTTGTGCCGCTGACTTACTTTCCATAGGATGAATATGATCAGAGCGAGCAGCAGAAGACCCCCGATAACACTGCCAATGAGGATCCATAGGGAGAGTGGGAGGAGGACGGGGTGCATTAATTCCAGGACACTCTGTGAAGCAAGAAAATCACCCAATGGTCACATTACACCGCTTACACCTCTTTCTATAACTTACAGGTCACCTCATTTTATTGTCATTACAAAGCAATGGCTCCGTCACTTCTGCTGATTTACGTACTCTAGGAGATAGCACCTCTGCATATGGGTGACTGAGCATAATGTATGTTACATCTACCAATAGGACTGACACCCTCTGTGGTTGTGTCTGTGTCCAGAGAAGTGGTCACCGCAGTTTTTTGTTATATACTGATGCAGAAGAAGCTAAAGTTCAGCTAGTCTGGTCCAACATTTCAGTCTGTATTGCAAAACTTTCATCTGGGTCCCTAATGAACGTTTAAATGAAAACTGAAATATTGGAGCAGACTAACTAAACTGTGGCTTTTAAAGTTTTAGAAGAGCCTCTGTCATTTGAAAGCTTGGAGAAAGATAAAGCGGAGAGAGATAAAGTACCAACCAATCAGCTCCTAACTAGGTTGGTACTTTATCTTTCTCCAAGGTTGGCTACATCTCCCCTATAGACCTGTACGCCCCATATACCTCTGTCCTGTGCCTCGCGCTGTCAGTGAACAGGGCTCCGTCCTCCTTTACATCAAGGACAAACTCAGTGACCAGCCTGACGGACCGGAACTTTGCCTGCAAAACAAGATATTTATTCCACCAGCAAATAATGACGGGCACAGGTGGTGACTTCCCAGCATTTGTAGAACCACAAGTTAAAGCATGTCCTGTTATTAGCTGCTGGCATATATTTCTCAAACTTTCTAAAGAGGACAACTTATGGCGTTACCCATAGCAACCGATCTGGAGTCTAGATATCATTTATCTAGTACAGTCTATTACAATTCCTCTACAAGTGAGCCTACTATACATAATACACCGTGAGGGGGCCTGTCTGCTATTAGTATACCGCAGTGTCTGACAGCAATGGTTACATGGAACCACCACCCAGCAGAGGTGGTACTGAGCATCTGGTGGTGGATATGGGATAAACGGCGTGGGGGCAGGGACCAATGGCGGAGCAGACTGCCCTATAATGCAGCGATTGATAAGACCGTCAGATCTGAAAATAACTTTTTTTCCGGTTCTATTCCCAGTAGGATATGAGAACATTTCTCCCCGGAGAAACAATAGACGGCTTGTTGATGGCTGAAACTCAATCGCTTCCATGCTGCGGCCTAGAGTTCCAGGGACTGTGGGTCTCAGACGAGCCCCTTGTTCTTAGAGAGGGTGGGGGACAGAGAGGGAGGCCAGCATATCACGTGTGTAGGACAGTTTTCATGACACATAGTTCCATGAGCCGGAGACTGACCTTAGTAAAGAAATGGTTGTGGATGATGCGGAGGATGGAGAGAGACAGGTCGGTGTTCCTGTGCAGTACTGCGATCCGGCAGGTGATGGTCTCACACCAGCTGTTACTGCAGTTCTGGCAGAGGAGACAGAGCACTGGAGATTAGCAGTCGTGTCTCAGAGGACTGTCAGGAATCAGGTTTTCCAACAATACATTTGGTGCAAATGAACTGAAGGACAATTGCGCATTGCGAAATAACAAAATGATTATTGTTGTAAAGCAAAATAAATCTTGTAGCCACTAAATTAATTTGAGAGGAAAAAAAATGATAATATACTGCTGATTTTGTGACACAAAATTAATTTTGTCACACAAAATACTGTTTTGTCACACAAAATACTGTTTTGTCTACGAACAG
The DNA here is from genome assembly GCF_028390025.1 of Pseudophryne corroboree. NCBI lineage: Eukaryota > Metazoa > Chordata > Amphibia > Anura > Myobatrachidae > Pseudophryne > Pseudophryne corroboree. The sequence goes on along the minus strand of NC_086455.1, from coordinate 8,569,540 downwards.
TTACAAAATCTGTTTAACAGCTGCAGATTGGTGGTTTACAAATTCAGAATGATTTACTAGTTTTCACATGCAGCCCTGTCCTAACTGACACATCACTCATCTCCTGATATACTCTGTGCTGCTGGAGGACCCTGCTCCTCCCACTATATAACTCTCAGTCTGTGGCTTCCTGCTGCCTCCATTCCCCTCATCACATCATGTCACTGCCCCTGTCACATGCAGCCCTGTCCTCACTGACACATCACTCATCTCCTGATATACTCTGTGCTGCTGGGAGCCCTGCTCCTCCCACTATATAACTCTCAGTCTGTGACTTCCTGCTGCCTCCATTCCCCTCCTCACATCATGACACTGCCCCTGTCACATGCAGCCCTGTCCTCACTGACACATCACTCATCTCCTGATATACTCTGTGCTGCTGGGGACCCTGCTCCTCCCACTATATAACTCTGTCTGTGGCTTCCTGCTGATTCCATTCCCCTCCTCACATCATGTCACTGCCCCTGTCACATGCAGCCCTGTCCTCACTGACACATCACTCATCTCCTGATATACTCTGTGCTGCTGTTAGCATTCTGAATATCTGATTTTTAGTGTTGGTATCCGCAGTCTCACCAAAATGTTTGTGTGCAGGAGGTCCTCTGGGTGAAACGGCAGCGGAGCAGCTCTCGGTCGGGTCATATTGGACAATACACAGGTAACCTACCAAACACATAATGATTGCATTAACCTCCCAAAGAGAGCGCAGATTAAGGTCAGGCGGTATTCTTTTAAGCCACCCTTCCCTCCCATCTTACATTGTTCGCCAGTATTCTGGAGACCGACATGAAGTACGCATTCCCATAAGCCATTGCCGGGACGTAGATTTGCACAGAGACGTTGTAAATGGGGTAACATTCGGCATATTGGATCTGCTCATAAGACAAGAATACATTTTAAGGAATCAATTCACTTGGCTTCAAAAAGTTCTGTTTGTTATCCATCTTTACTGACTGGGCGGAATATTTTGGGTGCACTTGACTTAGTGACCAACAAGTGGCAGCATCAAGCGTGTTGGTCTGCGGGTTATACATTTGTAGTGCAATGTGACATTGGGTGTGTAAATACTGAGACCTCGCTCCACGTAACGCCACCCGTCCCCCCAACATCCCCCATCCTTACGTCACCTTGAACTTTGTTATAAATTCTGGGCCAGGCTCTTGGGTAGACAGCAGGATTGGCTGTACTTCGTACCGGTTCAGGCTGGACTCACTGCAAACATAACAGTATTACTGTACAACATCATTATATAACACATGATTATCCAGATGTTGTGGAACTAGAAGTCCCAGCCATGTCCATGTTGCAACTCACTCCTTCAGAAGGGATATAAAAGCACATGTTAGCAGTAGGGGGCGCTGTGTGCATGGTATAACCATGAGGGCCCAGATTCTTTATCCGGGGTATAACAATGAGGTCTCTCACCTTTGTATGAACAGTTCTGGATCGTAGCGGACATTGGCGACCAGCTGGACCGTGTTGTCGTGCAGAGTGTGGTTCATCTCCATATTCTCACTAGAGTCAGAGGAAAGGGTTAGTACAATGCCAACAGCTTACATCATACGCGTCACACTTCTATGCAACCCCCGGAGATCAGCTCACCTGCTCGCTACGAGTTTGATCTGCACTCGGTTCACGAGTGTGGAGCAGCTGTACTCGAACTCCAAGACAAAGGCCACCTGGAAGAAGGACGTGACGAGGTTAACATGAAATTTCATGCTTTAGGATCACATTCAACAGGCCTGACTATTGCAACGCCTATCCCTTTACCCACACCCGTTTCCTGACCTCATGCGCTCCAAGCTCTTGCTCCTGTCCACTGCTCGGCCACTTTGACCTCTGGGCTCACCTATCAGCCCTGGTCTCCCCTCTGCCTCTCCTCCTTCCTGCCCACTGGTGCCCGTTTCCCTCTGGTTCGTCCCCTGGTGCCAGTATCTCACCTTTGTCATGGACCGGAACACGGGGTAGCTCACACTGCAGGATCTGGTGTTAGGGGACAGCACTGTGCACTCCACCTTACTCTGAGCTTCTCCCTGTTGGGCCACAGACAACACTGCATTATAACACGGGTCTCTCACATTAAACCAGTCTACATGACGTACCAGCTGGGTCGGTAACTGGCAAGGGCGGAGTAAGAGATAACACTGGTTACCTTTCCAGAGACACTAGAGAAGAGAAGGTTTCTGGAGAACCAAACTTTCAGGCTGGCGTTATAGGCGTTTTCTTTCCGGTTCTCCAGCTCCACTTCCACCATCAGCTTCTTCCGCTCTCTCCGTATTATGTACGGTTTATCCCTAAGGCAAGAAGAACACACACACTTTACCTAGTTTCATCTTTCACAAAGAACTTTGCAGTCAATGACCCTCTCATCAGAACCCAATTAGTGGTACTAAAATGTTGAATAATGAATGGCACAATGAGTCAGGTTGTGAATGGAGAAGACGAGAAACAAGTCCTTCAAGAATTGGGGGTAGTTGTGATCTTATTCATTTTTACTTTTTTTTGGTTGTTTAGAAGCAAGGCCTTCTGGTCAGAGAGTCTTGGAGACCTCTTGGCCAGTATACTTGCAAAATCATATATGGATTTATGGACTTATGGACCTTTGCTTAATGCTAGTTGCTTACAGTGTTTTTGGGGATTTGAACTTTGAAAATGGCAACTACAATGAGATAATGTATGAGGACAACAGTCTTACCGTGTACCGGAGATGTCCATCCAAGCCTGGAGGGACAAGTCTGTGATGCACTCGTTATCTTCACCACAGTCCTTAAAGAAAGCAACCTGAAGTCAAAAGTGAAAATAGTGATTAGCTTACCATGTACAGATGAAGATTAATGCTCTAGAAACAACATCCTAAAGGAGCTGCCAAATGTTCCCAGGACTTTGGAATGAAGATGTTGAAAGCTTAACAAAAATAAGTCCTACTGATATTACAATATGTTTTCTGCAGTCACTTTGATGCAACAGTTATAAAACGATTATATTGCATATGACTTTCTATACTGTTCCTCTGAAAAAAATAATTTGTAATAAGGTTTCGATATTTGACGCGTTTCATTGCTTCCAGAGTTCTGCATGGAGCTCTTATCATAATTTTTTTTGTTCCACTATGACTTCTTCCTCATTTTACCCCGACCACACCACAGGGCAGAAGATGCGATAAAGTTCCTGCACCTGCTGTACTTATAGACTATAAAATCAATGCGTGGCAGAATTTCCAAACAGTGCAGTATAAGCAAAACTTGAAGATTGCCTTGCCAGACCTTTATGCTTCTGTGGAACGCCATAAAGTTGCACTTATCTCTAATTGCAATGTTCTAGGTTTCGCCAGAGCACAGTTCCAGCTACGGCATGTGCAGACATACTCACCAGCTTTTTCACAGATGACGGACATCGGTCATCCAGTATGGGGCTGGACTCTGTGTCACTCAGGTTAAAGCGCAGATGAACTCCGATCGGTCGCAGATAGTCAACAGTATCCTGTGGTAGAATTTCATTAGGAAGTGATGGCTTTGGCAGAGATTTTTTAATGTATTTATTTTTTAAACCACCAAATAGATGTGAAATGCGTGGGTTACAAGTTCAAGGAGAGATCCTATCACACACGCAATATGCCTGCCCATTTCCCCATTCTTTGACAAATGTTCCACCACATTTCCTCCTGTAAGTATTTACATACTCAAACCATGGAAAACCGTTTGGACACAAATTAACTTCTACAATGAGAACCATCTGTACTTAACCATGAGAGGTCAACACAAATGCTCCAGATCTACAAGTATCTTTAGGGTTCAACAAGACCATCATCAATGTCAAATTACTTGACATCTTTTACTGCACAAAGTCTCAGTTCCAAAATTCTGTCATTAAATGGTGACCCAAATGGAGTCACATCAGGAGCTATACTCACGATAACGTGGAAGCCGAGGTTCATACAGGACACTTTCCCCATGGTCACTCGAATTCTCTTATTGAGAAGCTTCTGAAAGTTCTCATCAAACACCGCCCGGGGGGTGACCTTCCGATCATCCAGGGAGAGGTTGTAGTAAAGACCTGTGATATAAAAGAAGAAAAAGTTTTATGGTCTATGTTTAAAATCACCCACAGCTTTGGTTCCTATTTGGTTTGTAAACAACGGTTTCCTGCAAGCCTCCATTAAAGGCTCTGGGATGCTCCCTTCTCTTGTAGCTGGTAAGACATGAAATCCGCTGCATTAGATAAAGATCTATACTTGTCAAAACGGTTAAAAATTTACTGAAATCACTGACCGAAACGGCCGTCCCATTTGCCCGGTGATTTGGAGTTGACGGAAAAGCAGAGCGTGATGTTCAGGCAGACGGATTCCTTGCCCTGTCGCTGACAGTTCTTCTGGAGCATGTTAATGGTGGTGGGGGTTACCTGCAAGGTCGCGTTGACTCGAACGATATTCCGGGACCTGCGTGGGAAAAGCCACAAATGTCAAACTCAGTGGCAGGTGGGGGCGGAAGCAGTTCTCTATGGCAATTCTGCTTTGGCCAGGACGGAGTTAATATGCTGCGTACAGCGTAGGACACACAGCGACCACATTTAATTACAGAGTTCTGCAGGCTCTAGAGTAGAGCGGGCAGCTGTACTGAGTAAAGATGACTGTGGTTTGCATTTTCTAAGTGGATGGAAAAATAAATTAAATGTATGGACATCTCAAGTCTGGAACCCTTTGTGTGTCCAAGACACACACTCAAGAGACCCGTGCTACAGTCAAAGTCACACCCTCTCCCTAAATTGCATCTCCTACCCCAGCCACCCTCAATTGCCATAACTGCAATTTATCATTTCTCCAGGCTTAGTACATCTGCCCCTATGTGTGCCACGCGGCCGGACCGGCCCAACAGGCCATCGGATGTTCTGGCAGTTGCCACAAGTGCCAGATGGCCAGTCCGTACTTGGCAGCAGGTGATTGCAATCGAAGTAATAAATTACCGTGAGAATGCTCTATTGAAAAACATCAGTCAAAAGCTCCAATGTGTGATATTATTATTATTATATTATAGGATCTGTATTATAGATATATTCTGTATATACAGACAAATGCCCCAATACCTCAGCATAACAACTGCTCCTTGACTCCCCACCGTCAGGTCCACCAGCTCATCTCCATCTAGGTCCATCTGGGCACTTACACTGCGGCCAAAGTAAGTGAGTGGATGGTGGAAGGAGGCGGAGTCTATTCTCTGCAGGAGGGACACAGGGAAAATGCAGATTAAGGACGCTGAGCCTGGGGTGTGCTGGGAGACTGAAGATCAGAGGATCATAGGTGATATGACTTGGTTCTGAATGCAAAGCACCGAGCCCACTGACTTTCTGCTGTTAGCCACTGGGAGCGAGACGGTTCATCCACTAAGCACCCTGAGCTCAGTGGGCACGGAGGAGCCCGTATCACTGTAACCAGTTTTATGTGTGAAGGGAAGGTGCACCAAACCAGTATCTTGCCTAAGGCCCCATTGTGCCATATTGATCAGTCTGTGATTGGGTGGGGGCAATGGTTGGAATAGGTGGCTTGTGGTTATTGGTCTGGTGCATGAACATCATCATATTATGGGGGAGCTGTATCAAACCTTGCACACACAGTACCAACCAGTCAGGTTGGTATAAGGTACCATCCAATCAGGTTGGTATAAAGTACTGTGGCAGGAGAGGTACTTTGCCACCTGTAAGCTACACACAGGGTCCTGGGGGTGGATGGGAAGTGTGGATGGTCCGGGTTCCCATCCATTTGGCCCAGACCAGGTCTTATAGGCTTCTTAGCCCAAGAAGCTGCTTCATCAGCCAGCACCTGGGTGCTGGGTTTAAAGCAGAGTCTCTCCCATGAGTCAGCGCTCCTGAAGGCAATTAGTGTCCAGGTGATAGGCCTGCTAGGGACAGTGGGATCCGGAGGGCTGGGCCACTAGTGTCAGGATGCCGGGACCTGAAGTGTTCCTTATTTTGTAAGAGGGAGTGAGGCAGGGCCTAACCTCCCTGGTAGTTATACTAAAGACAGTGATCTTTGTTTTATGTATATCTTTGTTTTTGAGCTACCTGAATAAAAGGTATTTGTTGTTTTTGCACACGCCTGGAGTCGGTCGTTGGTGGATTTTTGTAGCAGAGCACATTCTAGCAAGACTCCTGCTACAGTACCAACCAATCAGCTCCTAGCTGCCATGTTACCGGTGTGTTTGAAAAATGACAGGAGCTGATTGGCTGGTACTTTATCTCTCTTTGAGCTTTGAAACATCTCCCCCTATAAAGATGTAACTGGTATGGAATGTTTGTTTTCGCTTCGTCTTGTTACGTAGATTGGTAGCTGCAGCTTCTATGTAATGTTCAGCTTTGTATTACTGTATAAAATCAATGACTATAAGAGAGATAATATGAACACAACACGACGTCTTCTCACTGGCTGCTGGATAATTGGTATCTTTCTTTTCTCACTGCGCTGTCAGCCCCCGTAAGCAGCCAGCAGTTGTGTCCTTGTGCCGCAAATCCGCTCACCTGTTTGTAAGATGGCAATAGGGTATTGCGATACCCGTGGTAGATATACACTGCCCCCCGGTGGTTGTCCTCTAGTGGAGCACCCACCACTACATCGGTTAAACCATCGTGGTTCAGATCTGGAGCGTTTGCCATGGCGTAGCCAAATCGGGAATCCTGCGCTTTGCGGTCTGTGTGCAGCGTGCCGTTCAGCGTCAGATGTAGCTGCGTATGAGAGGAGAGAGTGGACATAACACTTTCATTCTAGTGGCACACCTATAGGCAGGTAGTGTTACACAGAGCAGGTACACCCCAAATATCAGATTCTGCCTATCATTTTAGATACATGATCATCAAACGCACAGGGGAAGATTCCGGGATAAACCTCATTGTCACCAGTACAGGAAGAAGCCATGACATAACATTAACAGGACGATTCCGGAACACAGTACACTATCACAACAAAGAGAGACTACACTGTGACAACTTATAATACAGCGCCACCTACTGTCCTTCCAGTATAGCCTCTCAAATAATACTTTGTTCGTAGCTGTTGTTTTACACCAACACTTTTGCTTAGAGAAGCTCATATGGTCTTAATCTTTCTCTGAGGACCAGTAAAGGAGGAAACGTACATGGGTTCTGGACAGTGACGGGGAAGAGGCCCCCATTTTTCTGCACAGGTATCCTCATACTGTCTATGTTTCCCACTGTCTGTTACATTCTCTAGAGTACACATTTCTCCATCACAATCCCATAATGCGCTGCAGTGGCAGATGACTTTCTCTTTTGGACTTACATGGCCCACGCGGTAGATGTACACTCGACCTGTCTCTTTGTGATGATGTCCGAGGAACATAGGGGCGGCCACCAGCAAGATGTCAGTGACCCCATCTCCATTAACATCCACTGGGCACACTTCGCTCCCAAAATAAGAACCGATCTGGGGAAATATAAGAGAGGAGAACTTATCCAGATTCTGTAAGCTGTTATGTAACCAAGAACAGATAGAAAGCCCGTGCAGACTGTTCCTGGGGCCAAAAAGTCTCTCTGCCCATCCCCAACCCGGCTCCAGGTTCCTTGTCCAGGGGACAAAACCAGGATCTCCAAGGAAGGGGTGATGAAAATGATCAGAGAGGTAAGTACACAATGTCATGGATCTCTCATTCCACCATTATCTTTTCCCGAATGACACAATATACTATGCACTGCACAGGTACACTGTATGCTCTATACAAATCCTGCCCTAGAATATACAACAAACTTCATCTTAAATAATGATTTAATCTCCTGCACAGTCTGCCACCTGCTGGTCACTGCTCATACTGCACTTTTGTCTGTAGACAAAATATTCTTAGGCCGCAGGCTTGCCTACCATTCTGCATTCAGCAGGAGGATTAGGACTTTTAAATGAGCCTCCCGCTGCCCCGCAAACCTTGTCAGCCCTCCCATATTACAGCGTCCTCTCCATTAAGATCCGCACTGCGCATGTGCGAGTCGGAAATGCCGGGGGGGGGGGGGGGGTCCTGCAGGGAGACGAGGTAGCCGTCCTGGTCTGCGGTATAGCCGGACAGTCTGATAAGGCCTGTTTCACACACTTCGGTTATCACCGGATGGCAAAAAGCCGGACAAACTTTGACCTTTTGACATCCGACAGTGCCTTTCACACACAACCGCTTTGAGACGCGTTTAATGCTGTGTGCAAGCGCAACAGCAGTAGCAGTGGCACAAAAACCCGGTGTGTGTGTGAAAGGGCACATTCACGCACACATTCCACTGGCTTCAGGGACGGCAGCCGTCCTCTTCAGTGGATAGATCCGGCTGCTACACGGCGACCGTGCCATGTCTATGCCGTGTGAAAGGACTCATCTGGCTTAAGTATTCACTACAATCCCGGCACAGCAAAAAGCCGCCTGGGAGTTTGCCACCTCGGTCAAAACCGGCTAGTGTGAAATAGCCCAAAAGCTGGTCTACTGACAGCGGTGCCGCAGTACAGTGAAGCGCGTGAGCCGGCAGCCAGGACTCTGCATCACTATGGCTGACCCAGACCACCACGCACACAGCGGCCTGCATGTAACAGCCCAGCCTTCCTCTTCCTGCTCCTGGGTGTCACTGGATGTGGCTGCCCTGTGCTGCCTCCACCCTCCTCACTGTCCTGGGGCCGGCTCCTGCTCTTCACAGGAAGGAGCAACAGAGCTTCAGTAAGTGTGTACTGGGGGTAATATGAGGGAGGGGGGGGGGGGGCTGTGTGTAATATGAGGGGAGGGGGGGGTGTATAATACATTATATATTGTGCTGTGTGTACTGGATGTATTATGGGGGAGAGGGGCGTATATTATGTAATATGGTGCTGAGTGTACTGGGTGTAATATGAGGGGAGCGGGGTTTGTGTATAACACAATATATATGGTGCTCTGTGTACTGGGTGTAATATGAGGGGAGGGGGGGTGTATAATACAATATTTGGTGCTCTGTGTACTGGGTGTATTGTAATATGAGGGGGTCTGTCTGTGTATAATACAATATATAGTATCTGACACAGTATCTGAGGTTGAAAAAAGACAATTGTCCATCGAGTTCAACCTATTTGTGGTCTCCTATGCATGATGATTTGACTAAAATTTCTGACTGATGCTGCTGTCAGCCGTTACATTTTATCCCTATTTATAGTAACTATAATGCATGACTATGCACCAAAACCCTGGATATCCTTATCCATTAGGAATTTATCTAACCCATTCTTAAAGGTGTTGACAGATTCCGCCATTACAACTCCCTCAGGCAGGGAATTCCAAACACGTATTGTCCTTACCGTGAAAAAGCCTTTACGCCGCATTGTGCGGAATCTCCTCTCCTCTAACCTGAGCGAGTGTCCACGAGTCCTCTGTGTTGATCTAACCAAAAACAGGTCCTGCGCAAGCTCTTTGTATTGTCCCCTTATATATTTGTAGATGTTGATCATATCCCCTCTTAGTCTCCTCTTTTCCAGTGTAAACAATAAACATGCCTAGTCTTGCAAGCCTTTCCTTGTATTCCATCGTCTCCATGCCCTTAATTAGTTTGGTCGCCCGCCTCTGAACCTTTTCTAGCTCCAGGATATCCTTTTTGTAGTACGGTGCCCAGAATTGTACACAGTATTCAAGGTGTGGCCTCACTAGTGATTTATATAACGGGAGTATAATACTCTCGTCCCTAGCATCAATACCCCGTTTTATGAATGCTAATATCTTATTAGCCTTCTTTGCTGCAGTCCTACTTTGGGTACTACTGCTTAGTTTGCTATCTATGAGGACACCTAAGTCCTTTTCCAGTACAGAATCCCCTAATTTTACCCCATTTAGTAGTTAGGTGTAATTTTTGTTCTTGTTACCACAGTGCATTACATTATACTTGTCTGTGTTGAAGCGCATTCTCCATTTGGCTGCCCATGCTTCTAATTTAACTAAGTCGTTCTGTAGAGACTCGGCATCCTCCTCTGTATTTATAGCCTTACACAATTTGGTATCATCTGCAAAAATTGACACCATGCTCTCTAGACCTTCTGTTAGGTCGTTAATGAAAATATTGAACAATAGCGGTCCTAATACTGAGCCTTGCGGCACACCACTTAGCACTTCAGTCCAAGTTGAAAAAGATCCATTAACCACAACGCGCTGCTCCCTATTATCTAACCAGTTTTTGACCCAAGTGCATATTGTGCTTCCTAGCCCTGATTCTTGTAGCTTGTAGATAAGTCTCATGTGTGGTACAGTATCGAACGCTTTGGCAAAGTCTAAAAAGATTACATCCACCTCTTTACCCTGATCTAGGTTTGCGCTTACTGTTTTATAAAAGCCAAGTAAGTTGGTTTGACAGGATCTGTCCTTCATAAACCCATGTTGATTCCTTTTAATTACCTTATTGACTTCAAGGAACTTCTGAATACTATCTCTTAGAATACCTTCCAATACTTTCCCCACTATAGATGTAAGACTAACTGGTCTATAATTACCTGGTTCAGCTTTTCATATTTATTTATAATGTGTCCACATGAACTTCAATCTATATTTATATATGCATCACTCCTGCAGGGGGTACATTTATCTTAATGGGGTGTCACTCACATATATTGTGTTACTTTATATCCCTCACAGAGGGGAGATTGAGGGGGCGGAGTTATACAGAGCAGTGTGTGTAATCTGTCTCTGAGGTGAGGGGCGGAGTGATACATCTGGAGGGTGATGAGTCCAGTCAGGAGAACTCTCCTGAGGTAACTGTGGAGATGGACGGCGGTGTCCTGTCAGTGCAGCACTGACAGGCTCCCATACTGCCCGGATAACCTAATAAAAAGTAAAACAAAGAGTGCTGCCTGGCCCCTCTGAAGCCACTACAGGAGAGGAATACTGTGCCAGCCAAACACTTCAGTGACAGGGCAACACGCATTTATAAAGACTGGCTCCCCAGGACAGCCCATGTTAATAAACATACTGCAAATGGACCTAAATGAGCGTGTCTCTGCTAGACACTGAGCTTTTACCAGGAATTGCAGTGTAGTATGTTACTGACGAAAGTTAAGCAGATTTTAATATTGCAAATATTGCAAAAACAGCATCTCATGTCAGGTCTCACACGTGGCCAATTAAAAGCTTAAAGTTAATCATATATAGTGAACTGTTAACAAAAACTCTGACTCTCATCTGTACAGTCAGGAACAGACATTATTATACTTCAGTCAGTCAGCGCATTATCAAGCTGATCCATAATTGCTAACGCTCCAGAAAGACAGTCACAGACCAGGAAAACTCAAACGTTAAACATTTCCTCACATGTAAGCAAGATATACTTCCCTCTCACAGAGAGGTTACAGACAGCGCTGCAGATGTATTATGCCTGGATAAGGCATAAGGAAGTGATAAAGTGGTGATAAGTGCAAGGTGATGACGCACCAGCCAATCAGCTCCTGTCATTTTTCAAATCCGTAATGATTGGTTGGTGCGTTATCACCTTGCGCTTATCACTGCTTCATCACTGCTTTATCCCTTCTCCAGGTTAATACATCTGCCCCAGCTTATCCCTAATGGAGTAACAGATGTCTGAACGCTCTGATTCCTGCATAGTTTCTGGGGATTTACATAGGGAGAAAGGAATGGAGATATTCTAATCTGAGCTAATTAACCATCTAGACATTATAACCAGAAACTGATTCTGAGGAAACAGAAATTCCAGTCATTTAAACATGGAACAACCTCGTCCCTTATTGCAGAGACTTCTTCATATGTGCAGCAACGTATAAGTACTTAATGGAACTGTACTGTCCGGACAAATTGGAAACAAACTTTAATGAATTCCTTTCTCTCCTCTCTATGAAGAATAAAGAAGACCTGTGCACTGCAAAATAAAAGGTTCTACTATCTGCAGTTACCACCTATCTGTATACTTACCTCCAACCCCTGTGTCATACACACTTGGGTTTCACATCTGGTGCTGTGTGTACTGCGTGTAATATGAGGGGAGGCGGTTGTGTATAATACGGGTGGTCTTCAGTATGCCGCCGGCCGGGATCCCGACCGCCGGCATGCCGACACATATTCACCCTCTTGGTGGTCCACGACCCCCCTGGAGGGAGAATAACCATGCCCACAGCGTGGCGAGCGCAGTGAGTCCACAAGGGGCTCATTAGCGCTCGCCCAGCTGTCGGTATCCCGGCGTCGGTATGCTGGCCCCCGGGATCCCGACCGCCGCCCACTCATACTACACCTGTATAATACAATATATATTGTGCTGTGTGTACTTGTACTACATGTAATATGAAGGAGGGGGTTGTGTATAATACAATATATATGGTGCTGTGTGTACTGGGTGTAATATGAGGGGAGGGGTTGTGTATAATACAATATATATGGTGCTGTGTGTACTGGGTGTAATATGAGGGGAGGGGAGGGGAGGGTGTGTGTATAATACAATATATATGGTGCTGTGTGTAATATGAGGGGAGGGGTTGTGTATAATACAATCTATATGGTGCTGTGTGTACTGGGTGTAATATGAGGGGAGGGGAGGGTGTGTGTATAATACAATATATATGGTGCTGTGTGTACTGGGTGTAATATGAGGGGAGGGGAGGGGAGGGTGTGTGTATAATACAATATATATGGTGCTGTGTGTACTGGGTGTAATATGAGGGGAGGGGTTGTGTATAATACAATCTATATGGTGCTGTGTGTACTGGGTGTAATATGAGGGGAGGGGAGGGTGTGTGTATAATACAATATATATGGTGCTGTGTGTACTGGGTGTAATATGAGGGGAGGGGAGGGTGTGTGTATAATACAATATATATGGTGCTGTGTGTAATATGAGGGGAGGGGTTGTGTATAATACAATATATGTGGTGCTGTGTGTACTGGGTGTTATATGAGGGGAGGGGTTGTGTATAATACAATATATATGGTGCTGTGTGTACTGGGTGTAATATGAGGGGAGGGGAGGGTGTGTGTATAATACAATATATATGGTGCTGTGTGTACTGGGTGTAATATGAGGGGAGGGGTTGTGTATAATACAGTATATATGGTGCTGTGTGTACTGGGTGTAATATGAGGGGAGGGGTGTTGTGTATAATACAATATATATGGTGCTGTGTGTACTGGGTGTAATATGAGGGAGGGGAGGGTGTGTGTATAATACAATATATATTGTGCTGTGTGTACTGGGTGTAATATGAGGGGAGGGAGTGTTGTGTATAATACAATATATATTGTGCTGTGTGTACTGGGTGTAATATGAGGGAGGGGGTTGTGTATAATACAATATATATGGTGCTGTTTGTACTGGGTGTAATATGAGGGGGGCTGTGTATAATACAATATACATGGTGCTGTGTGTACTGGGTGTAATATGAGGGGAGGGGTTGTGTATAATACAATATATATATGGTGCTGTGTGTACTGGGTGTAATATGAGGGGAGGGGTTGTGTATAATACAATATATATGGTGCTGTGTGTACTGGGTGTAATATGAGGGGGGGGGGGTGTATAATACAGTATATATGGTGCTGTGTGTACTGGGTGTAATATGAGGGGAGGGGTTGTGTATAATACAATATATATGGTGCTGTGTGTACTGGGTGTAATATGAGGGGAGGGTGTGTGTATAATACAGTATATATGGTGCTGTGTGTACTGGGTGTATGATGAGGGGAGGGGTTGTGTATAATTCAATATATATAGTGCTGTGTGTACTGGGTGTAATATGAGGGAGGGGGGTGTTGTGTATAATACAATATATATAGTGCTGTGTGTACTGGGTGTTATATGAGGGGAGGGGGTTGTGTATAATACAATATATATGGTGCTGTGTGTACTGGGTGTAATATGAGGGAGGGGGTGTTGTGTATAATACAATATATATGGTGCTTTGTGTACTGGGTGTAATATGAGGGGAGGGGGTTGTGTATAATACAATATATATGGTGCTGTGTGTTCTGGGTGTAATATGAGGGAGGGGTGGGTGTGTGTATAATACAATATATATGGTGCTGTGTGTACTGGGTGTAATATGAGGGGAGGGGGTGTTGTGTATTATACAATATATATAGTGCTGTGTGTACTGGGTGTAATATGAGGGGAGGGTGTTGTGTATAATACAATATATATGGTGCTGTGTGTTCTGGGTGTAATATGAGGGAGGGGTGGGTGTGTGTATAATACAATATATATGGTGCTGTGTGTACTGGGTGTAATATGAGGGGAGGGGGTGTTGTGTATTATACAATATATATAGTGCTGTGTGTACTGGGTGTAATATGAGGGAGGGGGGTGTTGTGTATTATACAATATATATAGTGCTGTGTGTACTGGGTGTAATATGAGGGGAGGGGGTGTTGTGTATTATACAATATATATTGTGCTGTGTGTACTGGGTGTAATATGAGGGGAGGGTGTTGTGTATAATACAATATATATGGTGCTGTGTGTTCTGGGTGTAATATGAGGGAGGGGTGGGTGTGTGTATAATACAATATATATGGTGCTGTGTGTACTGGGTGTAATATGAGGGGAGGGGGTGTTGTGTATTATACAATATATATAGTGCTGTGTGTACTGGGTGTAATATGAGGGAGGGGGTGTTGTGTATTATACAATATATATAGTGCTGTGTGTACTGGGTGTAATATGAGGGAGGGGAGTGTTGTATATAATACAATATATATGGTGTAATATGAGGGAGGGGAGTGTTGTGTATAATACAATATATATGGTGCTGTGTGTACTAGATGTAATATGAGGGGAGGGGGTTGTGTATAATACAATATATATTGTGCTGTGTGTACTGGGTGTAATATGAGGGAGGGGGGTGTTGTGTATTATACAATATATATAGTGCTGTGTGTACTGGGTGTAATATGAGGGGAGGGGGTTGTGTATAATACAATATATATGGTGCTGTGTGTACTGGGTGTAATATGAGGGAGGGGAGTGTTGTGTATAATACAATATATATGGTGCTGTGTGTACTAGATGTAATATGAGGGGAGGGGGTTGTGTATAATACAATATATATTGTGCTGTGTGTACTGGGTGTAATATGCCCATAGGTGGAGCTAGTCAAGCCCTCTGGGCGGAGCAACGGCACACTGAGCAAAGCATTCTGATAAGGGATGGCCATCGGTTTGTTCACCATCGATGGTGAAACTGTGAGTGTCCATCGATGGTCACTAACTATGTTATGGTAGACCAGAGGTTCTCAAACTCGGTCCTCGGGGGCCCACACAGTGCATGTTTTGTAGGTCTCCTCACAGAATCGCAAGTGAAATAATTAGCTCCACCTGTGGACCTTTTAAAATGTGTCAGTGAGTAATTAATACACCTGTGCACCTGCTGGGTTACCTGCAAAACATGCACTGTGTGGGGTCCTGAGGACCGAGTCTGAGAACCTCTGTGGTAGACCATTGATGGTTTCACTTATCGATGGCCATCCCTGTTATTTCTGTGAATGGCCTGTGGGCCAATCTCAGACCGGGGGCGGGGCTTCACTTGTTCTGGGGGCGGAGCTATGCTCTGTGTCTCAGCATCTATCAAAAAATATATATATTAATTTAGGCTAAAGGGTATATTCAGTAAGAGTCGGATCCATTCCGACATGCATTTGTCAGAATGGATCCGACTAACCCCTATTCAAATAGTGGCCAAATCCGACTGTCGGATTTGAGGCTAATCCGATTGTCAGATTTGGCTGTTGCTGCTGCTCACCTCGCCGCTCACCTCGCCGCTCCCCTCACCCCGGCGCCGCTCCCCTCACCCTGGCGCCGCTCCCCTCACCCTGGCGCCGCTCCCCTCAGCGTGGATGAAGGAGGCGGTGGCAATGTCAAAACGACTTTTTACAAAGTTGTATTGACATTGTCGGAAACGGGACCAAAACCTGTTGGATTTGGTCCCCTTTCTGACAGAAGCACGTGGCGCCGCTCCACGTGTATTCCGACAGATTTCCGACAAGTCGGATTTCCCGACTTGTCGGAAAAAACGGGGGCCGCATTGAATAGGTCGGAACACCTTCTGACTTAAACCTGTCGGAAACTGCCGTCTTCCCGACAAGACATCAGTTTCCGACAGGTATTGAATACACCCCTTAGCCATCAATGGAGAGAAACCATCTGATTCTCTCCCATCGATGGCAAAACTATTCGACATTGGCCTTACACCATCAATGATTAGGAATCATCGATGGACGATTTGCCATCCCTAATTTTGGTACCACCTGGAATCTCCCTGAAACTAGTTTTCAGAAGTAGGTAAGTATGGCTACGGGAGTATTCTAGGCCCCAGGCATACAATGATATTAATGCAATCATAACAAGTCTCTAAAGCAAGTTTAATCAGCATTTTACGCGTGGATTACTTGCCTGTTCCCCCACCAGCGCCTGAGAGATGGAGACATCTCCATTCCTGGACATCTCAAACAGAATGACCTTCCCCTTGTGTTTGAATCTAGGGGCTCCGGACACGTATAACTCCTTTCCACTGCGTAACGTGATGGAGGACACTGTGTAACCTGAGGGGATGGAGAACACATCCGTAGTACTGAATTAATGACACCATCCTATATTACACAATAGCATAAATCACTTGCCCCCTCCCAGCGACCAGCATACCGGCGCCGGGAGCCCGACCGCCGGCTTACCGACAGTGTGGCGAGCGCAAATGAGCCCCTTGCGGGCTCGCTGCGCTCGCCATGCTGCGGGCACGGTGGCGCGCTACTCGCGCCACGCTATTTTATTCTCCCTCCAGGAGGGTCGTGGACCCCCACGATGGAGAATAAGTGTCGTTATGCCGGCTGTTGGGATTCCGGCGCCGGTATACTGTGCGCCGGGATCCCGACAGCCGGCATAGTGAAGACCACCCCCCTCGATCTGTCTCCACAGAGCCTGTGACTTTATTTATTGCCTTTTGTTTATAAATAGCGCCAGCATACTCCGTAGCGCTTTACTGTTGGGAACACACACAGTAACATAGGCTGATGTTATGTTCTAAAAATTGTAATTACATTATATCATATAGAGCCGTTTCCTGCTGAGTAAAATGAGATGACTCCCATGATGAAAATACGCCTTATTCCAGAGTAATAGTTTGGTACATTTAGACGTACATGTCATTTTCCCTTATGGCCAGTGGGGGGTTCGCTTTTGCGCAAACACGGCCATACGTCCAAAGCCAGCTACCCTGACCAGTTCCAATTATCTAGGCCCAGGCAGGTGTATGTTTCAGAGACAAGCAAACTACCACCACCACCACATGCTGAGAGTTTACCAGTCCCAGATTACCCAGGTAAGCAGCGTGGTTCTTCATCTTGACGGGAAACTCCTTCTCGAAGGCGGCCCGCGGGGGCATTATCCGGCTGTGCCCAGACTCTTTCAGTACCGCTCCGTCCCAGTCATACGCCCCTACTGCGCCAAACAGGATTCCATCCTACAGAGACCAAAACCAGACACAGAGTTAACGTTTCCACAGGCCAGAATTATGGCATGTCCATTTTGTTAGGATATAATACATTAGTCTCCGCTGTAGGAAGACGGGTGTCCATCTAATTATGTGATGTATCAAGTCTATAGAGGCCACAGCTGAACAATATGCAGTCAGCTTCGTGGCCCTGTGAATTAAAAGGCAACGAGATACAGCCGTATGTTATTGAACTGATACTACAATCCCAATTCATGGCCAAAGTCTTTTGGGCCTGTTCAACACATAAGGAACTGGCTACCTGGGCTAATGTCCTCCCTTGAGACTTTGTGGGAACACGTTACTAATTATGGTCCAAGAAGGCCACCTACTACTACCCCCAGGAAGGAGACACTGCGTGCCATACAGTCAGCACAATTATATGTGGATAATAGGGTACCTGAAAGGTTCAGGGCACAAAGACTTTGGACACGAGCTGGTCTATCAGAACTCATCACTGGTGCCTCGCATGCCTCAGCTACTATATTAACCCAGCAAACTTTATTAAATATAAGGACGCTACAAGCAAGCTGGCATCACCATTACAATAGGATTTATAGATTAGTTTTCGTAACAAAACTCTGTTTTGTGGTTACGTCATATACCTCTCTTCTTTTTGTATAAATGCATACATTTTCAGTAACAATTTAATTTTTACATTTTCAGTAACAATTTAATTTTAGATTGAAAGATTAAAAAATGGCATTCGGAAAAAATTCCCTGCATCAGCTGACCTCACAATGACCTCTTAATTATGGCCGCAGAGGCCATTTCTGGTAAGGAAGGCATCCCGCCATGTTTGTGGCAATTTGCAAATTGTCGCACATCGCCGGCACTGCAGAATATACCATACTGAAGGTCAGGGGAAGGAAACTCCAGCTGACTGCGATGTGTGCTGGCTTACAAAGTCCCAAACCGCCAGCGTTACTCCCGGAAAAAGCGCTATTTTTTAAATTATTATTTGTTTAATATCTGCATTTTTTGGGAGGCAGGTTTTCTAAAAACCACATGTGATTTTGACCTGGTGTGAGAACTCCTGTCTCCCTTCTCCACCAACCCCTGATTCTTTTCTGCATTAAGACCCACACTATATACTTCTAAGAAGTACTACACCCAATATTGGCAGAAAACACCAATTCAGCGCCATGTTTTCTTACGTGGATTTCTGGGAGTTTGGGAAACCGCCGTTTCATAGATATCTCAACTTGTACTCTTTACATGGGGGAGGGGATCAGCACAGCGTCCGTCTTCATATAAACAAATCTTACCTTATTAGCAGATCAGTACCCATTCCCAATTTCTCACCTCTAACACATGCATGGATAATCCAATTTGTGACATCTCTAGTTCAAAGGAGCTTTCATTCATCCCGTGTGTCCCTGAGAAGAGAACCCACCAGACACGGATCAGCAACAGTCTGTGCACCCAACGTAGGCTGAGTCGCACTACAAATCACAGTGGGTGCAGGAACGATATTTATGTAATGGGTGAACAACATTCTAATAATCAGAGCTCCACTGGCTGCCTGCTAAGGCAGTAGCCAGAGGAAGGGATGTGCTAGCCTAGAATGATAACTCAGGCTCACATCCTACAGGTTAGCTAAATTCCCAATTTTGGCATATGCTCTATTTCCACCAAAAGGCTGCAGACAGCTTCAGCATATGCTCTATTTTCACCAAAATGCTACAGACTGCTTCAGCTTATGCTGTATTTACACCAAAAGGCTGCAGACAGCTTCAGCATATGCTGTATTTCCACCAAAAGGCTACAGACAGCTTCAGCATATGCTGCATTTCCACCAAAAGGCTGCAGACAGCTTCAGCATATGCTCTATTTCCACCAAAAGGCTGCAAACAGCGTCTACATATGCTGTATTTCCACCAAAAGACTCCAGACAGCTTAAGCATATGCTGTATTTCCACCAAAAGGCTGCAAACAGCTTCAGCATATGCTCTATTTCCACCAAAAGGCTGCAGACAGTTTCAGCATATGCTGTATTTCCACCAAAAGGCTGCAAACAGCTTTCTCTAACGTCCTAGTGGATGCTGGGAACTCCGTAAGGACCATGGGGAATAGCGGGCTCCGAAGGAGGCTGGGCACTCTAGAAAGATCTTAGACTACCTGGTGTGCACTGGCTCCTCCCACTATGACCCTCCTCCAAGCCTCAGTTAGATTTCGTGCCCGGCCGAGGTTGGATGCACACTAGGGGCTCTCCTGAGCTCTTAGAAAGTTATAGTCTTAGAATTTGTTATTTTCAGTGAGACCTGCTGGCAACAGGCTCACTGCAGCGAGGGACTAAGGGGAGAAGAAGCGAACTCGCCTGCTTGCAGCCGGATTGGGCTTCTTAGGCTACTGGACACCATTAGCTCCAGAGGGATCGACCGCAGGCCCAGCCTTGATGTTCGGTCCCGGAGCCGCGCCGCCGTCCCCCTTACAGAGCCAGAAGCAAGAAGATGGTCCGGAAAATCGGCGGCATGAAGACTCTGTCTTTACCAAGGTAGCGCACAGCACTGCAGCTGTGCGCCATTGCTCCTCTCACACACTTCACACTCCGGTCACTGAGGGTGCAGGGCGCTGGGGGGGGCGCCCTGAGGCAGCAATAAAAACACCTTGGCTGGCTAAAATACCTCAATATATGGCCCCAGGGGCTATATATGAGGTAAATACCCCTGCCAGAATTCCATAAAAAACGGGAGAATAGGCTGCGAAAAAGGGGCGGAGCCTATCTCCTCAGCACACTGGCGCCATTTTTCCCTCACAGCTCGGCTGGAGGGAAGCTCCCTGGCTCTTCCCTGCACAGTAAGAGGGAAAAGAGAGGGGGGGCATTAAAATTGGCACTGTATACAGTATATTATATAAAAGCTATTAGGGACATAACTCAGTTAGTCCCTGTATATATATAGCGCTCTGGTGTGTGCTGGCATACTCTTACTCTGTCCCCCCAAAGGGCTTTTGTGGGTCCTGTCCTCGTTTAGAGCATTCCCTGTGTGTCTGCGGTGTGTCGGTACGGCTGTGTCGACATGTTGAATGAGGAGGCTTATATGGTGACAGAACAGAGGCCGATATATGTGATGTCGCCCCCTGTGGGGCCGACACCAGAGTGGATGGATAGGTGAAAGGTATTAACCGACAGTGTCAACTCCTTACATAAAAGGGTGGATGACGTAACAGCTGTGGGACAGCCGGCTTCGCAGCCCGCGCCTGCCCAGGCGTCTCAAAGGCCATCAGGGGCTCAAAAACGCCCGCTCTCTCAGATGGCAGACACAGATGTCGACACGGAGTCTGACTCCAGTGTCGACAAGGTGGAGACATATACACAATCCACTAGGAACATCCGTGACGTGATCCCGGCAATATAAAATGTGTTATACATTTCTGACTTTAACCCAAGCACCTCTAAAAATGGGTTTTAGGTTTGGGGAGAAAAAACAGGCAGTGTTTTCACTGTTTTGTTCCCCCATCAGATGAATAAATGAAGTGTGTGAAAGCGTGGGTTCCCCCGTTAAGAAACTGGTAATTTATAAAAAGTTACTGATGGCGTACCCTTTCCCGCCAGGTGGATAAGTTACGCTGGGAGATATCCCCTAGGGTGGATAAGGCGCTCACACGTTTGTCAAAAAAGGTGGCACTGCCGTCTTAGGATACGGCCACTTTAATAGGTACCTGTTGATAAAAAACAGGAGGCTATCCTGAAGTCTGTATTTACACACTCAGGTACTAGACTGAGACCTGCAGATAGTGCTGCTGCAGCGTGGTCTGTGACCCTGTCAAACAGGGATACTAGTTGGCAAACATAAAAACATATTAAAGACGTCGTCTTATATATGGGGGATGCACAGAGGGATATTTTGCCGGCTGGCATCCAAAATAAATGTAATGTCCATTCAGGGGTGTATTTAGGGGTCCGAGCGCCCCTGGCAAAGTAAAGGACTGGTGCCCCCCATATTTGAAATAGGGAAGGCACGTGTGCCAAAAAAGGGGTGTGGCCACTCAATAGTACCCCTCACATTACACAGCACAGTAATGTACATTATTCACATTACTCTACACAGTAGCAGGGCCGGCTCCAGGCATGTTCTAATAGAGCGGCCGAACAGGGCGCCGCACTTTATGGGCGCTGCTTGCTCTGGCCGCCATATTGGAGCCTGGAGCCGTCCCTACAGCAGCAGCACTGCAGTGTCCGTCTTCTAGCAGAGACGTGCACTACATGCAAAGCCCGGCAACCAGAGCTCGCGGTCCGGCAGCTGAGGCTGATTGGCTGCCGGACCGCAAGGTTTGATTGTCTTGCGGACCGGCGCCTAGTTAGAGCTGTACACCGCTGCGGCCACCGGAGATTGAGGGCTAGGAGAGGCGCACGCTGCGCTCTCCTCCCCGCCCTCAGCTAAAGAGCAGCAGCAGACTCAGCAACAGAAGCGCGGTGAGCAGCACAGGGGCAGGTGGGGAGGATATCTGGCACTGGGGACATGTCTGGCACTGGGGGCATGGGACATGCGTATCTGGCATTGGGGGCATATCTGGCACTGTGGGGACAAGTGTATCTTGCATTAGGGGCATATCTGGCACTGTGGGGGCATGTGGGGACATATCTGGCACTGTGGGGGCATTTATGTATCTGGCACTGTGGGGACATATCTGGCACTGTGTGGGCATTTATGTATCTGGCACTGTGTGGGCATTTATGTATCTGGCACTGTGGGGGCATTTATGTATCTGGCACTGTGGGGACATATCTGGCACTGTGTGGGCATTTATGTATCTGGCACTGTGTGGGCATTTATGTATCTGGCACTGTGGGGGCATTTATGTATCTGGCACTGTTGGGGGCATTTATGTATCTGGCACTGTGGAAGCATATCTGGCACTGTGGGGGCATTTATGTATCTGGCACTGTGGAGGCATTTATGTATCTGACACTGTGGGGACATATCTGGCACTGTGTGGGCATTTATGTTTCCAGCACTGTTGGGGCATTTATGTATCTGGTACTGTGGGGGCATTTATGTATCTGGCACTGTGGGGGCATATCTGGCACTGTGGGGGCATTTATTTATCTGGCACTGTGGGGGAATATCTGCACTGCAAGGGGTATTAATGTATCTGGCACTATGGGGGCATTTATGTATCTGGCACTGGGGGCATTTATGTATCTGGCACTGTGGGGGCATTTATGTATCTGGCACTGTGGGGGCATTTATGTATCTGGCACTGTGGGGGCATATCTGCACTGTGGGGGCATTTATGTATCTGGAACTGTGGGGATGTATCTCGCACTGTGTGGCCATTTATGTATCTGGCACTGCTGGGGGGCATGTCACGTGTAGCTGGCACTGCTGGGGGGCATCTCACGTGCAGCTGGCACTGCTGGGGGGCATGTCACGTGTAGCTGGCACTGCTGGGGGTCATGTTTCATGTAGCTGGCACTGCTGGGGGGCATGTCACGTGTAGCTGGCACTGCTGGGGGTCATGTTTCATGTAGCTGGCACTGCTGGGGGGCATGTCACGTGTATCTGGCACTGCTGGAGGGCATGTCACGTGTAGCTGGCACTGCTGGGGAGAATATCATGTAGTGTTCCCGCTAGGCGTCTGTGGCTAGGCAATGTGTCTCAGTGCTCTACCTGGCGCAATGTGTCTAACGTGCTGTGCCTGGCGCAAAGTGTCTAACATGCTGTGCCTGGCGCAAAGTGTCTAACATGCTGTGCCTGGCGCAAAGTGTCTAATGTGCTGTGCCCGGCACAAAATGTATAGGAGGTTCTACCTGGTGTAATGTGTATTAGCTGCACTACTGTGTGGTGCAATGCGAATTGCCACTATTATGTGGCCACGCACCTTCCCCACGAAGCAACGTCCCTAAATTTTCGCTGCGCGCCTTAGTCGCGCACTGTCCATGCTTTGGCATATGGGTATGGGAATAAGCATTATAGTACGTACATAATTTTGCCCTCCTAACTTAAATATGTGCCCTCCCTGTGATCAGCACCCTGCCTTAAAAAGTGAACACTATCATGTGTAGCTGGCACTGCTGGGGGGCATAATGTGTGTAGCTGGCACTGCTGGGGGGCATGTCATGTGTAGCTGGCACTGCTGCGGGGCATGTCATGTGTAGCTGGCACTGCTGCGGGGCATGTCATGTGTAGCTGGCACTGCTGTGGGGCATGTCATGTGTAGCTGGCACTGCTGTGGGGCATGTCATGTGTAGCTGGCACTGCTGCGGGGCATGTCATCTGTAGCTGGCACTGCTGCAGGGCATGTCATGTGTAGCTGGCACTGCTGCGGGGCATGTCATGTGTAGCTGGCACTGCTGCGGGGCATGTCATCTGTAGCTGGCACTGCTGCGGGGCATGTCATGTGTAGCTGGAACTGCTGGGGAGCATATCATATCTATCTGGCACTGCACATTATGTGTATCTGGCACTATACTGGAGACATTAGGTTGTCTGACACTATACTGGAGACATTGTGTGTAAGGAACACTACTGTGGCTGTTAGGTGTAATGCTGCTAATTGTGTGCGTAGAGGGGGTGTGAAAATATATTTATTTATAGTTTGATGATATAAAGGTACAAGGCCACGCCCACTTTTCCAGGAAACCACACCCAATTTTCCAGGAGCGCGCACGCCTTCGGCGCGCGCATGGGGGGGTCCTTTTAAATTTTCTCGCTCAGGGTGCTAGTAGACCTGGAGTCGGCCCTGCACAGTAGTACCCCTAAAACACATTATGCCACACAGTAGTGCCCATATATATATATGGGAAGGCGTGCACACTCCTGGGAAAGTGGGCATGGCCTCACAATTTTATATAATGATGTCAAACTATAAATATATTATCACACCCCCTACACATGCGCGCACACACACAATTAGCAGCCTTACACACAATACCCACAGTAGTTCTCCTTACACATAATGTCCCCCAGTATAGTGCCAGTTACACATATTCCCCCACAGTGCCAGATACACATATGCCCCTACAGTGCCGGACACTTGTATTCCCCTACAGTGCCGGACACTCGTATGCCCCCACAGTGCCGGACACTCAAATACCCCCACAGTGCCAGATACACGTATGCCCCCACAGTGTCAGATACACATATGCCCCCACAGTGCCAGACACACATATGCCCCCATGTTGATTTTACTATTAAAGGCAGCACTTTTAGGTAAATTCACTTTTAGAGGCGACAGCTATCCCCCCACCACTGTGTAGTTCCTCAACAGCAGGGATGCCCATTAATGATCAAAGAGTGCAGCAGCAGCAGCAGCCACTGTAATTGGCGCCGGGGTCCAGCACCGCACCACAATACAGACAAGAAACTCTACATAAACTACACCCCCCAGCAGCTGCTGCTGCATACTGTGGTCATTACTGGGCATCCCTGCTGGTGAGGAACTATACGGGAGTGGGGGTATAGCTGCTGCCTCTAAAAGTGAATCTACCTACTGCCCGCGGGTGGCACCTCTGGACAGCGCCCCCCCTTGGCTGGCGCCCCTGGCGAGTGCCATCCTGGCCAATAGGAAGATACACCCCTGTGTCCATTCTGTCAGGAGGGTATTAGAGACCTGTCACTGGACAGGTGATGCTGACTTAAAAAGCGCATAGAGAGCCTTATAAGGGTGAGGAATTATTTGGGGATGGTCTCTGGGACCTCGTATCCACAGCAACTGCTGGGAAGAAATAATTTTACCTCAGGTTTCCTCACAGACAAAGGTACAGTCCTTTCGGCTTCAGAAAAGCAAGCGGGTCAAATGGCACTTCCTTTCTGTACAGAGACAAGGGTAGAGGGAAAAAAGCTGCACCAGTCAGCCTGTTCCCAGAATCAAGATTCTTCCCCCGCCTCCTGTGAGGCCACACCATGACGCGGGTGCTCCACAGGTGTAGCCAGGTACGGTGGGGGGCCGTCTCAAAAATTTCAGCAATTAGTGGGCTCGCTCACAGGTGGATCCCTGTTTCTTTCAAGTAGTATTTCAGGGGTACAAGCTGGAATTCGAGATGTCTCCCCCCAGCCGTTTCCTAAAATATGCCTTGCTGACAACTCCCTCAGGCAGGGAGGCTGTGCTAGAGGCAATTAATAAGCGGTATTCCCAGCAGGTAATACTCAAGGTGCCCCTACTTCAACAAGGACGGGGTTACTATTCCACACGGGTTGGGGTACCGAAACCGCATGGTTCGGTGTGACCCATTTTATATTTAAAATCCTTGAACACAAAAATTCAAGTTCAAGATGGAATCGCTCAGGGCGGTTATTCCAAGCCTGGACGAGGGGGATTACATGGTATCCTGGGACATCAAGGATGCTTACCTGCATGTCCCCATTTACCATCCTCGCCAGGAGTACCTCAGATTTGTGGTACAGGATTACCATTACCAAGTCCAGACACTGCCGTTTGGACTGTACATGGCACCGAGGGTGTTTCATCAAGGTAATGGCCGAAATGTTGATACTCCTTCAAAAAAAGGGAGTTGTAATTATCCCGTACTTGGACAATCTCGTTATAAGGGCGAAGTCCAAGGAGCAGTTGGTAGTCGGGGTAGCACTCTTTTGGAAAGTGCTACAACAGCATGGTTGGATTCTAAACAGTCCAAAGTCACAGCTGGTTCCTATGACACGTCTACTGTTCCTGGGGATGGTTCTGGACATAAACCAGAAATAGTGTTTCTCCCGGAGGAGAAAGCCAAGGAGTTGTCATCTCTAGTCAGAGACCTCCTGAAGCCAAAATAGGTAGCGGTGCATCATTGCACGCGAGTCCTGGGAAAAATGGTAGCTTCCTACAAAGCAATCCCATTAGGCAGGTTCCATACAAGAACTTTTCAGAGGGACCTGTTGGACAAGTGGTCCGGATCGCATCTTCCGATGCATAGGCTGATAACCCTGTCTCCAAGGACCAGGGTATCTCTACTGTGGTGGCTGCAGAGTGCCCATCTTCAAGAGGGCCGCAGGTTCGGCATACAGGACTAGGTCCTAGTGACCATGGATTCCAGCCTTTGAGGCTGGGAGGCAGTCACACAGGGAAAAAATTTCCAGGGACTTTGGTCAAGTCAGGTTATTTCCCTACACATAAATATTCTGGACCTGAGGGCCATTTACAATGCCCTGAGGCCGGCAAGGCCTCTGCTTCAAAACCAGCCGGTACTGATCCAATCAGACAACATCACGGCAGTCGCCCATGTAAACCAACAGGGCGGCACAAGAAGCAGGATGGCGATGGCAGAAGCCACAAGGATTCTCCGATAGGTGGAAAATCATGTGTTAGCACTGTCAGCAGTGTTCATTCCCGGAGTGGACAACTGGGAAGCAGATCTTCTCAACAGACACGACCTCCACCCGGGAGAATGGGGACTTCCTCCAGAAGTCTTCCAATAGGATTGTACACCATTGGGAAAGGCCACAGGTGGACATGATGGCGTCCCGCCTCAACAAAAAGCTATAAAAGATATTGCACCGGGTCAAGGGACCCTCAGGCGATAGCTATGGACGCTCTGGTAACACCGTGGGTGTACCAGTCGGTTTATGTGTTCTCCCCTCTGCCTCTCATACCAAAGGTACTGAGAATAATAAGAAGGCGAGGAGTAAGAACGATACTCGTGGATGGCCAAGAAGAGCTTGGTACCCAGAACTTCAAGAATTTATATCAGAGGACCCATGGCCTCTGCCACTCAGACAGGACCTGCGGCAGCAGGGGCCCTGTCTGTTCCAAGACTTACCGCAGCTGCGTTTGTCGGCATGGCGGTTGAAAGCCGGATCCTGAAGGAAAAGGGCATTCCAGAGGAAGTCATTCCTACGCTTACTAAAGCCAGGAAAGAGGTTACAGCAACTCATTATCACCGCATATGGCGAAAATATGTTGCATGGTGTGAGGCCGAAAGGGCCCCAACAGAGGAATTTCAACTAGGTCGATTTCTGCATTTCCTGCAAGCAGGAGTGACTATGGGCCTTAAATTGGGTTCCATTAAGGTACAGATCTCGGCTCTGTCGATTTTCTTTCAAAAAGAACTAGCTTCAGTACCTGAAGTTCAGACATTTATAAAAGGAGTGCTGCAGAGTCAGCCCCCGTTTGTGCCTCCTGTGGCACCTTGGGATCTCAACGTGGTGTTGAGTTTCTTAAAATCACATTGGTTTGAACCACTAAAAACCGTGGATCTGAAATATCTCACGTGGAAGGTGGTTATGTTATTGGCCTTGGCTTCTGCCAGGCGAGTATCAAAGTTGGCGGCTTTGTCTTGTAAAAGCCCTTATTTGATTTTCCATATGGATAGGGCAGAATTGAGGACTCGTCCCCAGTTTCTCCCAAAGGTGGTGTCAGCGTTTCACCTGAACCAGCCTATTGTGGTGCCTAGGCTACTAGGGACTTGGAGCACTCCAAGTTGCTAGACGTTGTCAGGGCACTGAAAATATATGTTTCCAGAACGGCTAGAGTCAGAAAATCTGACTCGCTGTTTATCCTATATGCACCTAATAAGCTGGGTGCTCCTGCTTCTAAGCAGACTATTGCTCGTTGGATTTGTAGTACAATTCAGCTTGCACATACTGTGGCAGGCCTGCCACAGCCAAAATCTGTCAATGCCCATTCCACAAGGAAGGTGGGCTCATCTTGGGCGGCTGCCCGAGAGGTCTCGGCTTTACAACTTTGCCGAGCAGCTACTTGGTCAGGGGCAAACACGTTTGCAAAAATTCTACAAATTTGATACCCTGGCTGAGGAGGACCTGGAGTTCTCTCATTCAGTGCTGCAGAGTCATCCGCACTCTCCCGCCCGTTTGGGAGCTTTGGTATAATCCCCATGGTCCTTACGGAGTTCCCAGCATCCACTAGGACGTTAGAGAAAATAAGAATTTACTCACCGGTAATTCTATTTCTCGTAGTCCGTAGTGGATGCTGGGCGCCCATCCCAAGTGCGGTTTATCTGCAATACTTGTACATAGTTATGGTTAACTAAATCGGGTTATTGTTGAGCCATCTGTTGAGAGGCTCTATTGTTTCATACTGTTAACTGTGTTTCATATCACGAGTTGTACGGTGTGATTGGTGTGGCTGGTATGAGTCTTACCCGGGATTCAAAATCCTTCCTTATTGTGTACGCTCGTCCGGGCACAGTACCTAACTGAGGCTTGGAGGAGGGTCATAGTGGGAGGAGCCAGTGCACACCAGGTAGTCTAAGATCTTTCTAGAGTGCCCAGCCTCCTTCGGAGCCCGCTATTCCCCATGGTCCTTACGGAGTTCCCAGCATCCACTACGGACTACGAGAAATAGAATTACCGGTGAGTAAATTCTTATTTAAACATATACTGTATTTCCATCAAAAGGCTGCAGACAGCTTCAGCATATGCTGTATTTCCACCAAAAGGCTGCAGACCGCTTCAGCATATGCTGTATTTCCACCAAAAGGCTGCAGACAGCTTCAGCATATGCTCTATTTCCACCAAAAGGCTACAGACAGCTTCAGCATATGCTCTATTTCCACCAAAAGGCTGCAGACAGCTTCAGCATATGCTGTATTTCCACCAAAAGGCTACAGACAGCTTCAGCATGTGCTCTATTTCCACCAAAAGGCTGCAGACAGCTTCAGCATATGCTCTATTTCCACCAAAAGGCTGCAGACAGCTTCAGCATATGCTATATTTCCACCAAAAGGCTGCAGACAGAGTAATCTCAGTTGAGAGATATAAATTGAACAATAGCACAGTTATAAGTAATTAGTGCAGTAGCTTTCTGATTCTGTAGTTCAACACAATTGCCTTCCTTTCTTATTCTGCAACCACCATGAAGGGAGCGACACTGCCTTATGCCACCTGAGATAGAATATAGGTATGGTGCATGTATTAGCAATCACACTGCATACCAAGTTAAAAAGAAAATTACCTCACTCTGCCCAAGCCACACCCGACCCAACTAAGCAGTGCTAAGGAATGTTGGGGTATTAACTATTGCGTAAAATGGAAAGAAAGCAGGAATATTTAATGTATTGTGGGGATTCCAAAATGTACACAATATAATAGAAACTAGAACTATCACAGGACAGACAAGATTTCCATCTTTACTTCATATACCACACCACATTTCTGTTCTATGCATAACACGCATATATACACAATATGTATAAATCAACCATACCCTAATATAGTCTACAAACTATGGGGGTCATTCCGAGTTGTTCGCTCGTTATTTTTTTGTCGCAACGGAGCGAATAGCCGCTAATGCGCATGCGCAATGTCCGCAGTGCGACTGCGCCAAGTAAATTTGCTATGCAGTTAGGAAATTTACTCACGGCATTACGAGGTTTTTTCTTCGTTCTGGTGATCGTAATGTGATTGACAGGAAGTGGGTGTTTCTGGGCGGAAACTGGCCGTTTTATGGGTGTGTGTGAAAAAATGCTACCGTTTCTGTGAAAAACGCGGGAGTGGCTGGAGAAACGGGGGAGTGGCTGGGCGAACGCTGGGTGTGTTTGTGACGTCAAACCAGGAACGACAAGCACTGAACTGATCGCAGATGCCGAGTAAATCTGGAGCTACTCAGAAACTGCTAAGAAGTGTCTATTCGCAATTCTGCTAATCTTTCGTTCGCAATTTTAATATGCTAAGATTCACTCCCAGTAGGCGGCGGCTTAGCGTGTGCAAAGCTGCTAAAAGCAGCTTGCGAGCGAACAACTCGGAATGATCCCCTATATAATAAAACTAATCGGGGAGAATAATCACTCTACATCTCCACCTAGTGGTCATAGGTGGTACTGTAGAGTTTTCCCCCCTCTCCTTTTTGATCATCTCCTGGACACTCTCTTTTACAGTGGGTGATGACAGAAAGCTGTAATCTTCTAACAACATAACACACAGGTGCAGACTGCAGAGAGAGGGGAATGAGGGGCTTGGGGTATCTCTGTACCTTCTAAACTGAAGATCCTGTCTCCTAAAGCATCCACGATATCGTTAAGGGCTGCTTCGTCGGTCACATTGAAGAAGTACTTCTCATCTGGGTCGCTGGCAATGTACTTAATCTCCTTGATGAAGGACCCTGGGTCCTGCTGCCTCCTCATATAGTGCCCAAGGACCTGATAAGGGGGAAAAGTTGAAGATGCCAAGTTTCAGTGTTAATGAAGGAACTGGAAAAAAAACCGCTTTGGACTTCTATAGCGCCTAAGTCATGTACCGCAATGGCGTAGCGGGTGATGTCCCGTTTCTCACACTCCGCCATGGCCAGTGGCAGCTCGTCTCCGTCGTGCGACTCTCCGTCTGTCACCACGATGAGGAGCCGAGAGGCCCCTTCCCTTCCGCCTCTTTCCGGGCTGAATGCTTCGGAGCTGAAACGACCAGGATAGGCGGTCACAGACATGTCCAAGCACATTGTAACCCAGAGACCTGCCTACTACTGCCCTCATGGGGAGACACATGGAGATGCCAGATATCATGAAGGGCTCTCACACTTGGTGACACCAAGGCCAGATCAACAATGGGGCAGATGAGACTGCAGCCCCAGCCCTTCACATAAAAATAGGCCCATCATCAGGACAGCATGGTGATGTCCTGCTGCCCAGCTGGCCATACGGTCAGCCATCAATCTACTTTTATGTATTGATAGAAACATTGGAGCTGATAGTATAGGGGTGATCGTGTAATGCCCACATGGCAATGGCCTCACCCACACATCACTGGTCACACCTCCTCTGCTTCTCACAATAGGTCCTTGAATGCTCTCAGCCCAGGCCCATGTGGCCCTCAAACCAGACCTGGTGACATCTAAAGGTTACTGAAGAAAGAGTTAGTAGATACCATCAAGCATGGTTAGAAACTGCTCCCCACAAGACCAGCCACCAATGTGCTGTTGGCTTTTGCAAGCCTCACGCATGTACCCAGCGCGTCATCTCAACGTAGTTGATTTCATCTATCACTTATGAGCAGTAAGGTTCTGTCTGTCTCTTCACTATAACACTTGCAGGTGGAATAAAGTCCTGTTGCGCCTACCAGGCCTTGTGTATAGCAAATGCTGTCCTGGTCTCTCGCCCTTCTTGACGACTGATGTTCTTGGCAGCTTCCTCCACCTCCCGGTAGGTGGCATAATCCTTCAAAGACCACTCGTGGACTGCAATCTCTGCATACTGTAGAACCCCTACCTGCCCAGAGGAAGGAGACAGTGGATGAGCTTGGCTAAAGAAAGACGGAGAATGTGGCTATCTATCGCATGCCTTATTCAATACCCCCTCCCCACTTCCTTTGCCCAGGTCATCAACACTCTCACTAACACAGACCTCTCCATCCCTTCTGCCCTACCGTGAGTGATGCCCTTTGCAACTGCACTGGTGGCAGACCCAGCAATCTGGACACTCAAAATATATCACATATCAAAAAGCCCTATTCCAGGCACATATTTGGTGTTTGAATCCTGATGACTTGTTGGGTTCACAGATGTGTGTGGTTTATTTATGCTTTGTGCTACTAATGTAAATTTGCTACCATCAGCGTCCGCTGCTATGTAAAGAGACTGGAACGCCGGATGGAAACCACACAGGATGAACTGACCTCTGGGGAATAGGAATGACACGTTTAGTGTTCATTCATGTGCTAAAGAGGATTATATACATTAAAAATGTATATTGCTGATAAGGTCCTGATTTAAAGGGACATACTTGAAAAGAAATTTTTTTTTTAAAGTCAATGTAAAGCAGTGTAGGTTTGTTGGGGGATTTTGTGTATGGAAAATTATTTGTATGGATATCATGTAAATGTGGCCTCTTGGGCAACTGTTCACATTTCCTCATGCCTGGGTTACGCAATTAGGATGTTACCATCGACATTAAATTGCATATATTGCTGATACTGCTTGCAGACTGGCTAATGGTAATATCATTTACAGCACATTATAGATAAATCAGAGCACACATAGTATATTTATCTAGTCCTCTAGGCTGCTGTGCAACCAGCTCGGATTTCAGACGCCTCCACTATATATTATATACGGCTGACCTGGATCTGGTCTGGTCCGATGAAAAACTTGCTGAGAATGTTGCTGAGGAAGTTCTGGACTTCGTACCAGGGGTAGATGCTGTTTGACCCATCCAGCAGGATGACAATGTCCATGTATGTGGAGCACCCTAGAGAAGAAAGATGCTAAATACAGAACCCAAAATACAGACCCATCATGTCAAACTGAACCTCTAAACCCAGGAGATCAATATGAGCTTCAAGCATGCAGAAACCAAGATCAGGGTGGATCCCAATCACACAGATCATGTAGATCGACCACAAACAGATCCTGCACATCAAGCTAGATCTCAATTACGCAGATTATTTTTATTAAACTGGACCCCAATCACACAGATCCTGCAGATACAACTGGATTCATATCACACAGATCCTGCAGATCAATATCACACAGATCCTGCAGAACAAACTGGAACCCAATGACAAAGATCCTGCAGATCAAACTGGACCTCGGTCACACAGATCCTGAGGAACAAACTGGATCCATATCACGTAGATCCTGTAGATCAAATTGGATCCAAATCACACTGATCATGCAGATCAAACTGGACCCCAATCATGCAGTTCCTGCAGATCAAATTGGACACGAATCACAGATCCTGCAGATCAAACTGGATCTATATCACACAGATCCTGCAGATCAAACTGGATCCATATCAAACAGATCCTGCAGATCAAACTTGAACCCAATCACACAAATCCTGCAGATCAAACTGGACCCCAGTCACACAGATCCTAAGGAACAAATTGGACCCCAATTGCACAGATCCTGCAGATCAAACTGGACCCCAATCACGCAGATCCTGTAGATCAAACTGAATGCCAATCCCACAGATCCTGCAGATCAAACTGGATCCATATCACACAGATCCTGCAAAACAAACTGGATCCATATCAGACAGATTCTGCGGATCAAACTGGACCCCAATCACACAGATCCTGCAAAACAAACTGGATCCATATCACACAGATCCTGCAGAACAAACTGGACCCCAATCATGCAGTTCCTGCAGATCAAATTGGACACAAATCACACAGATCCTGCAGAACAAACTGGACCCCAATCATGCAGTTCCTGCAGATCAAATTGGACACAAATCACACAGATCCTGGAAAACAAACTGGATCCATATCACATAGATCCTGCAGATCAAACTGCATCCATATCACACAGATCCTGCCGATTAAACTGGACCCCAGTCACACATATCCTGCAGATCAAACTGGTTCCCAATCACACAGATCCTTCAGATCAAACTGGATCCATATCAAATAGGTCCTGCAGATCAAACTGAATCTTTATAACAAAGATCCTGCAGATCTAAGTGATCCTGCCAAATTCCAGAGAAAATAGAACCTTAAACTGACCCAACAAATAGAACTGAACCCCATATATGAGCACATGACAGAAGAATAAGAACATGTACGGTGATGACTTACTCTGTGCTGTGGGCGCTATGGTCCCAGTAGGCTTGAACGATTGATCAACGCTGGCACAGATTCCAGTGCTATACATAGAGGAGCCACATTCCTGGGACCAGAGCGGGGCGCAGGCCTGAGGACGACAGAGATGGGTGTAATCCCCTGGACTGTAAGCTCTCACAGGCAGGGCCCTCCGCCCTCTGGTTCTCCCCTGCACTTTCCTGTCTCTGGCACACTCTGACTTCACAGTGAGCAAGTCCGGTCCTTTCTATCCGCCCTTCCCAGGGCACTGAGTGCTTCTGCTGATACCTGTCTCTAGCTGTCACTCCCTAATGTAATTACATATCTCACTGTATTCATCGTGTATGTTATGATCAGTTCCTGTATAACGCCATGTAAATATAAAATAGTAATAATTATGATAATCCCTTCAGTGACAGAATAATCACTGTGGATCCTATATCTTCCTGATAATGTAAAGAAATGGCTGAAAAGCACAGAGGGAAACTACGAAGTTATAGCATGGTATATTGTAACAGTTGCAGGAGGACGCATACTGATTGAAGTAACCCGTCTGCTTATTACCTGTACTGATATCCAGGTTGCAGAACAGATTGCCCTGGAAAAGGGCCTACACTCATTTTTTTCTTATTTATTTTTCAGAAAACATTTCGCAATTTAAAGGGGCGTGTATCAGGCAGCCAGGGGCCACTTACCCAGGACTGAGCGGAAATCTTACCTGTTATTGCCCAGATCAGGCCGCAGTCACAAGACGCTTGTTTTGGCTCAGGATGTCAGCAAGGCTCAGCGTTCGTTCAGCCGACCACAAATATGCCCTCTGCCCCCTCCCAACATCCTGGCATTAACCCCCTAAGCCACCTAAGACAAGGCCCCACAGAGTGCACTACTCAGGGCCTGCAGCGTGCAGCGAGAACCTGGCATGACCTGTGAAGGGGCGACAGCTAGATCCGTGACCGCAGCCTGGACCGCCGTCATAACACACAGTCATGGAACGATCCCTGGTCTTCAGTGACATCTAGGATAATAATGACCTATACATGTAAGTTTCCACGTCTGTTGGGTGGCCCCGCCATGCCTTGACTACTCTTTCTGCATAATGTGTAAAGGGTTATCTTGATAGTCATGGAGTTTCCAACAGTCGCTGGAAATGATTGTCCCTAATTGTCAGTATTGACCATAAACTCCTTCCTACTCTTCATTTGAGATACCACCAGGTCTATTTATTCCTGTGCTTTTATAAACCCCTTACTGGAAGCATGGTTGGTGTAGTGGTTAGCGTTACTGCCTCATAGCAGTGATGAAGTGAGTTTTGATTCCCACTAAAGGCCCTATCTGCCTTTGTAATGCTGGGAGCATTTGGTTTTGGAATCTCTAGTTTAAGGGATTTACCAGAGTAGAAATTCATGATTTCCACCAAAACCTTTTATGGGGAATTTTGGGGCCACCACACGCACCTCTCCCGGTGTTGCACATAGCTGACCTCACGACTGGGTGCTACGCTGTGGTTGTGACTAAAGGATTTGCAAATGGATGTGATATGTGTGTGCGCACCAGCGCTACCTCCTGCTCTTACAGTATGTATTGAAGATGGCCACCGCTACCTTTACTGCGAGATCCCGCATCCCTGCGCCATCTTAGTGTGAGACTGTCTGATGTACTGCATGGATGTGCAGAACATGTTCCTCCGAGGAGGTGGTACCGCAGATATCACAGCTACCATTGGGGGTCATTCCGACCCATTCGCTGCAGTTTGTCGCAGCGGTACGAACGGGTCGGAACTGCGCATGCATGGCGGCCGCAGTGCGCACGCACGTCGTTGACCGGCGACCATCGTCGCCGGGCAGCGCCGCCGCCAGTGGAAAAAGTGTTTGCAGCGGCGATCGCAAGAAGACTGACAGGCGGGAGGCGTTCCGGGGCATGGAGATCTGAACGCAGGCGTGTCCAGGCGTTTGGAGGGCGGATGTCTGACGTCCATTCCGGGACCTTAGTCGCTGGATCCGTCGCACAGGGTAAGTAAGTCTGACCCTGGTCTTGTTTTGCAGGAAACTTTTTTAGCATAGCAGGGCTGCACAAGCGATCACACCTGCTATGCTAATATACACTCCCCCATAGGCGGCGTCAAGTTGTACGTACGATCAACTCGGAATGACCCCCATTGTCTCTGGTAACATACCTGCTTCCTTTGTATTACACTGCGTTACCGCTGACAACCGATGTTCACCTGAATAAACCTGCTTAAGGATAAACTGTCTGACCTAAACTCCATTTCGCGTTCCGCTGGTGCCTACTGTTCTACACCGATATTGTATCTCAGCAATATGCATCAGGAAGGTCCTGCTGCCAAAAGAGTTAATCATTTTGTTCAAGACACTTTCTGAAGGTTCCTGGCGCAAAGGTCACTCACCACAAATCCGCCTTGGGCATCCCGGGCCAGCGCCATCCCGAAGTGCATATTATCCATTTCCTTGGAGACGTTCCGGAAAGCAAGTTCTCCTTCAATGGAGACCAAATGTCACACATAAGAAACCAGGAGAGAACATGCAGAACATTACTACAGGTCCAAGCTCGCAGGGACCCCCATCCATCCTATTACAGGTGGTCGCGCACCGCGCTATTTGCCATATAAATTAATCTTCAGTAGGTGGAATTATTATTTTCTTTCCGGCCTCAGGCGTCTCTCAGCGGCAGATTCATAGATACAACAAAACATATGACGAGAAGAGACTTATTGACCACTTACCCAGGTGGACCTTAGTGCAGGAGGAATTGCTCTGGGCCGCCAGGGTGCACTTATAGACATCTCCCTGTCGGTTACCATTGGTCCCATCCCACGGCGCTCCCACCAGCATCCTGCGTGATAAGGGGTATAGAATTAGAGGAGGGCTCAGTCAGCGCAGCAATGTCACCAGTGGGAGTGAGGTAACGGGTGACAGAATTATCTGTGCAATACTGACATCCTGGCTCACACTCCCTGGCCGTGTGCGCACTAAAGGGGAAATGGCCGCCATCAGTGACCCTAATCTCCAGTGCTTCCAATATGGAGGCATCTCCGGGTGACGCACCACAGGGGCTCGGAAAGTGCTAACAAATGTAAAACATGAGCGACAAATTAAGCTAAAGGGGGTATTTATCAAAGCATAGAGAGAAAGAGGAGGAGATGTACTAAGGGGATCCAGTCTCTAGGTCGACCGCACTTAGGTCGATAGTCATTAGGTCGACATTAGGGGTCATTCCGAGTTGATCGTAGCTGTGATAAATTTAGCACAGCTACGAGCATTCACACTGACATGCGGGGGGACGCCCAGCACAGGGCTATCCCGCCCCGCATGTCAGTGCCGCCCCCTCCCCCCCCCCCCAGAAGTGCAAAGGCATCGCACAGCGGCAATGCCTTTGCACTTCAAGAGTAGCTTCCGGCCAGTGCAGCTTTAGCGAGCTGGCCGGGAGCTACTCATTGCTCCCCGGCCCGCAGCGGCTGCATGTGACGTCACGCAGACGCTGCGGCCCGCCCCTAGTTCGGTCCAGCCACGCCTGCGTTGGCCGGACCGCACCCAGGAAACGGCGGCCAAACGCCGCCGTTCCGCCCCCTCTCGCCCAGCGATCGCCTCTGCCTGTCAATCAGGCAGAGTCTATCGCATCCCTGCTACGGCCTTCGGCCGTCTGGCATGCGCCGGCGCATGCGCAGTAGGGACCCGTTCGCTCTGCTGCGTTAAAAAGCAGCGAGTGAACTGGTCAGAATGACCCCCGTGGTCTGTAAGTTGATATGGTCACTAGGTCGACATGTGTTTTTCCCTTTTTTTTCTTAATTTTTTGAACTTTTTCATACTTTACGATCCACTTGGACTATGAGTGGTAACGGTAATCTGTGCCAAGCGCAACGAGGCACCTTGCCCGAAGCATGGCGAGCGAAGCGATGCGGTGCACTAATTGGGGTTCCCGGTCACTTTACAAAGAAAACGACACAAAAAAACAAAGCATGTCAACCTTTTTCCACGACGACCTAATGAGTGTGTCGACCCTATGATTCACTCCCATACTAAGCTTTAGAGAGAGATAAAGTGGACAGTGATAAAGTACCAACCAATCAGCTCCTGACTTATTTCTCAAACAGCCTGTAGCATGGCATCTAGCAGCTGATTGGTTGGTCCCTGATCACTGACTACTTTATCTTCTCCAAGTCTTAGTACATCTCACTTTCTCTCTATGCTTTGATAAATACTCCGTAAGGCCTCACACCCGCTGGCAGTAGCGTCATGTGTGCTTGATACTCCCTTCATGATGTAAACCGCGACTTCAGCTCTGCTCAGACTCTGGACACTGAACACAGGTTGAAGCCGGGGTTTCAGTACTTACTCCCTTTCACACCTGGGTTATTCCCGAGTCCTAGCCATTCCCACCGGACCCAGGTCTTCCAGTGACCCTGGTCTTCCGTCTGCCAGGGGACGCTTGCTGTCATCTCCAAGTGCCCGCCAATCAGCTACTATTAGGCATGACCTAGGTCATTGTGACCCGGGTCATGCCTTTCAAATCGCAGGTGACCCAGGTTGGTCCCGGGAATAGCCCTGGTACCGAGCAGGGTCGTGAACCCAGGACATCCAACCCAGATCAGGTCTGGTCAGACATAGCCGAGACCCAGATCGAGCCGCAAGCCGAGTCTAAAGCTATGGGCCCCATTTATCAAGAATTGCATACACAATGCACAGTTTTGCAAACATTAAATTTTCTTCTTCATTACAGTACGTGCAGGCAATATAATGTCATTATCCTGGCAGTTTACTTCTGAGTTGTCATTGCTGCTATTAGAGCAGTGTATGTATTGTTTGTAATAGTCAATGACTTGGGACATGGACCCTCATTCCGAGTTGTTCGCTCGCTAGCTGCTTTTAGCAGCATTGCACACGCTAGGCCGCCGCCCTCTGGGAGTGTATCTTAGCTTAGCAGAATAGCGAACAAAAGATATAGCAGAACTGCTACCAAATAATTCTTTGCAGTTTCTCAGTAGCTCCAGACCTACTCACAGATTGCGATCAGCTCAGTCCGTTTAGTTCCTGGTTTGACGTCACAAACACGCCCTGCGTTCGGCCAGCCACTCCCCCGTTTCTCCAGACACTCCCACACGCCTGCGTTTTTTAGCACACTCCCGGAAAACGCTCAGTAACCACCCAGAAACGCCCCTTTCCTGTCAATCATTCACCAATCAGCAGAGCGACTGAAAAGCGCCGCAGGATCCACAGCAAATCTACGAAGTTTTTAGTTAAATAACTAAGCGCATGCGCCCTGCGTGCCTTGCACATGCGCATTTAGCAACAAATCGCAGCATAGCGAAAATCAGCAGCGAGCGAACAACTCGGAATGACCACCATGGTGCAGACTTTCACCAAAAGTATGACAGCGTGCCTTGAGCAACTTTTAAATTTCTCTCTCGGAAAAACAGAGCTGCTCTGTCAACCCAGGAAGACCAGACGCCGTGCCGTGTCCAGCTCTGTCCATCTGAAAGCATCCACCTGTGGGGGTGCTGAGTGGTGTACAGAAGGGTGAGAGGGTTACATGGTGTAGATCAGGCTGTGGCGAGGAACGGTCACAGGAGAGAAGAGACACACTAGCGTTTCCTCCACCCTCTGGGGGGCTGGGGGGGTCCTACTTCCCTGTCTGCATTGCTGTCTGCTAATAGAATGCTTTCTGCATGTGCATAATCAAGGACATCCTGGAAACATGACCTGCTCTGGGAACCTGAAAACCTGTCTTTACATCTCTTCGCACCACTTCCATCTACACAAGAGGGAGATGGTTTCTCGTGTCTCCTGGAAATAATAGTTCTCCAGGCAGACGTTACATGACATCCTAGCCAGGCCCTGAAATGTGTTACCGGCCGTCCTCCCACCTTCCTCTGGCCTCAGTGAGGATGGGGATAGCAGGCAGGCGCCTGGGAATCTCATTGCTGAGGGAGGATGATGAGCAGAACAGCAGCCGTAGCTGCCTCATCTCTGTCATGTACTGTGTTTCTTACATCAACATTCTTAATGTATACAGAACATAGAACCGTACAGCACGCACATCAAGTACATACGCCATCTCTGCTCAGAGCACGGTATACAAAGCTGGACCTGCAGCAGAATGCAAAGCACGTAGGAACTACAACCCCCAGCATGTCCTTCCACAAAGGAACATTGTACAGAAAATACACGATACATGGATGCTATAGCGTTGCCACTGTTCTGAAGAGCTTGCAATCCATAATCAAAGGCGCCTGGTATGTGTGATCCAATATCGTAACCTGCCCATTTAACCCCTCACTGCCTGCGGGATCTGCAAGCTGATAACAAGGGGATGGAGTTCCAGGAGTGTTATTTTGTATTGTGTGCTGGTAACCATTTTTCCATCTGGAGAAGAGATCTGGAGGCACATAATGCGCCCAGCCGGGGGCAGGTGGAACGTGAGCTGCAGCCCTGAGAGGTGCTTATGTTTTTGTGTCTCTACAGGAAATACATTTGGACATGAGAACGCCAAATATCCCATATTCAGTATCCAGACATGGCTTTTATATGAGCTCTGTGTGTACATAGGATACCTCAGTATACAGCCTGTGGGGGGAGATGCCCCTTCCTACTAGGATGTGACCTTATAAATTGGGTTCCGCTGTTAGACTCACCCGCCATCTGGAGACAAATTAAAACATGAAGCACTCCTGTAAAGTACAAGTTTGTTTAGGTTTTCCATAGAAGGATAAGTTCCCCACTTGGGGTATATCTGCAGCAGATGTCCCCCAACGGGCCTCGTGAAGCCCTAGAACTCATCCCATGTGGTGCAGTGATCATCTCCTCTCCATTGTGATTCTGTCATAACGTGAGTGCAGCATCTTCCCACACTCCTCAGTCTACGATCGGATGGCTTTCTCTAGCTCAGGCATCTACTCGCTCTCAGCAAGTGGTCTAGTGTTTCCCCACAAAGGCCTGGACTCTTGGATCACAGGACTCTTCTAGCCACCCGGAAAAAAAAAAATGGTGCCCGTCACTGGCCTACAGAGAGATTAGTCCGTAAGATTACACTAGCTGGAGCATAAAGAGGTCCATGATCAAGCGGGTGAAACAAGGGTCAGGGAGATATTTTAAGCTCGATAGAAAAATTCAGTGGTCAGCATGTACTGTAGTTTTCCATGTTAGTAGAATAGTTTTGAGGCCTTTTGGTAGAGACTACGTCCTTGCTCAGCAAAAAAAAAAAAAAAAGTTTTGGGGTTTATCAGAGGTGATCAGGGTGGACCAAGGAGGAAATTTATGGAGACAGTTGGAACTTGTTGGATTGTGTTGAGGTCTGGACAAAATGTTTTGGTTAGAGATAAGTGTTGTGGGATCAGGTGGATAAATTCTAGGATTACGCCCAAACCGTGAGGTCAGGAAGCCAGAGGGAGACCTCAGGTGGGCAGGAAAAACATTTAGATGGACAAGCTCTGGATTCAAGCATTTTTGGAGGATAAAAAAGGTTTGGGGTGATCTCTGTGGCTAACTAACAGAGCTCACAGGGATGTTATGTCACCATCGGGCCTACACAAAGCTGTAGACCAGACCCAGATCCACAATGAGAGAACCAGAACCCACAGTTTATTGGAATGAAGGAAGTATGCAGCTTACCATTTCTGACCGTCCGCTTCATGCTGCAGAACCTTATAGCCAAACTGGGCATGTTCAGGGCCGCGAAAGACCTTCGGCCTCTTTGCGTCAATGTTGAAGGATGTAACAAAACCTAGAACATAAATCAGACTTTACTAATTATATATATATGCATATATATAGCAGCAATGTAATCCGGAACTCTGTAATGCAGTAAAGCATCAACAATTGCTCTGGTGCCTTCCTTAGAGGGACAGCACTCCCACCATACACCACATACAGAAGGGGTGTATATCCCCAAAACATTGTACACGTAAGAATATTCTAAGTGCTGCCTTCTGTGTATTGTGTGTGTATTTGTATGTAGATAGATAGATAGAGTTCCCTATAATGTGAGCTCCTCTACCTCCTGTCTGAGCGTTATATTAGTGCACAGTAGCTGCCTGTGGCAGACTTAGGGTGAACGTCTTGCTTTGCAATATATGATACACCGCTCTAATACGGGCGTTAACACTTGGACATAATATCATATGGGTACAGTCATGTTTATTATATAACTATAGGGTTCTCTCACAATGGAGATTCACATTTTCCAAACACCCAGCCTGGAAAGTTGAGCTACTGTAGGAGGATGCTGGGACAAGAGGAATTACTGTGCCAGTGACAGGAGGAATTACTGTGCCAGTGATGGGAGGAATTACTGTGCCCCTGACAGGAGGAATTACTGTGCCAGTGACAGGAGGAATGACTGTGCCAGTGATGGGAGGAATTACTGTGCCAGTGACGGGAGGAATTACTGTGCCAGTGACAGGAGGAATTACTGTGCCAGTGACAGGAGGAATTACTGTGCCAGTGACAGGAGGAATTACTGTGCCCCTGACAGGAGGAATTACTGTGCCAGTGACAGGAGGAATGACTGTGCCAGTGATGGGAGGAATTACTGTGCCCCTGACAGGAGGAATTACTGTGCCAGTGATGGGAGGAATTACTGTGCCCCTGACAGGAGGAATTACTGTGCCAGTGACAGGAGGAATTACTGTGCCAGTGATGGGAGGAATTACTGTGCCCCTGACAGGAGGAATTACTGTGCCAGTGACAGGAGGAATGACTGTGCCAGTGATGGGAGGAATTACTGTGCCAGTGACGGGAGGAAATACTGTGCCAGTGACAGGAGGAATGACTGTGCCAGTGACAGGAGGAATGACTGTGCCCCTGACAGGAGGAATGACTGTGCCCCTGACAGGAGGAATTACTGTGCCAGTGACGGGAGGTATTACTGTGCCAGTGACAGGAGGAATGACTGTGCCAGTGACAGGAGGAATTACTGTGCCCCTGACAGGAGGAATGACTGTGCCAGTGACAGGAGGAATTACTGTGCCCCTGACAGGAGGAATTACTGTGCCAGTGACAGGAGGTATTACTGCGCCAGTGGCAGGAGGAATTACTGCGCCAGTGACAGGAGGTATTACTGTGCCAGTGACAGGAGGAATGACTGTGCCAGTGACAGGAGGAATGACTGTGCCAGTGACAGGAGGAATGACTGTGCCAGTGACTGGAGGAATTACTGTGCCCCTGACAGGAGGAATTACTGTGCCAGTGACAGGAGGTATTACTGCGCCAGTGACAGGAGGAATTACTGCGCCAGTGACAGGAGGTATTACTGTGCCAGTGACAGGAGGAATGACTGTGCCAGTGACTGGAGGAATTACTGTGCCCCGGACAGGAGGAATTACTGTGCCAGTGACAGGAGGTATTACTGCGCCAGTGGCAGGAGGAATTACTGCGCCAGTGACAGGAGGTATTACTGTGCCAGTGACAGGAGGAATGACTGTGCCAGTGACAGGAGGAATGACTGTGCCAGTGACAGGAGGAATGACTGTGCCAGTGACTGGAGGAATTACTGTGCCCCTGACAGGAGGAATTACTGTGCCAGTGACAGGAGGTATTACTGCGCCAGTGACAGGAGGAATTACTGCGCCAGTGACAGGAGGTATTACTGTGCCAGTGACAGGAGGAATGACTGTGCCAGTGACAGGAGGAATGACTGTGCCAGTGACAGGAGGTATTACTGTGCCAGTGACAGGAGGAATGACTGTGCCAGTGACAGGAGGAATGACTGTGCCAGTGACAGGAGGTATTACTGTGCCAGTGACAGGAGGTATTGCGCCAGTGACACTGCGCCCCTGACGGGAGGAATTACTGTGCCAGT
This sequence comes from Pseudophryne corroboree, assembly GCF_028390025.1. Classification (NCBI taxonomy): domain Eukaryota; kingdom Metazoa; phylum Chordata; class Amphibia; order Anura; family Myobatrachidae; genus Pseudophryne; species Pseudophryne corroboree. The sequence goes on along the minus strand of NC_086455.1, from coordinate 8,525,825 downwards.
GATGGGAGGTATTACTGTGCCAGCGATGGGAGGTATTACTGTGCCAGTGACATGAGGAATGACTGCCAGTGACAGGAGGAATTACTGTGCCAGTGACAGAAGGAATTACTGTGCCAGTGACAGGAGGAATGACTGTGCCACTAACATGAGGAATGACTGTGCCAGTGACATGAGGAATGACTGCGCCCCTGACAGGCGGTATTACTGCGCCAGTGACAGGAGGTATTACTGTGCCAGTGACAGGAGGTATTACTGCGCCAGTGACAGGAGGAATGACTGTGCCAGTGACAGGAGGAATGACTGTGCCACTGACATGAGGAATGACTGTGCCAGTGACATGAGGAATGACTGCGCCCCTGACAGGCGGTATTACTGCGCCAGTGACAGGAGGTATTACTGCGCCAGTGACAGGAGGAATGACTGTGCCAGTGACAGGAGGAATGACTGTGCCACTGACATGAGGAATGACTGTGCCAGTGACATGAGGAATGACTGCGCCCCTGACAGGCGGTATTACTGTGCCAGTGAGGGGGCAGAAATAAAAGATGTAGAGGCTCCCCTATAAGGGCTACACCTGCACACCCAGCCAGGTCAGTGAGTGTACTGGGGGTGACCTGATGGTGTGTAGGGCGTAGGCAGATCTGCACACACAGAGACTCTCTGTGAGAAACCCCTCATACACGAGGCACAGTACTAATCACTCAGGGTTTGTCTGACGTCCGCTGCGCCTCTGCTGGTGGATTTACACTCCGCTCACTAACTAACTCTGCGTCACCATTATCTACTTATATATAGCGCACACATATTCCACAGCGCTGTACAGAGAATTTCTCTGACGTCCTCGTGGATGCTGGGAACTCCGTAAGGACCATGGGGAATAGCGGCTCCGCAGGAGACTGGGCACAAAAGTAAAAGCTTTATGACTAGCTGGTGTGCACTGGCTCCTCCCCCTATGACCCTCCTCCAAGCCTCAGTTAGATTTTTGTGCCCGGCCGAGAAGGGTGCATGCTAGGTAGCTCTCCAGAGCTGCTTAGAGTAAAAGTTTTAAATAGGTTTTTTTATCTTCAGTGAGACCTGCTGGCAACAGGCTCACTGCATCGTGGGACTAAGGGGAGAAGAAGCGAACTCACATGAATGCAGAGTGGATTGGGCTTCTTGGCTACTGGACATTAGCTCCAGAGGGACGATCACAGGTTCAGCCTGGATGGGTCCCGGAGCCGCGCCGCCGGCCCCCTTACAGAGCCAGAAGAGCGAAGAGGTCCGGAAAAATCGGCGGCAGAAGACGTTCCTGTCTTCAATAAGGTAGCGCACAGCACTGCAGCTGTGCGCCATTGCTCTCAGCACACTTCACACTCCGGTCACTGAGGGTGCAGGGCGCTGGGGGGGAGCGCCCTGAGACGCAATAAAACATGTTTTAAACCTTATATGGCTAAAGAAATGCATCACATATAGCTCCTGGGCTATATGGATGCATTTAACCCCTGCCAGTTTCCCTAAAAAAAGCGGGAGAAAAGGCAGCCGAAAAGGGGGCGGAGCCTATCTCCTCAGCACACAAGCGCCATTTTCCCTCACAGCTCCGCTGGAAGGACGGCTCCCTGACTCTCCCCTGCAGTCCTGCTACAGAATCAGGGTAAAACAAGAGAGGGGGGGCACTAATTGGCAGAAAATACATATACAGCAGCTATAGAAGGGAGAAACACTTATATAAGGTTATCCCTGCATATATATAGCGCTCTGGTGTGTGCTGGCAAACTCTCCCTCTGTCTCCCCAAAGGGCTCGTGGGGTCCTGTCCTCTATCAGAGCATTCCCTGTGTGTGTGCTGTGTGTCGGTACGATTGTGTCGACATGTATGAGGAGGAAAATGATGTGGAGGCGGAGCAATTGCCTGTAATAGTGATGTCACCCCCTAGGGAGTCGACACCTGACTGGATGGTCGTATGGAAGGAATTACGTGACAGTGTCAGCACTTTGCAAAAAACTGTTGACGACATGAGACAGCCGGCAAATCAGTTAGTGCCTGTCCAGGCGTCTCAAACACCGTCAGGGGCTCTAAAGCGCCCGTTACCTCAGATGGTCGACACAGACCCAGACACGGATACTGACTCCAGTGTCGACGGTGACGAGACAAACGTAATGTCCAGTAGGGCCACACGTTACATGATCACGGCAATGAAGGAGGCTTTGAACATTTCTGATACTACAAGTACCACAAAAAAGGGTATTATGTGGGGTGTGAAAAAACTACCCATAGTTTTTCCTGAATCAGATGAATTAAATGAGGTGTGTGACAAAGCGTGGGTTTCCCCCGATAAAAAACTGCTGATTTCTAATAAATTATTGGCATTATACCCTTTCCCGCCAGAGGTTAGGGCGCGTTGGGAAACACCCCCTAGGGTAGATAAGGCGCTCACACGCTTATCAAAACAAGTGGCGTTACCGTCTCCTGATACGGCCGCCCTCAAGGAACCAGCTGATAGAAAGCTGGAAAATATCCTAAAAGGTATATACACACATACTGGTGTTATACTACGACCAGCAATCGCCTCAGCCTGGATGTGCAGCGCTGGAGTGGCTTGGTCGGATTCCCTGACTGAAAATATTGATACCCTGGATAGGGACAGTATATTATTGACTATAGAGCATTTAAAGGATGCATTACTATATATGCGAGATGCACAGAGGGATATTTGCACCCTGGCATCAAGAGTAAGTGCGTTGTCCATTTCTGCCAGAAGAAGTTTATGGACACGACAGTGGTCCGGTGATGCGGATTCAAAACGGCATATGGAAGTTTTGCCGTATAAAGGGCGGTCTATCAGACCTGGTGGCCACGGCGACGGCTGGGAAATCCACCTTTTTACCCCAGGTCACCTCTCAGCAGAAAAAGACACCGTCTTTTCAAACTCAGTCCTTTCGTCCCCATAAGGGCAAGCGGGCAAAAGGCCACTCATTTCTGCCCCGGGGCAGAGGAAGGGGAAAAAGACTGCAGCAAGCAACCTCTTCCCAGGATCAGAAGCCCTCCCCCGCTTCTGCCAAGTCTTCAGCATGACGCTGGGGCTTTACAAGCGGACTCAGGCACGGTGGGGGCCCGTCTCAAAAATTTCAACGCGCAGTGGGCTCACTCGCAAGTGGACCCCTGGATCCTGCAGGTAGTATCACAGGGGTACAAATTGGAATTCGAGACGTCTCCCCCTCGCCGGTTCCTGAAGTCTGCTCTACCAACGTCTCCCTCCGACAGGGAGGCAGTATTGGAAGCTATTCACAAGCTGTATTCCCAGCAGGTGATAATCAAGGTACCCCTCCTACAGCAGGGAAAGGGGTATTATTCCACGCTGTTTGTGGTACCGAAGCCGGACGGCTCGGTGAGACCGATTTTAAATCTGAAATCATTGAACACTTACATAAAAAGGTTCAAATTCAAGATGGAATCACTCAGAGCAGTGATAGCGAACCTGGAAGAAGGAGACTATATGGTGTCTCTGGACATCAAAGATGCTTATCTCCATGTCCCAATCTACCCTTCTCACCAAGGGTACCTCAGGTTTGTGGTACAGAACTGTCATTATCAGTTTCAGACGCTGCCGTTTGGATTGTCCACGGCACCACGGGTCTTTACCAAGGTAATGGCCGAAATGATGATTCTTCTTCGAAGAAAAGGCGTCTTAATTATCCCTTACTTGGACGATCTCCTGATAAGGGCAAGGTCCAGGGAATAGTTAGAGGTCGGAGTAGCACTATCTCAGGTGGTGCTACGTCAGCACGGGTGGATTCTAAATATTCCAAAATCGCAGCTGATTCCAACAACACGTCTACTGTTCCTAGGGATGATTCTGGACACAGTCCAGAAAAAGGTGTTTCTCCCGGAGGAGAAGGCCAGGGAGTTATCCGAGCTAGTCAGGAACCTCCTGAAACCAGGACAAGTGTCAGTGCATCAATGCACAAGGGTCCTGGGAAAGATGGTGGCTTCTTACGAAGCGATTCCATTCGGAAGATTCCATGCAAGAACGTTTCAGTGGGATCTGCTGGACAAATGGTCCGGATCGCATCTTCAGATGCATCAGCGGATAACCCTATCTCCAAGGACAAGGGTGTCTCTCCTGTGGTGGTTGCAGAGTGCTCATCTTCTAGAGGGCCGCAGATTCGGCATTCAGGACTGGATTCTGGTGACCACGGATGCCAGCCTGAGAGGCTGGGGAGCAGTCACACAGGGAAGAAATTTCCAGGGCTTGTGGTTAAGCATGGAAACGTCTCTTCACATAAATATCCTGGAACTAAGGGCAATTTACAATGCCCTAAGTCAAGCAAGGCCTCTGCTTCAGGGTCAGTCGGTTTTGATCCAATCGGACAACATCACGGCAGTCGCCCACGTAAACAGACAGGGCGGCACAAGAAGCAGGAGGGCAATGGCAGAAGCTGCAAGAATTCTTCGCTGTGCGGAAAATCATGTGACAGCACTGTCAGCGGTGTTCATTCCGGGAGTGGACAACTGGGAAGCAGACTTCCTCAGCAGACACGACCTCCACCCGGGGGAGTGGGGACTTCACCCAGAAGTCTTCCACGTGATTGTAAACCGTTGGGAAAAACCAAAGGTGGACATGATGGCGTCTCGTCTCAACAAGAAACTAGACAGATATTGCGCCAGGTCAAGGGACCCTCAGGCAATAGCGGTGGACGCTCTGGTAACACCGTGGGTGTGTTCCCTCCTCTGCCTCTCATACCCAAAGTACTGAGAATCATAAGAAGGAGAGGAGTAAGAACTATACTCGTGGCTCCGGATTGGCCAAGAAGGACTTGGTACCCGGAACTTCAAGAGATGCTCACGGAGGACCCGTGGCCTCTACCTCTCAGAAAGGACCTGCTCCAGCAGGGACCTTGTCTGTTCCAAGACTTACCGCGGCTGCGTTTGACGGCATGGAGGTTGAACGCCGGATCCTGAAGGAAAAAGGCATTCCAGATGAAGTCATCCCTACCCTGGTCAAGGCCAGAAAGGATGTAACCGCAAAACATTATCACCGCATTTGGCGGAAATATGTTGCGTGGTGTGAGGCCAAGAAGGCCCCTACAGAGGAATTTCAACTGGGTCGTTTCCTGCATTTCCTGCAAACAGGACTATCTATGGGCCTAAAATTAGGGTCCATTAAGGTTCAAATTTCGGCCCTGTCAATCTTCTTCCAAAAAGAACTGGCTTCAGTGCCTGAAGTTCAGACGTTTGTCAAAGGGGTACTGCATATACAGCCTCCTTTTGTGCCTCCAGTGGCACCTTGGGATCTCAATGTAGTGTTGAGTCTCCTAAAATCACATTGGTTTGAACCACTCACCACTGTGGAATTGAAATATCTCACATGGAAAGTGGTCATGCTGTTAGCCCTGGCTTCAGCCAGGCGTGTCTCAGAATTGGCGGCTTTATCATATAAAAGCCCTTACCTAATTTTTCATTCAGACAGGGCAGAACTGAGGACTCGCCCTCAATTTCTCCCTAAGGTGGTTTCAGCGTTTCACATGAACCAGCCTATTGTGGTACCTGCGGCTACTAGGGACTTGGAGGACTCCAAGTTGCTGGACGTAGTCAGGGCCCTGAAAATATATGTTTCCAGGACGGCTGGAGTCAGAAAATCTGACTCGCTGTTTATCCTGTATGCACCCAACAAGCTGGGTGCTCCTGCTTCTAAGCAGACGATTGCTCGTTGGATTTGTAGTACAATTCAGCTTGCACATTCTGTGGCAGGCCTGCCACAGCCAAAATCTGTAAAAGCCCATTCCACAAGGAAAGTGGGCTCATCTTGGGCGGCTGCCCGAGGGGTCTCGGCTTTACAACTTTGCCGAGCAGCTACTTGGTCAGGGGCAAACACGTTTGCTAAATTTTACAAATTCGATACCCTGGCTGAGGAGGACCTGGAGTTCTCTCATTCGGTGCTGCAGAGTCATCCGCACTCTCCCGCCCGTTTGGGAGCTTTGGTATAATCCCCATGGTCCTTACGGAGTTCCCAGCATCCACTAGGACGTCAGAGAAAATAAGAATTTACTTACCGATAATTCTATTTCTCATAGTCCGTAGTGGATGCTGGGCGCCCATCCCAAGTGCGGATTGTCTGCAATACTTGTATATAGTTATTGTTACAAAAATCGGGTTGTTTATTGTTGTGAGCCATCTTTTCAGAGGCTCCTACGTTTATCATACTGTTAACTGGGTTCAGATCACAAGTTGTACGGTGTGATTGGTGTGGCTGGTATGAGTCTTACCCGGGATTCAAGATCCTTCCTTATTATGTACGCTCGTCCGGGCACAGTATCCTAACTGAGGCTTGGAGGAGGGTCATAGGGGGAGGAGCCAGTGCACACCAGCTAGTCATAAAGCTTTTACTTTTGTGCCCAGTCTCCTGCGGAGCCGCTATTCCCCATGGTCCTTACGGAGTTCCCAGCATCCACTACGGACTATGAGAAATAGAATTATCGGTAAGTAAATTCTTATTATTTCAGTCACTCACATCAGCCCCTGCCCCAGTGGAGCTTACAATCTAATTCCCCGTCACATGTACACACATACAAGCTGGGGTTATTTGCTGGTCAGACGTCAGGTAAGATAGCAGCATGTTTTTGTAGTGTGGGAGGAAACCGGAGCAGCCATAGGAAACTTGCGCAAACACGTGGAGAACATACCGGTCTTTATATGTCTCTGGTCTTTACACAGAGTGTGGTTTACAGGGAAAATACACCCAGGTCTTATTATGGTTTTGTCCTTCCGCACAGGTCTAGTAAGACATGGTGGGGGGGGAGGTATCAAGCCTTGGACAGAGATAAAGTACTAACCAATCATCTCCAGTCATTTTTCAAAATACAGCGTGTATAATTGGTTGGTACTTTATCTCTCTCCATGTTAATCTTTCTCCAAGCTTTGATCCATCTCCCCCATAACTATATTTACATAACCGTTCACAATGAGTGTGAATGTCTCTATCCATACATTTGCTAACATTTTAAAATCATTTCCAGGGATGGTTCTAGTTTTTTAACAAAGTGTCCCTATATGTGTCCCTCTTTTTCCATTGTTGATTGACTAAATGTAGTCCCTCTGTCTATGTGGGGGCAGTTGGGAGGTAGGATGCCATGTGCAGGGGGGTAAAGGTCAGAGACATTGTTATTAAAATTCTTTCTGTTTCTGAAGATGGAAAATTATAGGCTGACATGGGCTCTAAGTACACACTGCGAGTATATATAAATATATCCCACCCACAGCTCAGGACACCTCGGCTGGGTGGGGGCTACAGTATGCAACGCTTCATAATAGGAATATCCCTGTGGGTGATGGACAAACACTGACACAGGACCAGGAAAGAGAGCAGGCCACTCGGTTCACTGGAAATGACAAAAAAAAAAAAACACCTAAATGTTGCTTAATGTGGGACTGGGCTGAAGGAGTGACTGGCCGAAGTGCCAGGTCGGGTAGTCACAGCCCTCACCAGCCTTTACAGGGGATCCAAATAAGAAGTCCCTGTTTAAATAAATCAATCCTGGTGGCAAATGTAGGGCAGATGGTGGTTGGTGTAGGGCAGATGGTGGCTGGAGTAGGCAGAGCCGGCCCTAACCAAAATGATGCCCTAGGCAAGATTTTGGCTGGTGCCCCCTAGCACCACCGCTAGTTCCACCTCTGACCCTACACCCCTTTCCCAGCACCATCACCCCTCACCCATAGCAGCCCTTATTTTGGTGTTCCCACCCCTATATTTTAAACAGGAACATTGCGCACATTTGGGACACAGCCCAAAAAGGTGTGTGTTTTTGCTGGCAAGGGGCATGGCTACACAATAGTGCCCCCACTTCAAATTATGCCACACAGTAGTGAAACTTTATTCACACTTTATCATGTGATAGTGTACCTAATTCATGTTACATCACACAGTAGTATCACTTTACCTTACATACGTTACTCATCACAGTAGTGTCCCTTATTCACATTACATCACACTGAATTGCTCCTTATTCACATTACATCACACCATATTACTCTTTATTCACATTAGACCACACAGTAGTGCCCTTTCTATACATTACACCACACCACACAGTAGAGCACCTTATACACATAATGCCACACATTAGTAATGCATTTATACACATAATACCACACAGTAATGCCCCTTACATATGTGACACACATTATTAATATCCTTATAAGCATAATGCGCCTTACATATGCCAACCCTTATTAATTCCCTTATACACATAATGCCCCTTACACATATGCCGCACATTAATAATGCCCTTATACACATAAAGACACACATAATGTCCCTTACACATATGCTGCACATTATTAATGCATTTATACACATGACACACTTATTGCCCCTTACACATATATGCTGAACACTATTACACAACCAACCCACTCACACACAGCACTCACACTGCCACTAACACTGTGACCTCTGCCTCTGCTTGGATACAGATGTGTCCTCATAAATCTTGCCTCAGTGCGCCATGCAGCAGAGATGCCTGGCGTAAGTCAGCTGGCAGCTCTGCTAACATCAGGTGCCTATTTTGTGATTAAAATGCATTTTATTTGCATTGCTATGTGGCAAGGATGCACATGCAGCTTCTGACGATTAAAATGATATGCTGCATGCCTATATACTGTGTGAGACTGTGGCTGTATCTGCATATGAAATGCTACACACAGAAAATAGGCATGCCGCATATCATTTTAATCAGCAGAAGCTGCTTGTGCCCCTAGGTATGCCAAATGCCCTAGGCAGTTGCCTAGTTTACCTATGCCTAGGTCCGGCTCTGGGAGTAGGATAGATGATCCCGTTCCTGGCCGCTGGTGTAGAATAGCGGACCCCAATCCTGGTGGCTGAAGTAGGATAGATGATCCCATTCCTGGTGGCTGGCTTAGGATAAATTACCCCATTCCTGGTAGCTGGTGTAGGATAGATGATCCCATTCCTGGCTGGTTTAGGATAAATGACCTCATTCCTGGTAGATGGTGTAGGAGAGGTGACCCCATTCCTGGTGGCTGGTTTAGGATAAATGACCCCATTCCTGGTAGCTGGTGTAGGATAGGTGACCCCATTCTTGGTAGCTGGTGTAGGATAGGTGTCCCCATTCCTGGTGGCTGGTGTAGGATAGGTGTCCCCATTCTTGGTGGCTGGTGTAGGATAGGTGACCCCATTCCTGGTGGTTGGTGTAGGTAAGCGGACCCCATTTCTGGTGTAGGATAGATGACCCTATTCCTGGTGGCTGGTGTAGGATAGGTGACCCCATTCTTGGTGGCTGGTGTAAGGATAGGTGACCCCATTCCTGGTGGCTCGTGTAGGTAAGCGGACCCCATTTCTGGTGTAGGATAGATGACCCTATTCCTGGTGGCTGGTGTAGGATAGGTGACCCCATTCCTAGTGGCTGGTGTAGGATAGGTGGCCCCATTCCTGGTGGCTGGTGTAGGAAAGGTGACCCAATTCCTGGTGGCTGGTGTAGGATAGGTGGCCCCATTCCTGGTGGCTGGTGTAGGATAGATGATCCCATTACTGGTGGCTGGTGTAGGATAGTTGACTCCATTCCTGGTTGCTGGTATAGAATAGTGGACCCCAATCGTGGTGGCTGGTGTAGGATAGATGATCCCGTTCCTGATGGCAGGTGTAGGATAGCTGATCCCATTTCTGGTGGCTGGTGTAGGATAGATAACCCTATTCCTGGTGGCAGGTGTACGATAGGTGGCCCCATTCCTGGTGGCTGGTGTAGGATAGGTGACCCCATTCCTGGTGTAAGACAGATGACCGCATTTCTGGTGGCTGGTGTAGGACAATTGAACCCATTCCTGACTCGGCAGAAAGCACAGCCCAAACCAGTAAATAAACTCTCTATATGGTCAGAGTATCCTCATTTCGCCTAGATTAGAAGGTATGTGATCTGCTGTCATATCCAGGCATGGTTAAATCGCATATATTCATTCATAAAATCATTCAGAAGTGGATCACAGCACCCTGCCATATTTCTGTTAAAGTCAATCACTCATCCTAAATTACTGACCATCACTAATAAATTAAGGGGCTTGTTCGCAGCAATCAAATGTTTTCACAATTTTCATGTTTTAAGTTACAGTATGAGGATGCAACTGGATCTTCAGAGAGTTTGTGTTAATAACTCTGCCTTACAATGTAACACATGCTGTAGACATTTATCATACACAGAGAAAGCAACTCAGACTCCGTAACACTTTTAATAAAGCTTATACAATAACACAGAGCCAGCTAGACTGCTGCAACTTCTACCAGCCAATCATGGTCACTGTCTACCCCTTCTGTGTCACCCCTGTGTCTGCCCCTCCCGTTCAGCATGTAAGCTCTCACGAGCAGGGCCCTCATCCCTCATGTGCTTTTCCTTCTCTTACCTAGACTAACATCTACTCCATGCTTCCTACATCTGCACCTAGCCCTCGGTTTCTGCTGACCTGATGCTTATTTCACTGTCCTGTCCCCCAATGCGGAATGTTTATATACAATGTACTTGTCCTGTACTATAAGTCACTATTTTGTTTTGCTCATTTGTTTATGCACTTTGTTAAGCACTGCGGAACCCTTGTGGCATCATATAAGCCATAATAATGATAACTGCATCATTTACATCAAGCTGATCCAAGCAGATATCCCATTGCCTGCAGCACATACATGCCCTGTGCACCACACAGTTCCTACCGTAAGTGTGTAATAAAATTATTACACATACTCTGTATTGTGGTGCCTTACACATCAATGACAATATTAATAATAATAACAACGACCTGAGTTACCAAGAAAAGTCACGTGCCATCAGAAGCAAATGAGTTACCATGAAATTCCACATGTTTAGTCAGACCAAGGGGGAAATGTCTCAAGCCTTTGAGAGAGAGAGAACGTGAAGAAGCCGCCAAAGCACCCAATAAGCTTCTGTCATTTGTCTAGCACAGTCTATGAAGTGGCAGAAGCAAACTGGTTTATTTTGGGCACTGTCTTCACTTTACCTCTCTCCAAGGCTTGATACAGCTCCCCATAAATCCTAAAATATATATATTAAAAAAAAAAAGTATTTTATGGTAAATGACATATCGCAGGACTGTGAATACGCTTCTTATTCCTAAGGCATGGGGACAGCAACACTGGGCACATCAGTGTAACAACACGCAACGGCTGGATGAAAGTTAAGGGTGTGGGACATGGATTTAGCAGCCTGGAACCGTGGTCTTACCTTGTCCGTGGAGGAGAGCGAGCAGGATAAGGAGAGGACTGTGTGGCTCCATGCTCTTAGCTAGTAGAGTATAAAAAAATCTATATATCTATATTTCCCAAGTGCCTGGAGTTTAGGATGGCGATGGGTGTTCCCGTGCCACAGGCTGAAAGCTTGCTCTGTCCTCACTCTCTGTGTCTTGTTGGCTCAGGCAGCTGCTTTCATTGGCCACTAAAAATAATCCTGGTTTTTCTTGGACCTGGCTGCCCGCTCAGCGTACGGCATTCTACATCACAGCTGGCTGGGTGTGGAGTCACGGTACGGCCTCCCAGCAGAGGTGGCCGCTGCAACGAGTGACATATTTGGGGGAAACGTATATACAAGATGTGCTGGCGAGGTATGAATGAAGGAGAGGATGCAGAACGTGTGGGCTGAATTGCAAACATCTGTGAGACTCGGAAGCTTTATATTCCGTTTGGTGTAGGACGGACTGTGACAGCCGTACTCTGGGGCTGATTCTGTGGTGGGAGTAAAGCGAATAGAAAGAGCCAGTAATATACCGTTCAGACATAGCGAGAGTCTCGGGTTTTTGCTGGGGCTCGGCCAAACTGCCCAAATCTCACGTATGTCTGACAGGCACCCACCCAGATACACGTTCCCATCTGCACCCCTGCTATTAGACAACCCTGGTTAAGGCTGAATGGTGCAACCACAATTTTACTCCCAGGTCACACCTAGAAGCCTCTGACTGGCCAGTAAGGGGTGTCTGGAGGAGAAAGTTACATCATTAAGCCCAACACCCAAAAATGGGTCAGGGTGCTCTGGGCCTTCAGAGTCCATTGGGTTTGGTGGGTGGGGCGCCCAGGGTTAAGCTGCGCAGGGAAGGTGGGATACAGGGTTAACATACTGGGATCCGTCGGGATTTTGACCGCTGGGATTCCGCTGTCGGCATCTTGACCGGCAGGATTGTGACTGCCAGGATTACGTACCCAACCCTCCTCCAAGGATTACCTGGCTGGTCTCTCCAGGTCTGGGGCTGTTGTAATGAACATTCCTTGGGGGTCATTATGAGTTGATCGCACGCTGACGATTTTCGCTGCACTGCAATCAGGTCTACTGCACATGCATCGCAATGCGCACGCGCGTCGTACAGGTACAATGCGGATCATTACTGAGCTATGGATTTAACGAAGAATCCATACGCACAGCTGATCGCAAGGAGATTGACAGAAAGAGGGCGTGGTAGGGAAAACGCAGGCGTGTCCGGGCGTTTGGAAGGCGGGTGTGTGATGTCAATTCCGGGACCAAAAAGACTGAAGTGATCGCAAGGGCTGAGTAAGATCAGACCTACTCTGAAACTGCACAAAATATTTTTTGTACCGCTCGGCTGCACAGGCATTCGCACACTTGCAAAGCGAAAATACACTCCCCCGTGGGCGGCGACTATGCGTTTGCACGGCTGCTAAAAACAGCTTGCGAGCGATCAACTCGGAATGACCTCCCTTGTATCATATACATGCACGCAGTCAGACCAGCATGGCACTCCAGCTACACACCCATGTCTTGCATGCGTTCTCAAGGTGACACCCAGAAATCCCATTTTGCTGCCACGGAGCTGCAAGCTGCAATGCTAGATGTTGTAACCAAACGCATTTCACAAATGAACATCAAAAACTGCTGCTGAACCATGCTGGCGAACTGCGTTGTGATACACACAGTGGTGTATCCCAAATTAGACAACATGCATAAGTGACACAGAGATGGATCCTATGTGTATATTATATCATATAGTCCACTGCACATACTTTACATATACAAAAGTGTTTCTGTAATTGCAGGTGGTCCTGTCATTCTCCGGTCATTTTGGGATGTTAATACTGTAAATAGACTGAGTAGACGTAAAATTTGTAACCAAGTTTATGGTAATTGAAATACCCAACTGATTTCATGTTATGCACACCAGTGCCTGCAGGAATGTACTGGTGTCTGAACTGTTATGCACACCAGTGCCTGCAGGAGTGTATTGGTGTCTGAACAGATAGGGATGCAAAACAAACGAACTCACAGACAGACTGGGGAATATGACATTACGTACACAGAAGGTGATAGGGTAACAAAATAAACACAAAGTGAACAGAGAAGCCCAGAGGCTAAGAAACTGGGTGTCTCCCAAGTATTAAGAATGCTCAGATGGAAAAAGCAAGATGTTGTGTTTTAATACGTAGAGAACCCGAAATGCTGTTGCTAAGGGCAACAGCAAAACCCTAAAGGGTTACCAACGGGTGTGGCAGTAAACTCCTTGGTCAGAGATGGAATGATAGACACAAGGAGAGTCTCCACAATCCTAATCCTCACTTGCAGTGCACAGGTTCAGCTTACTGCCACTAAACTGACACCTGAACACCTTGCACAGTGAGACAGGATTTAGGCAGGCAAATCTGAGAATACAGCCGCAAACTTGCTAAGTTCACAGAGTAGCAAAAGAACCCCAGCAAGTTAAACGACTGACTCCAGTCTTACTGCTAGGTCTGGATTGGCAGAGTGTAGTACCAAATCCCAAGGCCTATATGCAGTAAGCAACAACAAATACAAAGCTACACAGTACTGGCTAACTTTCAGGAACTAACTAACCAACAAAGATTCAGCAGCATCTGCTTAACCTGAGAAGAGGCCTTACATAGCAGGTGCTGTCCACGCCCCACTCAGACCTCACAGACTGTGAGCACAAAAACCAGCACCGGATCCCCTGCCGTGCACAGAGCCTGTAAACCACTGCACAGCAAAAGACCCGAACCGGAGTATCAGCTGCTCTCAGGTTACTCCGCTAGCACTTGTCTCCCGGTTGCCATGACGACGTGGCAGCACAGGGCAGGAGACCCTAACATTTCAATAGATATTTTGAGACTTTCATGCACCAAAGTTCAAACATAGGGGCAGACGAGACAAGGGGAAAGCAGAGTGACAGAGGGGGCAGGCAGAGAGGCAGAGGGAGCAGGCGAGACAAGGGGAAAGCAGAGCAGCAGAGGGAGCAGGTGAGACAAAGGGAAGGCAGAGCGGCAGGCGAGACAAAGGGAAGGCAGAGCGGCAGGTGAGACAAGTGGAAGGGTGAGCGGCAGAGGGGGCAGGCGACACAAGAGGAAAGCAGAGCGGCAGAGGGGGCAGACGAGACAAGGGATGGCAGAGCGGCAGGCGAGACAAGGGGAAGGCAGAGCGGCAGGCGAGACAAGGGGAAGGCAGAGCGGCAGGCGAGACAAGGGGAAGGCAGAGCGGCAGGCGAGACAAGGGGAAGGCACAGCGACAGAGGGGGCAGGCGAGAAAAGGGGAAGGCAGAGCGGCAGGCGAGACAAGGGAAAGGCACAGTGACAGAGGGAGCAGGAGAGACCAGGGGAAGGCAGAGAGACAGAGCGGGCAAATGAGACAAAAGGAAAGCAGAGTGATAGATGGAAATGAGTAACAGAGGAGGCAGAAAAAACAAGGGAAGGGCAAATGAAAGAAAAGTAAATAAAACAAGGGACAGAAACAAGTGACAGAGGGGTCAGATGAGACGGGGGTGGGGAGTGGAATGAATAGTCGAGACGCAGATGAGGGAAAGTACGGGCAAAAGAGTGACAGCAGTGGCAGATAACACAGCGGACCATTGATGGTGTATAAGGATGCACAAATCAGTATTACAGTGTGTACGGACGATGACGGTGGGAGTCTCAGAACTCGCACGTTCGGCCACGGAGCTTGTAGCTGCATTTGCATAAAATTACACAGGTGACTGACAAACACTGCTGTGTGCCCTACTGCGGCCACTTCCGAAATTGGGGTAAATTTACTAAGATGGGAGTTCTTTGAGATGGGATGTTGCCCATAGCAACCAATCAGATTTCACTTCTCATTTATCTAGCACCTTCTAGAAGATGCCTGGCATCTGATTGGTTGCTATGCCTAATGACCCATCTTAAATAGAACTCCCATGTTAGTAAATTTACCCCATTATGTTTGCATTTTTGTTTACCTATTCATCAGGAGTTCGATTCCAACCAGGATCATGTGTCGAGTTTGTATGTTCTCTCAGAGTCTCTCTCTCTCTCTCTCTCTCTCTCTCTCTCTATATATATATATATATGCGGCTTCCTTCTACACTCTAATATACATCATTTGGGTTAAGAATCAAGAACACAGAAACCATCTAGTGGTATTGCAGGATATTAAGAGTATAAATTATTTTAAAAAATAAAACAATCAGGGCTCCCTCTAATGGCAATAAATATTACAGCAGCCCTCAATATTAACTCAGAAAGCTATTGCACAAACCGCGTCATCCATGTCTCAATGTTTCAGTGTTTTATTGGCACAACTTTTGTGTACAGTCACTTATGAACCAATCACTTTGTTGCAACTGGAAGCTTCTAAAATTGCCGTTGAAAATCCAAGTTTAGGTGTCTTCTAGGCAGGAGTAAAACTCCATCCATCATGCACGGACGCCGTAGCCTCCAGAATATGAAGTAGAGCCCCCTGCAGTCCTTTGTCTTACATAAGTCAGGCGTACAAAGTCACCATTGTGTTGTCCATGGTTTGCACTGATCTGTGTGAAAACCAAAAGGGGGAAATTCAATACTTGGGGAATGCGCACATTGCAGAGAATTATGTTAGCGCTACACCTCTATGGGCCAGGAAAGAAGATCGGTAATGTCTGTGGCCGGGAGCTGCCGGGCAAATTGCCTAAACAACGGCAACTTGCAGCCAACGCATTTAACCGACTTGTTTCCGTTGTTGCAGTAATTGCATTACACATTAATAAGCGAGATAAAAGCAAAACGTAGAGCGCGGGAAGTCACAACATTCAGTTACTGACATAGGGCCCCAGCCTTTCCAGCTGGTTTATGGAAATCGGTTCGGTACAAAATCCTGACAGTCAGAAATCCAACAGCAGAATCCCTACAGACAAAAGTATGTTAACCCTACCCGTATTCCTAACCCAACCAGCCTGCAGGCTCACCCCTACCAGCCCCCAGCCCAACCCTAACCCCACCACTTACTGGTGAGATCTGTCAGGATCTGATGTCGGAATCCCAACACCAGGATTCTGAATGTATCCCATAGGAGCAAGATTTTCTATTTCTCTAACGTCCTAGAGGATGCAGGGGACTCCGCAAGGACCATGGGGATAGACGGGCTCCGCAGGAGACATGGGCACTTTAAGAAAGAATTTAGTTCCTGGTGTGCACTGGCTCCTCCCTCTATGCCCCTCCTCCAGACCTCAGTTTGATACTGTGCCCAGAGGAGCTGGGTGCTTTTCAGTGAGCTCTCCTGAGTTTACTGATAGAAAGTATTTTGTTAGTTTTTTTTATTTTCAGGGAGCTCTGCTGGCAACAGACTCCCTGCATCGAGGGACTGAGGGGAGAGAAGCAGCCCTACTCTCTGAAGCTAGGTCCTGCTTCAGAGGCTACTGGACACCATTAGCTCCAGAGGGATTGGTACGCAGGATCTCACCCTCGCCGTCCGTCCCAGAGCCGCGCCGCCGTCCCCCTTGCAGAGCCGGAAGCACCCTGGGCAGCAATATAAACCTCTTATTTGGCAAAAGGAGCATATATATAGTTGGACACTGTATATATGCAGGAGCCCCCGCCAATCTTACACTTTTAGCGGGACAGAAGCCCGCCGTCGAGGGGGCGGGGCTTCCCCCTCAGCACTCACCAGCGCCATGTTTTTTTCCACAGCACCGATGAGAGGAAGCTCCCCGGACTCTCCCCTGCTTATACCACGGTAGAAGAGAGGGTTTTAAAGAAGAGGGGGGGGGCACATAATTCGGCGCAGATAATAACAGCGCTACTGGGTAAACATTAAATTTCTGTGTTTTTCCTGGGTCATATAGCGCTGGGGTGTGTGCTGGCATACTCTCTCTCTGTCACTCCAAAGGGCCTTGTGGGGGAATTATCTTCAGATGAGCATTCCCTGAGTGTGTGGTGTGTCGGTACGTGTGTCGACATGTCTGAGGTAAAAGGCTCTCGTAAGGAGGAGATGGAGCAAATGTGTGTGTGAGTGGTGTCTCCGTCGACAACGCCGACACCTGATTGGATATGTAAAATTAAGTGCTTAGGTAAATTTATTGCACAAAAGATTGAGAACAGACAGTGAATCTACCCATGTCTGTCCCTATGTCAGAGACCTTCAGAGTCTCACAACACTCACTATCCAAAATAATAGACACCGATATCGACACGGAGTCTGACTCCAGTGTCGACTACGATAATGCAAAGTTACAGCCAAAACTGGCAGAAAAGTATTCAATATAGGATTATTGTAATAAAAGATGTTTTGCATATCACTGATGACTCATCTGTCCCTGACATGAAGGTACACATGTTTAAGGGGAAGAAAGCTGAGGTAAATTTCCCTCCTCTCATGAAGAAAAAGAGCGGGAATCTCCAGACAAGAGACTGCAGATTCCCACAAAGAATTCTCAGGGAGTATCCTTTCCCTACTAGGGCCAAGATACGATGGGAATCTTCCCCTAGGGTGGACAAAGCTTTGTCACGTTTACCCAAAAGGTAGCGCTGACTTAACAGCTATCCTCAGGGATCCTGCAGATAGCATGCAGTAAAAGTACTTTGAAGTCCATTTACACACATTCTGGTACACTACTCAGACCGGCGATTGTGTCGGCATGGGTTTATAGCGCTGTAGCAGCGTGGACAAATACCTTATCAGCGGAGATTGAAACCCTAGATAAGGATACCATTTTATTGACCCTAGTATATATATATAAGATGCTGTCTTATATATATATATATATATATATATATATATATATATATATAAAAAAACATGCCCAAAGAGACATTAGTCTACTGTGTTCTAGAGTCAACGCTATGTCGATTTCTGCTAGACGTGTCCTGTGGAACATGCAATGGACAGGTGATGCCAACTAAAAGAGGCATATGGAAGGTTTACCTTACAAGGCTGAGGAATTGTGTGGAGAAGGGCTCTCGGACCTGGTCTCCACAGCTATAGCTGGTAATTCTGATCTTTTGCCTTATATTCCCTCACAGCCTAAGAAAGCACGACATTATCAAATGCAGTCCTTTCGGTCGCAGAATAACAAGAAAGTACGAGGAGCATCCTTTCTTACCAGAGGACAGGGCACAGCTAGTTCCCAGGAACAGAAGTCCTCCCCGGCATCTACTACGTCCACCGCATGACGCTGGAGCTCCGCTAAGGGAGTCCGTCCCAGTGGGAGCACGTTTTCGACTCTTCAGCCACATCTGATATCACTCACAGGTGGATCCCGGGGCAATAAAAATTGTTTCTCAGGGTTACAAGCTGGAATTCGAAAGGTGCCTTCTCACCGGTTTTTCCTTATCGGAACTACCGGCTTCTCCCCCAGAAAGGGAGATAATATTAAATACAATCCACACATTGTATCTCCAACAGGTGGTGCTCAAGGTTCCCCTCCTGCAACAAGGAAGGCGATATGACTCAACCTTGGCTGTAGTCCCGAAACCGTACAGTTCGGTCAGACCTATTTTTAAATTAAAATCTCTGAACCTATACGGGAAAAGGTTCAAATTTAAAGTGGAATCGCCCAGAGCGATCATCGCCAGCCTGGAAGGGGGGGATTTGATGGTGTATCTAGACATAAAGGCTGCATACCTTCATGTTCCCATTTTTCCACCCCATCAGGCGTACCGACACTTGCGGTACAGGATTGGCATTACCAATTTCAGGGTAATTGGCGGAAATATGGTGCTCCTACGCAAGCAAGGAGTCACAGTTATCCCATACTTGGACGATCTCCTAATAAGGGCGAGATCAAAAGAGCAGTTGTTCAACAGCGTGTCACTTTCGCTGAAGGTATCACAGCAACACGGCTGGATTCTCAATTTCCCGAGGTCACAGTTGGTTCCTATAACTCGTCTGCCCTTCTTAGGTTTGATTCTGGATACAGACCAGAAATGGGTTTACCTTCAGATAGAGAAGGCCAAGGAACTCATGACTCTAGTCAGGGACCTATTGAAACCAAGACAGGTGTCAGTGCATCACTGCACTCGAGTCCTGGGAAAAACATTCCCTTAGGCAGGTTCCATGCGAGGACTTCAAATGGGACCTACTGGACAAGTGGTCCGAGTCACATCTATAGATTCATCAGTTGATCACCCTATCCCCCAGGGCCAGGGTATCTCTCCTGTGGTGGCTGCAGAGTGCTCACCTTCTAGAGGGCCGCAGATTCGGCATTCAGGACTGGATCCTGGTGACCACGGACGCGAGCCTCCGAGGCTGGGGAGTAGTCACACAGGGAAGAAATTTCCAAGGTCTTTTGGTCAAGCCAAGAGACTTGTCTTCACATCCACATATTGGAACTAAGGGCCATATACAACGCCCTACGTCAAGCGGAGACCTTTCTTTGCGACCAACCGGTTCTGATCCAGTCAGACAACGTCACCGCAGTAGCTCATGTAAACCGCCAAGGCGGCACAAGGAGCAGAGTGGCGATGGCGGAAGCCACCAGAATTCTTCGCTGGGCGGAGAATCATGTAAGAGCACTGTCAACAGTGTTCATTCCGGAAGTAAACAACTGGGAAGCAGACTTCCTCACCAGACATACGTCCTGGAGAGTGGAGACTTCATCAGGAAGTCTTCGCACAGATTGCAGTTCGGTGGGGACTGCCACAGACATGATGGCGTCCCGCCTCAACAAAAAGCTGCAGAGTTATTGCGCCTGGTCAAGAGACCCTCAGGCAGTAGCGGTAGACGCCCTAGTGACACAGTGGGTGTTCCAGTCAGTCTATGTATTTCCTCCTCTTCCTCTCATACCCAAGGGTTGAGAATAATAAGAAAAAGGAGGAGTGAGAACAATCCTCATTGTTCCAGTTTGGCCACGAAGGATCTGGTATCCGGATCTGCAGGAAATGCTTACAGAAGATCCGTGGCCTCTTCCTCTAAGGCAGGACCTGTTGCAACAGGGCCCATGTCTGTTCCAAGACTTACCGCGGCTGCGTTTGACGGCATAGCGGTTGAACGCCGGATCCTAGCGGAAAAAGGCATTCTGGATGAGGAAATTCCTACGCTGATAAAGGCTAGGAAGGACGGGACATCTAAACATTATCACTGTATATGGCGAAAATATGTTTCTTGGTGTGAGGCCAGGAATGCTCCTACGGAAGAATTCCATCTGGGCCGTTTCCCTCACTTCCTACAAACTGGAGTGAATTTGGGCCTAAAACTTAGGTGCCAACAAGCTTGGCGCTCCTGCTTCAAAGCAGACTATTGGTCGCTGGATTTGTAACACCATTCAGCAGGCTCATTCTACGGCTGGATTGCCATTGCCTAAATCGGTTAGGGCCCATTCCACTAGGAAGATGGGCTTTTCTTGGGCGGCTGCCCGAGGAGTCTCGGCATTACAGTTGTGCCGAGCTGCTACTTGGTCAGGTTTAAACACTTTTGCAAAGTTCTACAAGTTTGATACCCTGGCTGAGGAGGACCTCGTTTGCTCAATCGGTGCTGCAGAGTCATCCGCACTCTCCCGCCCGTTTGGGAGCTTTGGTATAATCCCCATGGTCCTTACGGAGTCCCCAGCATCCTCGGGCATAAGAGAAATGGGGCTTGCTACTTCCCACAACACAATGAGAGGCTGCTACCTTGGTTTCATTATGGGGAGAACCCTGATCATACAGTGTTCCATTCCCCCACATAGATACTTCAGGCCCAGCAGAACGCGCAAACCTGCAATCTAGGGGCTCTGCAACTGGCCAGCATTAATAGCTGCTTTTACACAGACTCATTGCCAAAAGAGGCTATTTATTCACCATCGGTGATACAAAGGTGTCCTCATACATCATTACTGCTACAAGCCACAGACATCAGGTCACGTGAAACTCTCCAAGCATTTTCCATCGTTACTGCCGAAATGCTTCTTAATGGCAATAGGA
This sequence comes from Pseudophryne corroboree, assembly GCF_028390025.1. Lineage (NCBI taxonomy): Eukaryota > Metazoa > Chordata > Amphibia > Anura > Myobatrachidae > Pseudophryne > Pseudophryne corroboree. The sequence continues at coordinate 8,504,711 of NC_086455.1, read as the reverse complement.
TGCATCAGGAGAATGTGCTGAGTAATGTGTCACTTGTACATCTGTGTGTGACAGAGTCTCTGTATCTATATACCTAATACAAGTTCTGCTCTGTATACAGACTCATTCACACACACAGATATACAAGTGTGGCATACTAAATGAATCGGCTCAGCCCTGGTGCATCCTGGTCACATTGTGTTGCAACGAAGACACATTTCCTGCAAAAAGAGCCCAGACGCTCGCGGAGTTGTGCGGGAGCTAGCAGCTCACTCCTGCCAGGCATGTCGCCCTGCGTGGCGTATTGAGGCTGGATGTATGAGGACACATCTGTAGGACTGGTTTCTATTCGGGTAGATTCCCCCACATCTGCTTAGAGAGCCAGGAACAAGCAACACTTGATATCACTTCATAATCCTCACTAACGCATTTCACCATCCGAACATGCATTAAAGCTTACCTGGAAACCATAAACATCCTAAATTACATATTATCAATGTTAACTTGAAATGTACAGCCAGGGTCCAATGTCACCTTCAGGGATAAGAGGACAAAGTTGAACAAGCCCAATACATGATTATGACAAAATCTTAAATGAAGACTGTCCGGTCTCTGGTCAAAGGTCCAAAAGACACCTCAAGTATGGAAACCAAATAGCCCAGGACTTGAGACAACTGTGCCTGATGCAAACCAACTGGAGTCCTAGGATAAAGGTTCCCAGCTGGCAAACTGGAGATGACATTTTTGGAAACCCACATTCAGGTACGCAGAACCCCAAATGACAACAGGGGGGCAGCCGATGTCTCCAGTGTCATCAGCCTTCGGGGACACCTGCAAACTACTGGTTACACACAGGTCACAGAGGATCAGAAGACTTCCAGCCGCCGCTTTTAAGGAATTTGCAGAAGAGGTCACTTCAACATCACTCTCCTGCTATTTCAGCAGCCTGGTCTAGCACTAGACCAGGGGTAGGCAGCTGCTGTTGTACTACACTTTCCAGCAAGCCCTGCCAGTTACAGCATGCGGAGAGCAAATTTATGGCAGATCATGCTGGGATGCCGGAAGACCGCTTATTGGCCCTCATTCCGATTTGATCAGTCGCAAGGCGAATTTAGCAGAGTTACACACGCTAAGCCTACGCCTACTGGGAGTGTATCTTAGCATCCTAAAATTGCGACCGATGTATTCGCATTATTGCGATCACAAACTACTTAGCAGTTTTAGAGTAGCTCCACACTTACTCTGCCTGTGCGATCAGTTCAGTGCTTGTCGTTCCTGGTTTGACGTCAGAAACACACCCAGCGTTCGCTCAGACACTCCCCCGTTTCTCCGGCCACTCCTGCGTTTTTTCCGGAAACGGTAGCGTTTTCATCCACACGCCCCTAAAACGCCGTGTTTCCGCCCAGTAACACCCATTTCCTGTCAATCACACTACGATCGCCGGAGCGAAGAAAAAGCCGTGAGTAAAAATCCTATCTTCATAGCAAAGTTACTTGGCGCAGTCGCAGTGCGACTATTGCGCATGCGCACTAAGCGAAATTTCACTGCGATGCGATGAAAAATAACGAGCGATCAACCCGGAATGAGGGCCCTTGTCCATACCTGCACTAGATCCTACCCTAGGACCCATAGAACCCACAAATAAAAATAAGTGCAACACTTAGACCTAAAAATGGTCCCAAAACTAAAATAAGGCGTTGAGTACATAAAGCAGTATGCACTTCACTTCCACCATGATCAGGTGATATTGGCAACCGACACGAAATAGAATAATCACAATCGTGTTATATTGTCATAAAGCAACGTTGACGTTTCCAATGTAGCATCAAAATACCTTAATATGGTCAAAGCTTTAATGCTCCTTTATGGGTTTGTATTTTCTAGTACCATAAAGACGCTGTTTACTCATGGGAAAAAGAACAATTGCTACATTTATTATAATACAAACATGAAATGGGAACAAATTTTACAACACACACATAGGAATGCGTGCAACAGCTGCGGCGATATCACAGTGGGGCAAGCGGACAACCACGAGGTGTCCATGAGGTACGTGGATGGATGGCCTTACCTGATCTTGGAGGATGAGTGGACAAAGGTCTTTCCAGTTTTGTGACGTGATCGTACAAGCCGGGGAACCACACACAGTACCACAATTACCAAGCTTTACCTACTGGGAACCTAATTTGGTGCATTTGAGATATGATAAGGTTTGCCAAGTCCTGAGGGCCTCTTTGTACCCAAACATCTTGGATAGGACAACCTCCCACCCCAATGCCCCTGGGATGATGGAACTTCTGGACCTTAGTAGATGCTACAAGTCAATGAAAATCAGAAAAATAATTAGTTTATTTTTGGCTGGGAAGTGAATTGTGATCCAGCTACTAGCTTGAGTCCACCACTATACCCAGATTACTCGGGCAACATCAGCTCAGAAGGTACTAAAGACATAAGATGAATTGAAAAGTCAGTACCTTGTAACATCACTGAGGTGTGAGGCATCAGTGCCTTTTGTAGGATGAGTAAATATTTATTGAAAGATAGCAGATCCATTCAGTAGGCTTTTATAAACATAAGCAGATCTCTATAACCAAGGGAATGATTCAAAATGCAAGGACGATAGTGACGTAGGGAAAACCGGTCTATGGCAGCAGTTAGCACCCAAACATCCCAGGGTTTAAAGACGGTGACGCTCAATCACAGATATTCAATTAGTACCTCAGTCCATTTGTCTTTATCATCTGTGCACACACATGGATATCATTAAGATCTGGCATGTCAGGGAACCTTGAGGACCGGCCTCTGAGAACCCCTGGCCTATGGAGTAGTCTCCGAGCCGCTATGTTGGGGACTCGTACAGTAAAGGAACTGAAGAATATCACAACACAAACTACAGTACAGACCGAGCGGCACATTTACCAATATTCATAATGTCGCCCGATTTAATATCATGGCAGTGGGAAAATACATTTTGTTTTTGGGGGGAGGAGGAGGTGTAATTTAGCAAATGAGTCGTCTGAAAAGTTTCCTTCAGCAGCCCATACAGTTACCTATAAAGGCCACTTTTGCGATCAAGAAAACAAAGTACTGCAGCCGGTTTCCCATAGCTTCCGCTGATCACCATTCATATAGCCAGGTATACTTAGTACTTGTGGGTGTCCCCAGAAGAAGACAGTTGTTTTTTTTCCAGGAGACTTCCCGAAAACTAGTTCGCTAAATATATCACCGAATCATTTAACATGTACATAAATGCTCATTTATATAATGCACATTTGATATGAAGGGGTAGATATTCCCACTGTATGGAAAAGTGCATTGGACAGCGTAATGTAATGCTTATTTTATATTTATTTTAAACACTCCTCCTGGCAAAAAATAGGATTCTGTCCATTCTGGGATTAATGAAAATAAAGGAAAACGTGTGTGTTGCTTTAAACGTGGACATTAACTCATCCACTTGTTCTTCATGATATTTTGTAACACCCAAATATAGGCTAAATGTGCATTTCTGATGAACGTGTGGAAGATTAACCACCCTCCACAGAGGCAAATTAGATGACCTTGCAGGTTGTTTCCCGTCCGATACCATAAACACATTCACCGATAGGACATTAACAAGCGCCTGCCAAAATGGGCACAAACCTTGAAACTAAATTGGAGTGATAAATACAGTAGGAAGCACTGTACTTATAAATGGAAGTAACACAGGTCTGCCACAAGGTGGCAATGTATCATCACTAAAATTTACACAATTAGAAACATCTAGGTCAGGCATGTCCAACCTGCGGCCCTCCAGCTGTTGTGAAACTACATATCCCAGCATGCCCTGACAGTTTTGCTGTAAGAGAATGCTAAAGCTGAGTCAGGGCATGCTGGGATGTGTAGTTTCTCAACAGCTGGAGGGCCAAAGTTTGGACATGCCTGATCTAGGTAATAATTTCAAGGGGATGCGGTCAAGATGCCGCCGCCCATAATCCCGGCGGTCGAAATACCGACGCCGGAATCCCAACCGCCACAATCCCGACATATTCTCCCTCCGTGGGTGTCCACGACACCCATAGAAGGAGAATATAATAGTGTGCCGAGCATAGCGAGGCACCGTGCCCGCAGCGTGGCGAACGAAGCGAGCCCGCAAGGGGCTGCATTCCACTCGCCACCCCTGTCGGGATTGTGTGGTTGGGATTCCGGCCGGCGGTATTTAGTACTGATCATTTCAAGACCTCACACTCAGTAACTGTAGTGATGGGGGGGTGGGGGAAAGTCTCTATGCACATCACACTTCCTGTCTGTAAGTCTTTAGTATTCTAATAGCCTAGAAGAGGAGTAGAAAACCAGTAGCAATCACTCTAGGCCAATGGTAGGCAATGTACACCTCTACAGCTGCTGTGGGGCTCAACATCTCAGCATGCCCTGCCACAGTTCTGCAGATAGGACAGGCCAAAACTGTAGCAGGGTATGCTGGGATGTGTAGTCCCACTGCAGGAGAGGCGCACATTGCCTACCTTTGGCCTAGAACAATAGCTTTCACTAGTAAAACAGATCCAGCTTGCGATGTACAAAACGGTTTTCAGAATGGATTAAATTCGGTTTTAAATATCTGGTAACTGACGCAATGCCACGCAGACGTATCCGGATCAGCGATACACCGCACTGCAACTCTGTAACGACAGCCATTTTCACATTTTTATTATGATTTAATATTAACCTGATTATACATTTATATTGGCAAGGGGAATAATTGCCGAACATTTCCAATAACTCACCATTGCAGAGCAGTTTCCAGTTTTACCAAAAACTCATAAAAATATATATTTACACATGTAATTTTTTTTGTTGAAAAATAAATATCCTTTAAAAACAGCACGGTCGCCGTCCTCTCCCCTATTCCTGCCGGTGGTCATCAGCCTCCTGTAAAGGTCTAGGAGAGAGCTCCATATACAGGACACCGTAGCCTTTCGGTCAGGAACCAGGAACACATTTGTATGATCAGAGCCTTATATTCACACGTGCGGCCGAAGAACAGACTTCGGTGCACCCATTCGCTGTGCCCGTAAAGCGTTGGGCATCCGGTAAGCGCATATACCAGGATACACACGCTATTCCAGGCCGGAACTCCTACACTCACCCCTGGAGAGAGCTCAGATTGCTGCCAGACGGGATAAGCTGGGTATTCTGGCCGATAGACGGAAGAATTAAGTCTGACACACACCGCGTTACTGGGTATATGAACATATTTATCGTAATTTACAATTATTTAATGTTATAGATTCCTGCCAACCTGCTCCCGTAGAACCACTTCAATATTCCCAACGACCGGCCAAAGGAAAATTGAAATGGGGTGAAATCTGGGAAAGAGGGGCAAAATTATGTGACAAAAAAAACCCAAAACAGAAAACCAAGGCCCCGAAATGCGTGTCCACGGAGGCAAGCGGTAATGGGGGTCATGAAGGGGAAACAGTTGAGGGTTCACTGTCCAGTCACTAAGTCCTATTTCGAGCCATGTGAAGACCCTCTACTAGAGCACATAATGAGCAGATCATGTGTGTTTAACCAACCAATAGGAACAGAGGGTGCTCTCATTTTGGTCTCTGATTGGTTGGCTGAGAAGGTTCCAGACTCCTCAGGGGCCGTGGGCCTAGTCTGGGGTTACACCGGGGCCCAGTTATCATCAGAGGCAGAATCACAGGACGGTGGAAACACAGAATTCCACTATTCAGGGGCTAAAAGGACAAGTAGTCGCTGCTTGCGGAAAAAAAATAAAAAAAAGTGTTTGTTTTTTTTCTGGATGTTAAGAGCGCCAAGCAACGGTTAGTTTGTTAGGTCCCTTCATTCCGTGGATGCCGAGTAGGTGATTTGTGGTGACCGCCATGGGTCGTCGTTGGACCCTCTCAGACTGCCTGTCCTTATACATTGTACAAGCTGTAGGAATGGCTGGCCTGGGGGCCTTCAGAAGGTCCATCGGTCATGACCTTGGCTGTCACTACTGTAGCTGTTGCTAGCGGAGGCTTCAGAGCTGGGAGCCTGTCGCGTGGAGTCCTCGCCATTCAAACTCTTTCGGCAAACTGGGCAGGTATCATGCTGCGGACAGACAGTAAGGAAGAGATGGGTGAATACATGGTGGATACATTATATGCAGGAACAAAGCATTTCCCACCACCAAGAGGACACTCCAGTGTCAAACACTACACAAGACCACCTGGCAGGAACTGCGGGATCAAACCCTACATACAACCAACTACCGGGTGTTAGGGCCCCGAACCCAACACACGATTAACTACCGGGTGGTGTGGCCTCAGACCCTACACACGATTAACTACTGGGCTCCGGGACCTCAAACACTACACAAACCAACAACTATGGGGGACTGGGACCTGCAACCCAACACACGTCTAATTACCGAGTGCTGAGGCCTTCAACCCAACACACAAACAACTACAGGAACCGGGGCCTCCAACTCCTACACAGAACCTACTACAGGGCAATGGGGCCTCAAACCCTACCCAAAACCAGCTACAGGGTGCTGGGGCCTCAAACCCTACACAGAATCAGCTAAAGGGCACTGGGGTCTCAAACACTCCCCAATACCAGCTACAGGTAACTGGAGCCGAGTCTGCAGTCAGGACAAAAGTGCTGGTAACGCTCAACCCTTCCATGGCCAGAGAAAGAAAAAGGTGAATGGAGACGAATCATGGAGAGAGCAGAATAGGAACTTACCATTTCCAGCCAAGGCACAATACAGTCTCCGTGGAAGAAGTGATTGCAGGGAAGCTGTCTGACCTGTTCTGATACAGCGTAGTCCTCTTTACACACCGGACACTCCAGAGCCATATCTGAGTAAAAGAAGAGTCCCATCAAACCGCGAGGTCAGGAAAGGGCGGGGGCAGCAACAGCGAGGTATAGGGAAGGGCAGGAGGCAGCAACCGCGAGGTCAGGGGAAAGGGCAGGAGGCAGCAATCGCAAGGTCAGGGGAAAGGGCAGGAGGAAGCAATCGCAAGGTCAGGGGAAAGGGCAGGAGGCAGCAATCGCGAGGTCAGGGGAAAGGGCAGGATGCAGCAATCGCGAGGTCAGGGGAAAGGGCAGGATGCAGCAATCGCGAGGTCAGGGGAAAGGGCAGGATGCAGCAATCTCGAGGTCAGGGGAAAGGGCAGGAGGCAGCAATTGCGAGGTCAGGGGAACGGGCAGGGGCAGTAACCGCGAGGTCAGGGGAACGGGCAGGGGCAGTAACAGCGAGGTCAGGGGAACGGGCAGGGGCAGTAACTGTGAGGTCAGGGGAACGGGCAGGGGCAGTAACTGAGGTCAGGGGCAGGGGCAGTAACTGTGAGGTCAGGGGAACGGGCAGGGGCAGTAACTGTGAGGTCAGGGGAACGGGCAGGGGCAGTTACCGCAAGGTCAGTGAAAGGGAGTTGAAGAGAACAGTATCATAAGAAAAAAAACTTAGTCAAACACACTAACAAATGAAGCAGAACATAGTAGACAGCACATAGTGGACCAGCCGGACTCACCCACTTGCTCCTGAGTTACTGTGACAGTCGGGAGGGAGGAGATCTTTTCTTTATCTGCCGGAGGGGGTCCCGTGTTTTCCAGTTGGCCCAAAAGCTGTGAAAGAAAGCAGATGATGAGTACAATACACAACAAGACCGTCACCTAGAACACAGGGTCAGTGGCCTCTGCATACTCACGTCCCTTCTCTTCCATCGCCCTCCCTGGTAACTAGTCCTAGACAGGGGTCCCTGCTTTATGGGAATGCGGGAACTCTGCTACGGCAGGGGCATCCCATATCCTACGTGTACACCTACCTTTACCCGAGAGACTAAGGCTGGGTACACACTTCGTGATGTGCACCCGATATATCGCTCACATCGTGCAGTGTGTATTCACTATATTGCGAACGATGCACGCTTCTCGGGTCATTAACGATGTATAATATCTTTACTTTTCAGCATGAAATCTAAAGATTTTGAATTAGACTGGATGTGGCCGGGTGTCGTCATCCAGTACAGCAGACTATGGGGGTCATTCAGAGTTGTTCGCTCGGTAATTTTCTTCGCATCGCAGCTATTTTACGCTAATTGCGCATGCGCAATGTTCGCACTGCGACAAGTAAATTTGCTATGCAGTTAGGTATTTTACTCACGGCATTACAAGGTTTTTTCTTCGTTCTGGTGATCGTTGTGTGATTGACAGGAAGTGGGTGTTTCTGGGCGGAAACAGGCCGTTTTATGGGAGTGTGTGAAAAAACGCTGCAGTTTCTTGGAAAAACGCGGGAGTGGCTGGAGAAACGGAGGAGTGTCTGGGCGAACGCTGGGAGTGTTTGTGACGTCAAACCAGGAACGAAACTGACTGAACTGATCGCAGATGCAGAGTAAGTGTGGAGCTACTCAGAAACTGCTAAGAAGTGTCTATTCGCAATTCTGCTAATCTTTCGTTTGCAATTTTGATAAGCTAAGATTCACTCCCAGTAGGTGGCGGCTTAGCGTGTGCAAAGCTGCTAAAAGCAGCTTGCGAGCGAACAACTCGGAATGAGGGCCTATATCGCTTAGTGTGTATGAACGATATTTGCAGGGGGAAATCTTACACAATGTCACATCTGATGTGCTCTAGCAAGTGTGTACCCAGCCAAAGGAACCCAGACCGCGTTCATACACAGGTCACACGTGTACCCGAGAGACTGAGGAACACAGACAGCCTTCACACATGGATCACTCGTGTACCTGAGAGAATAAGGAACACAGACAGTGTTCATACACGGATCACACAGACAGCCTTTACACATGGATCACACGTGTACCCACACCTTTACCCAAGAGACTAGGGAACCCAGAGTGTGTGTACATACGAACCACACATATGCACGCACCTTTACCCGAAACTGAGGAACCCAGAGAGCTGTCATACACGGATCATACGTGTACACGCACCTTTACCCGAGAGACTGAGAAACACAGATCATTCACACATGTACCCGCACCTTTACCTGAGAAACCCAGAGAGTGTTCACACACGTGTACACGCACCTTTACCAGAGACTGGTGAACCCAGACAGCACTCACACACGGTACACAGATCACATGGGGAGGAAACACCATTACCTGAGTGACTATTGAATCCAGGCCGCTCTGTCCCCAGGCGTAGTCCCCCGGATTGGAGTGCAGCATTCCACTCCTTCAAGCAAAACCAAATGTTACTCTAGCCCGACATCGCTGTCCATAGCAGACGGGTGGGGCAGTACAACATGCATGGCTGCCATTCCTCTAACATACAAGGTGAAGAATTAATGGCGCCCAACGCTTCTCCGCATCGCGCCATCCCACCTACAGATGTTACTACAACCGCTCCCCGGCCAGCGCTGCAGCAATGTCAGAGTAATTCTGCTTCTGTGCGTTACTCAGGTTGTGTGGAAAAGATCTCGTCACATCACTGAACACAGCGACGCGGGGGCCAGACGAGCGCACAGCGCCACATGACAAAGTGCCAATCAAGATGCTAGCTGTGAAAGCGCTATATAACTTCGGTCACCCTACGCTGTAAAAGTCTGTATGATGCCAACACTCGTCACCTATAGGATACATACTGTAGGTAAGGGGAAACGGTATACATATCAGCAATAATACAGAAAGCGAGGTGATATATGCATTACAGAGGGCTGGGCAGCAGCTACTGCATGTATGTTATGTCTGGTCACGGGACACGCCAGTACACTAGTGTAACAGAATCTGCTCCGTGTAACCAGCACCTGTGTGTCTGCCTCCGGAGCTCGCCCCACACACCAGCTGTGTGATGCTCGGGGGAGGGCGGGGGGTATTAATGACAGCTGGCATGGATAAGTAACTCCCAGATAACGGCATTCCGGCCAGAAGCGTGGCCCAGAGAACGTTAATACCATAGCATTAGCCGACTGATTGGGTCTTATTTCCAGTAACGCTTATTGTCTCGCTGGCCACACGCGTTGCAGCATCTGTGGTGGTATAGAGCCACCGGTCAGACACCGGGATAACATCTAGCGCTGAGTATTTTAAGCAGCTTGTATACAAAATACGTTTTGATGGATTGTTAATTAGGAGACCAGCGCTGTTCAAAAATATGTGGTGTGTGTCTAGACAAGGAATAATAAATTAACACCAGAGAAATATATTAGAAACAATGCGGTATGTTTGCAGCTATTTTTTTAGACTCTTTGTAGGGATTAGGCAATGTAAAATGCTTTGGAAGGAGACGGTGGCACAGTGTGAGTTGTGCTTTCCGCTAACCCTGAGTTTACCCTAACCAGCGATGTTCAGTGGTACGCGTCACAGGCCATGTTTTCCTCCTTCTGCCGGGCGCTGTGTTGTAGCGGCTACAGTGCTCGGTGGTGCTCTGAGCTTCACCGGTGGTCTCGCTGTCCTCTGGCCGGGCGTCTTATCGAATGGCATGCAGCGGCACTTGGTGATGTCGTCACCGGCTAACGGAGCGTGGCAGGGAATGATCAATTGCCAACTCTAGCAGTCTCTCCCAGGACAAGAAGGTTACCGAGAGACACTGCTACAGTTGGCAAGTGAACATTCCCTGCCACGCTCCGTTAGCCGGTGATATCACCACCAAGTTCCGTGGTTGCTGCATGCCATCCGATAGAGTGCCTGGCCAGAGGAGAGTGAGACCGCTGGTGAAGTTCAGGGCACCACCGAGCACTATAGCCGTTACAACACAGCGCCCGGCAGAAGAGGAAAACATGGCCTGTGACGCGTACGACTGAACATCGCTGGTAAGGCAGAAGGAGGAAAACATGGCCTGTGACACATACGACTGAACATCGCTGGTAAGGCAGAAGGAGGAAAACATGGCCTGTGACGCGTACGACTGAACATCGCTGGTTAGGCAGAAGGAGGAAAACATGGCCTGTGACACATACGACTGAACATCGCTGGTAAGGCAGAAGGAGGAAAACATGGCCTGTGACGCGTACCACTGAACATCGCTGGTTAGGGTAAGCTCAGGGTTAGTGGAAAGCACAACTCGCACTGTGCCACCGTCTCCTTCCAAAGCATTTTACATTGCCTAATCTCTACAAAGATTTTAAAAAAATAGCTGCAAACATACCGCATTGTTTCCAATATATTTCTCTCATGTTCATTTATTACTCCTTGTCTTCACACATATCACACATTTTTAAACAACGCTCGTCACCTAATTAACAGATACCATAGTGCGTTTGGTTTCAATATTCTCTCTCAGAAACGTCATATAAGACTTATTTCCTGTCACGCAGCACTCTCTGCATGTTATGTACTAAGTGACAGAATACACCGTCCATACACTACCCACTTATTATTTACACACGTGCACGCCATACAGCGCTACTTACCAGGAAAACGGATGAGGCGACCCAGGTAAGGGGGGGTTGGCGAGGACGCCAGCGAAGATCTGTTGGATGATGCTGTGGATATTAGGCAACGTGTGTCAGTACAGATGAAAGGAACCCATAGTAAATATCTACTGAACGCCATCATGGAGGGGGGGGGGGGGACTGCTTTGCCAGTCTCTGGCGGGGTCAAATAAAGTCTACTGAAAAGGTCGCTGCGGGTTATTTTAAGTCACGTTTGCCCCCATAACCCATCTAGAACCTACCCTTCGATGGCGGGTGATCGGTCGGGCCGAGAGCTGACACGGGACCGATACCTTGTCATCGGCTGCCTGGGAGGCCGGCGGGTCACCCGGATGTCTGGGTGGGGCTGGTGACGCCGCTCCCCATCTCTGGCGTCTTGGTCCAAGGAGCTAGTACTCAGGAAATTCCGGAAGTCAGGGAAGAACATTGTGTGGTCTAAATGGTCCCAGAGCTGGAGGAGAAATGCAGAGGCATCACAATACAGCAACGGCGCAATTACAGATAACGCAGGGGGCCTGCGCCGCAGCCTGGGGCGATTACCGGAAACACAGCTGTACGGATTTCTACCGCGCCATCACTTACGGCTGGGTGCGCTGTGGGCGTGGAATTGCTACTGAGTTGTGTCTGATTTCAGCCGGATTCCTTACACCAAGAATAGGGCTGGTGCAAATGCGCACTTATAGCGGCAACATTTCCAAGTGGATAGGGGTCATGGATGCAGCCGACTTCTCACATATATTTCTGAGCAATGGCAGCCACAGCCGGACTTTTTTGCCATAGGAGTCGGAAAGGGTTAAAGACTTGGACTACCCCCGGTTAATTGCATCATCCAGGAGACTGAAGCAGAAGGTGTGCCTGGAAAAACAGGGGCCACGTGATATGATGTGATCACGTGACGCTCACATCCAGTAAGCATGCCGCCCTGTTGCGCCAACACCACCGCATTCAGATCATCGTATTTGTCACTCCAGATTACTGAATATAAATCGGGGTCGGTAGATTTGTTTTTTTGCTTGTTAAGAATGCTGAGCACGTATTGCGCTGGTCTGCGGGTACAACGAGCCCCTCCCATTGGTTCAGGCGAGCAGGGAATATTCGGCTGCCGCCCACTATACTGACCCAGGCACACATTGGTCACTTACAGATGCACAGCGCTGACGCTTGTGACAGACCCCAGCACAGTGTGATAGGAGGGAAGAGAGATAAAGGGACAGCTTCACCCAACAGCAAATATGGCCGCTTAATGGTCTTTACAACCCGCCATTTCTGCGAGGTGCAGTTATCGTACGAATAGGAGACGTCTATCTGTGTACACTTCATCAGTTACCCCAGTATCACCCATCGGGCCAATCAGAAAGCTGCGTTCTCGCCAGCAGAGCTGGTACTCTCCTGCACTGCGAATTTGTGAGCGAGCTACATTATGGAGTACAGATGACGCCAGGAAGTAACGAGCTGCTTTCAGGGCAAACATTACGTAATGAGAAGAACTGCTGCAGGAGACAACTAGAAGGGTCGCACACTCCTGACGTGGCCCGTGCAGCGCACGTGGCTGTCACGCAAAGCTCCGACAACTTCTAGTGTATTGTGCACACCCACCTGGAGGGCAGTTTATTCCATGCTGTATATCTGGTGGCCCCCATTCTATAAATCTCTACCGACACACACACGCATATGAATCATACATTTTAGCACTTGATGGGACAGAATAGCGTGTGACGTCAGTATTAGCGCTGTGCGGCAGAGGCGAGGCTACATCCATGTTCTTCTACGCGGAATCCCTTTGCCTACTCAGATTGCTTTTTCCATCGGTGTGCTATACCAACCCTGCAAGGGCGGTCCCTATATAACCCCTACACATCGCCCACCACTCCGGACATAGGGCAGTAGAGCGCCAATTTGTAAACACAATGACAAGAAACGGCAAAGAGTGTCTTGCAGGATCACCGGCACTCGGCAAACGCCACTCGGCTGATGAAGATCTGCCTCCTGCGCCCTAAACACGCTGCCGGCAATTTATATAGATTAACACAGAAGAACAAACATTACAGAGCACACACAAAGCTCTCAGACCTACATAAAGTGTCGTTTATTTCCATGCGCCACCTACAAAGCGACTTTATTCTGCAGCCCAGCAGCCGCCACTACATGCAGGAGAGCAGCACTTACCTCGGCAAAATGCGTTGAGCCATTGTCGTCTAAAGTGCTTCCTCCAGAATCTAGGAAACTGAGACACAAACAAGGTATACTATTAACTCCTCCCCGAACAAAGATCACTGAGCCAGCTATTTCCACTGCTCTGACCGATGAACTTTCCTATACGGAGAGATAAATAAGTCACTGGCTGAGCGGCCTGTGATGCAGTATACACCCCAAGCATTCTGCTGTATCACACCAGAACGCCCGACCCTAGAATCAGCTTCATCAGGGTCATATACGTGTGGAATGTATACAGGTGTGCCCACACCTATCCTCACACCAATAGCATCGTGTGTAGCACCATGACAAATGCGGCTATACGCCCTGCCTCTTTTTTCGCACTGCAAAGAGCGCCTACCCTGTACACCACTAGTGTGCAATTAAAATGCATCTCCTCATTTATCCAGCCCTTGCTCTATACGAGTCCACGCAAACAGACAGAGTTCCGGTGTGATCTCATCACATTATCTACAAAGCGAGGGACGGCAGCTCCCCGTGACGGCTACGTCAAACACCACGTACGCCGATGTATCAGATACTGGTGCTGACAAGATATGTGCAACCGTATCACCTGTACCTTTACTACAGACTGCCATCACATTACGTTCAGCACTTCGGAGATACCCTGTAAAAAGGGTGGTTTCTCAGAGGACCCAACGTACAGACCTGCCTGCGGGTGGCAGCAGAGAACGCCCCACTACTGTACGCAGACACCTAGGCTGAGCGCAGTACTTCAGGAGCGGGTAACACTAGAACGCCCCGGTAACTGTACACCCTAAGAGCTCAGATACACAACTGCCAGGTACCAGTGACTTAAGGGATTACTTCACCTACAATACAAGATACCATATCATACTGATCCCCATACCATATATACAGGAGCTACTGACAGCATCATTTTACAATTTCCAAACATACAGCAAAAAATATCATAAATAAAATCTGAATACATTTATAGCACCTACCCTGAGTCTTCTGTCACCTCTTCTATAAACCCAGAGTCACACCTCGGGCAGATATACTCCTGCAATGACAAAAGGGAAACCTGTAAGACGGGGGGAGGCGGTCCATGGTGCCGCACGACACGACGGGTGCAGACCAGTAGGGCCTGGCGCCTGTCTTTAGGCGACCGCTAATAGACCAGCATAGAAAAAGGGGGTTTAAATGGAAAGAATACAACATGGGGGATTTCCAAAAACGGGAAATAGTAATGAGCGAGGATGAGAGACGCAGATGTGGGCAGGGACAGTGAATATGCGAGACACAGGCCGCGTCTGTAGGCCATATGGAGATACTTGACGTGAACTGCTCTGTATATTTATATTCACACCGTGTGCGTGGGAACAGCTCTGTATATATGTCAGGAAGTATATTCTCAGGTGTTACCGGATCTGCACCGGCTCCTTCATTGCTCATTAACAAGGTTGGTATCCGGTCTTTAGCTCGACACTCATTAGGTTGACCACTATTGGTCGACATGCTTAAGGTCGATATGGCAAAGGTCGACACATGAAAAAAGGTTGACATGAGCTATACACTTTTATAAAAATTTTTTTTTACTTTTTCATACTTTACAATTAGGAATAGTAACCTGTGACAAGCGCACCTAATGACCGTGTCGACCTATTTCAGGTGTTGACCTAGTCACTGTCGACCAATAGTGGTTGCCCTAGTTACTGTCAACCCAACGAACCACACCCAACCAGGTGGCACCCTATATACCAACGTGGTATAGAGTAAGCCTGCTCGGGGAAAGCAGATCTGAGGGGCAGGTGCAGAGCATTCTGGGTCCATCCTGAGATCAGGTGTTCTGTTTTGGGGCAGGCGAGGGGTATTCTGGCATACACGTCTTGAGACTACAGGTGATAGCTCAGGCTGCCCATCGCTGGTTTATAGCACAGGGTAAAAGGACAGTGAGATAACAGGAACGCCGCTGTGCTGGCACATTAATGACATTACAGATCATCAGCAGACCTTTGTACATAACAATATCTGAGCAGTCACTTTTAATCACAACTGTTAATGAGATGGCGTCTCCTTAACCCAGGTGACTTTACAGCAGGTGATCTGGGGTAGAATCCCTGCGGGCCGGCCAGCTACAGGTAGGCCTCTAGGACCCAGCATTATATAGCTACACTGCCCGGCCATAAGAGTGCACGCAATATGTTACTGTACAGAGACCATACACAGCACTCAGGTCTGCTCTCAGCCACCTGCTGCTCCTCGTGTCCTGTACCTCTGGGCAAGGTGCACTGAGTAACCAGGGGGGAGATGCACTGCAGTTGCTGGGTAACCAGCCATCGCCTCTGTGCACGGCAGCTGCCTGACGAGCGCCCCTGTGAGACACGACACCCCCATCTGTCATCTTCTCAAATAAACAGGAGAGCCCAGGACGGATTAATACGGAATCAGCCGAGCAAGACGCATCCACGGCGGTCTGTTCTCTCATCCCCTTCCAATATTCTAATCGAGCGCAGGCAGGAATCCACCACAGAGTAACGTCAGGCATCAACCAAGCCAGCGCTAAATAACAAAAGCGTCAGCCTACACCTAGACATAATAACAGTCATCTGACAGCAGGTTTGTGTACAGATTAGACAGACGCTGGCGGAGACAGGTAGCTGCGGTGCGGACGGGGCTCCTCCTGGAGAGGTGATGTGTAAGAAGCCAGCTGTATTTATAGACTCTCAGCCTCGCCGACGCAAATCCCGGCAGACACCTTGTCAGGTTTATTATAGTATCCCTGCGGCGTTGCGTCACAGACCCAAAATAGACTGACGAGTGGAAGGAAGGTTATCGCAGAACGCTGCGTATACATCCTATTTTCTGACAGGCTGCGCCGCAATATCACACCGGGCACTGTGTAATGGCTTCCATCATTCTTACAGAGTGGGCGGAGCTAGGCCGTACGTGCAAGGAGGAGACGCGGCTCCGGCGTGACAGAACGGCGGTGGTGCAATGTTTAAAAAGGCAATTTTGAAAGTCATAGTTCTTCAAATAAAACTTCCTCATATGTGGCAGCGTTTTAGAAGGAACCCCCGCGTCAACCCACAGCGGAGGCGCTCTTGTGGCTGAAATAATATTCATGAGTATGGGTATGAGGCACCGCGACATGAAAATGTAACTCAGCAGGACATACGAGGACACCACTCAGGAAAATACAACTCAATATAGGTCAGGAAGAGGTTCGAGGCACCATTCATGAAAAGGTTACACAGTAGAAGGTATGAAGCTGCAATCATGAAGTTAGACCTCTGTAGGAGGTGGTATGAGGCAACAATCTTGAAAATGTTACTCAGTAGGTGGTATGATGCATAAATTATAAAATCATACCTCAGTAGAAGGTATGAGGCACCAATCAAGAAAAACTCAGTAGGAAGTATGAAGCACCAATGACAAAAATATAACCCAGTAGGAGGTACAAGGCACTAATCAAGAAAATTTAACTGTAGGAGGTACGAGGCACCAAGCAGTGTCACGGGTAGGTTTCATCGGCATGAATATTAGTTCAGCGCATGATGTGGTTGCCGCCTCAGACGAAGGAGCACACACTTCCCTACACAGAAAATGCCGACTCCATCTTAACGTCTGGTAGTTGTATAGCCGATTTAATATAAGGATGCCTCATACATGTGCTCAGTTACATCACTTGTGCATTATATTGTATAATCCTGTTGGTGACGAGGATCTGAGGATTACGGAGCGGAGGATGCAGGAACTGAGCGGCCGATCACCTGCAGGCTACACACAGTACGTAATGGCCCAGATTTCTGTGAAGTCACCTTGTAACGGAGCAGGATGCTGAGGAATTGTGCCGGCAGGAGGAGGGGGGGGGGGGGGGATGTTACAGCAAGGGAAAATAAGAATTTACTTACCGATAATTCTATTTCTCATAGTCCGTAGTGGATGCTGGGGACTCCGTCAGGACCATGGGGAATAGCGGCTCCGCAGGAGACAGGGCACAAAAGCAAGCTTTTAGGATCACATGGTGTGTACTGGCTCCTCCCCCTATGACCCTCCTCCAAGCCTCAGTTAGGTACTGTGCCCGGACGAGCGTACACAATAAGGAAGGATCTTGAATCCCGGGTAAGACTCATACCAGCCACACCAATCACACCGTACAACTTGTGATCTGAACCCAGTTAACAGTATGATAACACAGAAGTAGCCTCTAAAAAAAGATGGCTCACAACAATAATAACCCGATTTTTGTAACAATAACTATGTACAAGTATTGCAGACAATCCGCACTTGGGATGGGCGCCCAGCATCCACTACGGACTATGAGAAATAGAATTATCGGTAAGTAAATTCTTATTTTCTCTAACGTCCTAGTGGATGCTGGGGACTCCGTCAGGACCATGGGGATTATACCAAAGCTCCCAAACGGGCGGGAGAGTGCGGATGACTCTGCAGCACCGAATGAGAGAACTCCAGGTCCTCCTCAGCCAGGGTATTAAATTTGTAGAATTTTACAAACGTGTTCCCCCCTGACCACGTAGCTGCTCGGCAAAGTTGTAAAGCCGAGACCCCTCGGGCAGCCGCCCAAGATGAGCCCACCTTCCTTGTGGAATGGGCATTTACAGATTTTGGCTGTGGCAGGCCAGCCACAGAATGTGCAAGCTGAATTGTACTACAAATCCAACGAGCAATAGTCTGCTTAGAAGCAGGAGCACCCAGCTTTTTGGGTGCATACAATATAAACAGCAAGTCAGACTTTATATATATATATTTTCAGGGCCCTGACAACGTCTAGCAACTTGGAGTCCTCCAAGTCCCTAGTAGCCGCAGGCACCACAATAGGTTGTTTCAGGTGAAACGCTGACACCACCTTAGGAAGAAACTGGGGACGAGTCCGCAGTTCTGCCCTGTCCGAATGGAAATCAAATATGGGCTTCTGTAAGACAAAGCCGCCAATTCTGACACTCGCCTGGCCGAGGCCAGGGCCAACAGCATGGTAACTTTCCATGTGAGATATTTCAAATCCACAGATTTGAGCGGTTCAAACCAATATGATTTGAGGAATCCCAACACTACGTTGAGATCCCACGGTGCCACTGGAGGCACAAAAAAGGCTGTATATGCAATACTCCCTTGACAAATGTCTGGACTTCAGGAACTGAAGCCAATTTTTTTTCTGGAAGAAAATCTACAGGGCCGAAACTTGAACCTTAATGGACCCCAATTTGAGGCTCATAGACACTCCTGTTTGCAGGAAGTGCAGAAATCGACCTAGTTGAAATTTCTTCGTGGGGCCTTCCTGGCCTCACTCACGCAACATATTTTCACCACATGTGGTGATAACATTGTGCGGTCACCTCCTTCCTGGCTTTGACCAGGGTAGGTATGACCTCTTCCGGAATGCCTTTTCCCTTAGGATCCGGCGTTCAACCGCCATGCCGTCAAACGCAGCCGCGGTAAGTCTTGGAACAGACATGGTACTTGCTGAAGCAAGTCCCTTCTTAGCTCCCGAGGCCATTAGTCCTCTGTGAGCATCTCTTGAAGTTCCGGGTACCAAGTCCCTCTTGGCCAATCCGGAGCCACGAGTATAGTTCTTACTCCTCTACGTCTTATAATTCTCAATACCTTGGTTATGAGAAGCAGAGGAGGGAACACATACACCGACTGTAACACCCACGGTGTTACCAGGACATCCACAGCTATCGCCTGAAGGTCTCGTGACCTGGCGCAATACCTGTCCCGTTTTTTGTTCGGGCGGGATGCCATCATGTCCACCTTTGGTCTTTCCCAACGGTTCACAATCATGCGGAAAACTTCCCGATGAAGTTCCCACTCTCCCGGGTGGAGGTCGTGCCTGCTGAGGAAGTCTGCTTCCCAGTCGTCCACTCCCGGAATGAACACTGCTGACAGTGCTATCACATGATTTTCCGCCTAGCGAAAAATCCTTGCAGTTTTGCCACTGCCCCCTGCTTCTTGTGCCGCCCTTTCTGTTTACGTGGGCGACTGCCGTGATGTTATCCCACTGGATCAATACCGGGTGACCTTGAAGCTGAGGTCTTGCTAAGTTTAGAGCATTATAAATTTGCTCTTAGCTCCAGTATATTTATGTGGAGAGAATTCTCCAGACTTGATCACACTCCCTGGAAATTTTTTCCCTGTGTGACTGCTCTCCAGCCTCTCAGGCTGGCCTCCGTGGTCACCAGCATCCAATCCTGAATGCCGAATCTGCGGCCCTCTAGAAATGAGCACTCTGTAATCACCACAGGAGAGACACCCTTGTCCTTGGATATAGGGTTATCCGCTGATGCATCTGAAGATGCGATCCGGACCATTTGTCCAGCAGATCCCACTGAAGAGTTCTTGCGTGAAATCTGCCGAATGGAATCGCTTCGTAATAAGCCACCATTTTTACCAGGACTCTTGTGCAATGATGCACTGACACTTTTCCTGGTTTTAGGAGGATCCCGATTAGCTCGGATAACTCCCTGGCTTTCTCCTCTGGGAGAAACACCTTTTTCTGGACTGTGTCCAGAATCATCCCTAGGACCAGCAGACGTGTCGTCGGAACAACTGCGGTTTTGGAATATTTAGAATCCACCCGTGTTATCGTAGAACTACTTGAGATAGTGCTACTCCGACCTCCAACTGTTCTCTGGACCTTGCTCTTATCAGGAGGTCGTCCATTTTCTTTGAAGACGAATCCTCATTTCGGTCATTACCTTGGTAAGGACCCGGGGTGCCTTGGACAATCCAACGGCATCGTCTGAAACTGATAGTGACAGTTCTGTACCACAAACCTGAGGTACCCTCGGTGAGAAAAGGCAAATTTTGGGACATGGAGGTAAGCATCCCTGATGTCCCGGGACACCATATAGTCCCCTTCTTCCCTTCGCTATCACTGCTCTGAGTGACTCCATCTGGATTTGAACTTTTGTAAGTGTTCAAATATTTCAGATTTAGAATAGGTCTCACCTAGCCTTCTGGCTTCAGTACCACCATATAGTGTGGAATAATACCCCTTTCCTTGTTGTAGGAGGGGTACTGTGATTATCACCTGCTGGGAATACAGCTTGTGAATTGTTTTCAATACTGCCTCCCTGTCGGAGGGAGACATTGGTACAGCAGACTACAGGAACCTGCGAGGGGGAAACGTCTCGACATTCCAATCTGTACCCCTTGGATACTACTTGTAGGATCCAGGGGTCCTGTACTGTCCCAGCATCATGCTGAGAACTTGGTAGAAGCGTTGGAGGGCTTCTGTTCCTGGGAATGGGCTGCCTGCTGCAGTCTTCTTCCCTTTCCTCTATCCCTGGGCAGATATGACTCTTATAGGGACGAAAGGACTGAGGCTGAAAGACGGTGTCTTTTTCTGCAGAGATGTGACTTAGGGTAAAAAACGGTGGATTTTCCAGCAGTTGCCGTGGCCACCAGGTCCCATGGACCGACCCCAAATAACTCCTCCCCTTTATACGGCAATACATCTTTGTGCCGTTTGGAATCTGCATCACCTGACCACTGTCGTGTCCATAAACATCTTCTTGCAGATATGGACATCGCATTTACTCTTGATGCCAGAGTGCAAATATCTCTCTGCGCATCTCGCATATATAGAAATGCATCCTTTAAATGCTCTATAGTCAATAAAATACTGTCCCTGTCAAGGGTATCAATATTTTTAGTCAGGGAATCCGACCCAGCCACCTCAGCTCTGCACATCCATGCTGAGGAGATCGCTGGTCGCAGTATAACACCAGCATGTGTGTGTATACTTTTTAGGATATTTTCCAGCCTCCTATCAGCTGGCTCCTTAAGTACGGCCCTATCTGTAGATGGTACCGCCACTTGTTCTGATAAGCATGTGAGCGCCTTATCCACCTTAAGGGGTGTTTCCCAACGCGCCCTAACTTCTGGCGGGAAAGGGTATACCGCCAATAATTTTCTATCGGGGGAAACCCACGCATCATCACACACTTCATTTAATTTATCTGATTCAGGAAAAACTACAGGTAGTTTTTTCACATCCCACATCATACCCTTTTTTGTGGTACTTGTAGTATCAGAAATATGTAACACCTCCTTCATTGCCCTTAACGTGTGGCCCTAAAGGAAAATACGTTTGTTTCTTCACCGTCGACACTGAAATCAGTGTCCGTGTCTGGGTCTGTGTCGACCGACTGAGGTAAATGGGCGTTTTACAGCCCCTGACGGTGTTTTAGACGCCTGGACAGGTACTAATTTGTTCGCCGGCCGTCTCATGTCGTCAACCGGCTTGCAGCGTGTTGACATTATCACGTAATTCCATAAACAAGCCATCCATTCCGGTGTCGACTCCCTAGAGAGTGACATCACCATTATAGGCAATTTGCTCCGCCTCCTCACCAACATTTTCCTCATACATGTCGACACACACGTACCGACATACAGCACACACATAGGGAATGCTCTGATAGAGGACAGGACCCACTAGCCCTTTGGGGAGACAGAGGGAGAGTTTGCCAGCACACACCAAAACGCTATAATTATACAGGGACAACCTTTATATAAGTGTTCCTCCCTTATAGCATTTAATATATATTCATATCGCCAAATCAGTGCCCCCCCTCTCTGTTTTAACCCTGTTTCTGTAGTGCAGTGCAGGGGAGAGCATGGGAGCCTTCCCACCAGCATTTCTGTGAGGGAAAATGGCGCTGTGTGCTGAGGAGAATAGGCCCCGCCCCCTTTTCGGCGGGCTTCTTCTCCGGAGTTTGTGATATCTGGCAGGGGTTAAATACATCCATATAGCCTCAAGGGCTATATGTGATGTATTTTTCGCCATACAGGTATTATACATTGCTGCCCAGGGCGCCCCCCCCCGCGCCCTGCACCCTCCGTGACTGCTGTGTGAAGTGTGCTGACAACAATGGCGCACAGCTGCAGTGCTGTGCGCTACCTGATGAAGACTGAGAGTCTTCTGCCGCCTGGTTCCGGACCTCTTCAATCTTCAGCATCTGCAAGGGGGGTCGGCGGCGCGGCTCCGGGACGAACCCCAGGGCGAGACCTGTGTTCCGACTCCCTCTGGAGCTAATGGTGTCCAGTAGCCTAAGAAGCCAATCCATCCTGCACGCAGGTGAGTTCACTTCTCTCCCCTAAGTCCCTCGATGCAGTGAGCCTGTTGCCAGCAGGACTCACTGAAAATAAAGAACCTAAAAACTTTTTCTAAGCAACTCTTTAAGAGAGCCACCTAGATTGCACCCTGCTCGGACGGGCACAAAAACCTAACTGAGGCTTGGAGGAGGGTCATAGGGGGAGGAGCCAGTACACACCATGTGATCCTAAAAGCTTGCTTTTGTGCCCTGTCTCCTGCGGAGCCGCTATTCCCCATGGTCCTGACGGAGTCCCCAGCATCCACTAGGACGTTAGAGAAAGGGGGGGTACACGTCAGACAGGGAAGGGCAATTGCTGACATCACACCACCTCCGTTCTCTGCAGTATGCGCAGAACCTGTCAGACCTGCTCAGCACCCACCCACAGATTACCAGGTCTAGCTAACCCTACCTGGAGGCTGCGGCCGGCACCCACTACATACACTACCTGGAAACCATCTCCTTGCACCACTCCAGGGCTGAACACAGATAAAAGCTCCAGAGTCCTCTATGCAGAACATACACATAACCTGACCGGGCCGGCGGTCACTATACGGATGTCCAAGGACCAGAATTGAGGCTGAATGAACATGGACACCTGCAGCAGTAAATGCAATGATGGGAGTGACACAGCCACGTCCTCCCGTCCCAGGATAAATGTCATGCTGGAATCTGGAACTAGTATCTGTATACAGAAGCCCCCACCATGGCGTCCGCTGTGATCCGGGCCTGGGAGGATTACAGTGACATACAGCGTGGTCCCGTGTTTTGGGCGCCACGGTAAGTAACGGGCGACGGACCGAACAATTCAATTGTTTCTGGGAGCCCATTACTGCGCTTATCGCTCCCAAAAGTCTGGGTTTAGCCCCACAGTGTAAAGTCATGGTTAGGGCGCCCAAACCACAGACTATCCGTACGTCTGCTCGCCACCTCAGGAGGCTGCAAGCAGAAGGGCGTCCACCGCAGCCCTCGCGCCCCAACAGGGCAACAATTGAATTGCTCCGTCGGGTGGCCATTAATTAGCTCCTCCAGCAAAATAACTGAATTATTGGGAGAGATATGTGAAAGCTTGGAGAAAGATAAGGTTGGCGAGAGGTAAAGTACCAGCCAATCACCTCCTGTCATTTTTCAGACACAGCCTGTAACATTGGATGGTACTTTATCAATCTCCCCCTATGTAAGAATAAAACCACACAGTGCTATTCCATAGGCAAATCAGTAATGTTTCAGCCAACAGGCCAGAGATTCAGGTTGTTACCCGAAACAAACTGACCACATGAGCTTGCAATCTAATATAAGTCACAATAGGAGAGAAAAATCACAGCCGATAAAGAGGACCTTGCATCCTCCATGTAAAGGGTACCTCTGGTTAATGCTGTAATATTACCCGACATCCCACAGCTACGGCCAAGTCTGTATGTAACGCAGGTATCTGTACAGCGTATTAGAAATTAAATCAGCGCTGCTGGAATAGGAGCCAAGGCCAGGATTACAACGTGCAAGATGGAGCCTGCTGGGTATAGAGAGAACATGAGCAGCGGTTACCCCCGCAGCAATATATTACATTATACTTTATAATATCGCCTGGAGGATGGAAAAACTCATCTTCATCACTACAAGCCCTGTGCACCACACAACAGGACATAATTCACATGACTCGTGCCCGGGAGGAGGGGGAAGGAATTTTCCTATGCACAGCAAACATCCTGTCAGCAATTCTAAGGACACTGCCTAAAGCATAATAAAGGCCATGGTGACCGATAACAGAGGGCAATAGCTTACAGTGACGTAGAACACGATTACACCAAGGAGTAACACGTAATAAGAATAAGAAGCTGTTTATTCCGCCGCCACCGCTCAGCATGTTTAAGCCAGATTAAAATGACAATGATATTAAGAGCAGCTTTAAATATCTGCATTTCATATTTCTGTGTCAAAGACGGCAAGAATCTGCGCTTTAACTCAGTGACGCGTAATTCATGCAAAAGACCCTAGCGATGGGGCGTATGCACAAAGCCATTAAAGATGCCGGCGTACACCCGCATAATGACACCAAACTGTGGTTCATTATACCCGCCTGCTCCCGACAGCTCTGCCCCTTACTGCCGTCAGACACTGCACCAAGTGGCGCTACCGTCACATCTCAAGTGTGAGGTCACCCGTGTTTCCAGCGAACCGGAAACCGTCTTATTTGCAGCCTTTGTATAAAGTAATGAAATCTTACCATGGAAAGGAGGTGATAAGGTCTGTACAGTATAATAACAAGGCAGTTTATTGAAGAAACTCAGCAAGTTGGGAGGTGTGAAGCTTTCACAGAAATATGGCAGTGGGCAGAGTGTAATCTCAGATTTTGTGCTGACTTGTAGGGAACAGTACACCTCACCTTCATCTATAACATAGATGGAGCTACTGAGGGAAACAGACCGTGCAGATTTAGGGGTTGCTGTGTGAGGGTGGATGATGCAGCAAGTACCTTCATACACTGACCCCCATCCAATATCTGCAGCTCCCTCGGTGCGGGGAGAAGGGGGGGGGGGCAGGGGGGAGAGGTGGCAAGAAACAGCGTCACAGCAGAAATCCAGGAAGCCAGAAAAGATCCAGACAGAGATCCAGAACCTCAAAACTAGAGGCAGAGGAAACGGAGATGACAGTGTCTAAAAATACCCCCAGGGATCACACGTGTGTCTATTATTCCTATACATGGATATTTAACCCCTTAATGACCGGGCTAGTCTGCAATTTTGCTACAGGGCATGTCAAATATGTGCAGGTTCCAGCGCAACACTTTATTCGGATTTAGGTGAAATGTATTATTATTTTTTAATAAACGTAATTATTTAATCTGGGTGTTCTCAGACCTGGTAGTACCCCCGGTGATCATGTGACCATTAGTGAGTGTACGGCAGGAGGTAGTACAGCATCCTGTATACACTGCATCACATTCTACTGACCGAGCAGCCATTGATCAGTTCAGCGATAACCGGCGGTCTGCTCATGTGCCGCAATAATCTCACAACAGCGCTCGCAATGAGGATTTATTCGCAAAGCGATTGACAGTCAGGGGCCACTTTGGGGAGGTATATTGGGGTGTGCTTTATCTGTGCTGGGATCACCAGGAGAGATGGAAGCCCTGCCATAAGCATGTTCTACAAGCCATCATAAATACCATGATTAGTAATAAAGCGGAATGTTTGATTCGTCGATGAAGATGAACAGGACATCTTCCCCTTTCCTTAAATGCCACCAAAACAGCTGTACACTCAAACAAATACATCTCTTAAATGTTAGTCAATGTAAGCTGCCATATGTCTGCAAAAGTCCATCACACATCCAGCTACAATCAATTATAACATAAGAGTATCTGTGCTCCCACAGCCTAACCCTAACCTGCCCCCCCTGGTGGTGCCTAACCCTAACCTGCCCCCCCTGGTGGTGCCTAACCATAACCTGCCCCCTGGTGGTGCCTAACCCTAACCTGCCCCCTGGTGGTGCCTAACCCTAACCTGCCCCCTGGTGGTGCCTAACCCTAACCTGCCCCCTGGTGGTGCCTAACCCTAACCTGCCCCCTGGTGGTGCCTAACCCGCACCTGCCCCCTGGTGGTGCCTAACCCGCACCTGCCCCCTGGTGGTGCCTAACCCGCACCTGCCCCCTGGTGGTGCCTAACCCGAACCTCCCCCCTGGTGGTGCCTAACCCGAACCTCCCCCCTGGTGGTGCCTAACCCTAACTTCCCCCCTGGTGGTGCCTAACCCTAACCTGCCCCCTGGTGGTGCCTAACCCTAACCTGCCCCCTGGTGGTGCCTAACCCTAACTCCCCCCCTGGTGGTGCCGGTCCATAACCTGCCCCCTGGTGGTGCCGGTCCCTAACCTGCCCCCTGGTGGTGCCGGTCCCTAACCTGCCCCCCGGTGGTGCCGGTCCCTAACCTGCCCCCCGGTGGTGCCGGTCCCTAACCTGCCCCCCGGTGGTACCGGTCCCTAACCTGCCCCCTGGTGGTGCCGGTCCCTAACCTGCCCCCTGGTGGTGCCGGTCCCTAACCTGCCCCCTGGTGGTGCCTAACCCTAACCTGCCCCCAGATTGTGCCTAACCCTAACCTGCCCCCTGGTGGTGCCTAACCCTAACCTGCCCCCTGGTGGTGCCTAACCCTAACTTCCCCCCTGGTGGTGCCGGGATCCGGTCTGAAGATCGACAGTATCTAGGTCGAAAATGTTTAGGTCGACCACTATAGGTCGACAGTCACTAGGTCGACATGGATGGAAGGTCGACAGGGTTTCTAGGTCGACAGGGTTTCTAGGTCGACAGGGTTTCTAGGTCGACAGGTCTAAAGGTCGACATGAGTTTTTAAAAAATAATAATCTTTTTTTGAATTTTTTCATACTTAACGATCCACGTGGACTACGATTGGAGCGGTAAAGTGTGCCGAGCGAAGCGGTAGCGGAGTGAAGGAACCATGCCCGAAGCATGGCGAGCGAAGCGAGCCATGCGAGGGGACACGGTGCACTAATTTGGGATCTCGGTCACTCTACGAAGAAAACGACACCAAAAAACAAAAAAAAAAACAAAAAACCTCATGTCGACCTTTAGACCTGTCGACCTAGCACATGTCGACCTAGAAACCCTGTCGACCTTCCATCCATGTCGACCTAGTGACTGTCGACCTATAGTGGTCAACCTAAACATTGTCGATTTGATGAACCACACCCGTTGGTGCCTAACCCTAACCTGCCCCAGATTGTGCCTAACCTGCCCCCCTGGTGGTGCCTAACCCTAATTTCCCCCCTGGTGGTGCCTAACCTGACCCAGATTGTGCCTAATCCCCCTCCCCACAGCCTAACCCTGACCTCCCTCCTGGTGGTGCCTAACCCTGACCTCCCTCTTGGTGGTGCCTAACCCTGACCTCCCTCCTGGTGGTGCCTAACCCTGACCTCCCTCCCTCCTGGTGGTGCCTAACCCTGACCTCCCTCCCTCCTGGTGGTGCCTAACCCTGACCTCCCTCCTGGTGGTGCCTAACCCTGACCTCCCTCCTGGTGGTGCCTAACCCTGACCTCCCTCCTGGTGGTGCCTAACCCTGACCTCCCTCCTGGTGGTGCCTAACCCTGACCTCCCTCCTGGTGGTGCCTAACCCCGACCTCCCTCCTGGTGGTTCCTAACCCTGACCTCCCTCCTGGTGGTGCCTAACCCTGACCTCCCTCCTGGTGGTGCCTAACCCTCCTCCCCACAGCCTAACCCTGACCTCCCTCCTGGTGGTGCCTAATCCTAACTTCCCCCCTGGTGGTGCCTAACCCTGACCTCCCTCCTGGTGGTGCCTAACCCTGACCTCCCTCCTGGTGGTGCCTAACCCTGACCTCCCTCCTGGTGGTGCCTAACCCTGACCTGCCCCAGATTGTGCCTAACCCCCCCTCCCCACAGCCTGACCTCCCTCCTGGTGGTGCCTAATCCTAACTTCCCCCCTGGTGGTGCCTAACCCTGACCTCCCTCCTGGTGGTTCCTAACCCTGACCTCCCTCCTGGTGGTTCCCAACCCTGACCTCCCTCCTGGTGGTTCCTAACCCTGACCTGCCCCAGATTGTGCCTAACTCCCCTCCCCACAGCCTGACCTCCCCTCCTGGTGGTGCCTAATCCTAACTTCCCCCCTGGTGGTGCCTAACCCTGACCTCCCTCCTGGTGGTGCCTAACCCTGACCTCCCTCCTGGTGGTGCCTAACCCTGACCTCCCTCCTGGTGGTGCCTAACCCTGACCTCCCTCCTGGTGGTGCCTAACCCTGACCTCCCTCCTGGTGGTGCCTAACCCTAACCTGCCCCAGATTGTGCCTAACCCTCCTCCCCACAGCCTAACCCTGACCTCCCTCCTGGTGGTGCCTAATCCTAACTTCCCCCCTGGTGGTGCCTAACCCTGACCTCCCTCCTGGTGGTGCCTAACCCTAACCTGCCCCAGATTGTGCCTAACCCTCCTCCCCACAGCCTAACCCTGACCTCCCTCCTGGTGGTGCCTAATCCTAACTTCCCTCCTGGTGGTGCCTAACCCTGACCTCCCTCCTGGTGGTGCCTAACCCTGACCTCCCTCCTGGTGGTGCCTAACCCTGACCTCCCTCCTGGTGGTGCCTAACCCTGACCTCCCTCCTGGTGGTGCCTAACCCTGACCTCCCTCCTGGTGGTGCCTAACCCTGACCTCCCTCCTGGTGGTGCCTAACCCTGACCTCCCTCCTGGTGGTTCCTAACCCTGACCTCCCTCCTGGTGGTTCCTAACCCTGACCTCCCTCCTGGTGGTTCCTAACCCTGACCTGCCCCAGATTGTGCCTAACCCCCCTCCCCACAGCCTGACCTCCCTCCTGGTGGTGCCTAATCCTAACTTCCCTCCTGGTGGTGCCTAACCCAGACCTCCCTCCTGGTGGTGCCTAACCCAGACCTCCCTCCTGGTGGTGCCTAACCCAGACCTCCCTCCTGGTGGTGCCTAACCCAGACCTCCCTCCTGGTGGTGCCTAACCCAGACCTCCCTCCTGGTGGTGCCTAACCCAGACCTCCCTCCTGGTGGTGCCTAACCCAGACCTCCCTCCTGGTGGTGCCTAACCCTGACCTCCCTCCTGGTGGTGCCTAACCCTGACCCCCCCTCCTGGTGGTGCCTAACCCTGACCCCCCTCCTGGTGGTGCCTAACCCTGACCCCCCTCCTGGTGGTGCCTAACCCTAACCTGCCCCAGATAGTGCCTAACCTGCCCCAGATTGTGCCTAACCCTAACCTGCCCCAGATTGTGCCTAACCTGCCCCAGATTGTGCCTAACCTGCCCCAGATTGTGCCTAACCCTAACCTCCCTCCCCACAGCCTAACCCTAACCTCCCTCCTGGTGGTGCCTAACCTCTCCCCCCCCCCACAGCCTGACCCTGACCTGGTGCCTGATTCTAACCTCACCCCTCCCCGCAGCTTAACCCTAACCTCCCCCCATGGTGACTAACCCTAACACCCCCTTACTAGCTACCCCCAAATGGTGCCTTATCCTGACCGCCCCCGGACATAACCCACCTGCTACATTTACGGTCAGGTATGCAGGCTGTTGGGATTCTGACAGGTGTCTGGATTCTTACTGTTGAGATCCTGCATATTATCCTCATCCCCCCGTGATACTCCCACAAGATAGAACTGCATTATCGTCACTCAATTCTCGCCCTGAAATGCCCATTTTCCCGCACAGCGAGATCACCCAATATCTGCCTTACTCCATTACGCAAACACACAGAGAATTCACTTCTGCGCTGTACACTAAAACTCACACTTTATGACCATGAAAAAGACGCCTCTTACTCAGAGTCAGGCCCAGTGTCTCTCATGGGCTATAATAAGCCGTTTCTATGTGTGCTGGCCGGCAGCCTGGTGTCCCTACCTGTGTGTGTGTGTGTGTGTGTGTGTGTGTGTGTGTGTGTGTGTGTGTGTGTGTGTGTGTACATGATGGGGGTGATAGAGGAAAGAGAGCAGGCAGACTGTCCGTACGCTGGGGCTACATACTCCATAAATGCTGCCTCTTGCTGCACGGCCTTCCCTCAGTCAGAAGTGAAAGTTTATCTAGACAGACTGACTTGGATAAGGTCCAAACGCCGTTAGCAATAATCATGATTATATCTCACACTGGTGCTTTCGGTTTACAAGGCCGGGACTTCCCGAGTGATGCTATGGTCATTCAGACTGGCCACGGCAGTAGCGACGCCATGTTTCTCCCATCTACCGATAATCGGTCACTTGTGTGGGCGCCGGCACTGCGTACAAACATGAAGGAAGCTCTCTTTATTCAGCAAGTTGTTCAGCTATTTCCCAGGATGCTTCCCCTACACCTTTGTCACCGACTAATGCAAACATTACAGGCAGCATTCCTCCTGCAGGACTTTACCTGAGGTTTCCCACCATCTGCCCCCAGGCCTCTCCTATCCATCCTGCACAGATTCCAGACCCCTAAGAACGGGATTCATTTAGAAAGACGTTGACATTTCCTACACAGTATTCCCTGGCGGATACAGCCCAGCCCGCAGCCGGAGGGTTGCCAACTGCAAAAAGGCTCCTTTATGACAAAGGTGCGATGGCATCTGCCAGGCTGGGTATGAATCAGGTGACTTCTCCCCGTCATGTTTCCGATGTCATAACTCACACGGCTGGCCCCCGGGCAAGAGAAAGTGAATCCGTCACATCTCCACCCAGGGTGAGAAAGCAGAAAGCGGCTGTCTGATTAAGGAGTCCGTCTCTCTCGCTCTCTCTGGAGTTATTTTAAGTGTCTGCCAACGCTCAGCCAGCAGATCCGAGATGGATTTACACCCCCTCTTCCAGAAAACACTTCAGGGCGTTCAAACCATCCTATCAAAAAGCGTTGCTTCAAATAGCAGGGCTCCCCAACCCATACCGCAGGTGGTATAGCAGACACCTCTAGAGGGAGGGCAGCAGGGGGCAATGACACTACTGCAGTGTCTGTATACAATGCTAGTACTCACATCTTTCCATGGCTCTGCAAGTGGCGGCAAATTAATACTCCCCTGTAGTACCCACTTGTGAGACAGGCTCCATGTCATATCAGAAACACAAACCCCCTGGCATGGGAGAACGGGCAGCTCTGAAGGTTGGAATCTGCCTCATCCACTCCAGCAGCCAGGTCGCAAGCGCGTAACTCCACTTGGAATTACTGCTGCGTCGCCACAAGCGGGAAACACATACGGAATCTTTAGGATGTTTCCAGTCTATCAACGAGTACAAAGAGCAATAAGGAAACATTTAGCACACAGGAGACAGTTGGGGAAACCCCTAGGTGGGGAATCCTGAATTATTGTTACACTAACAATGCTGGGAATAGGTGAGAGCTATAGTAATAGTATAACGTCAGGATGCAATGCCGGGAATGGGTGAGAGCTATAGTAATAGTATAACGCCAGGATACAATGCCGGGAATGGGTGAGAGCTATAGTAATAGTATAACGCCAGGATACAATGCCGGGAATGGGTGAGAGCTATAGTAATAGTATAACGTCAGGATGCAATGCCGGGAATGGGTGAGAGCTATAGTAATAGTATAACGCCAGGATACAATGCCGGGAATGGGTGAGAGCTATAGTAATAGTATAACGTCAGGATGCAATGCCGGGAATGGGTGAGAACTAAAGTAATAGTAGAACACCAGGATACAATGCTGGGAATGGGTGAGAGCTATAGTAATAGTATAACGTTAGGATGCAATGCTGGGAATGGGTGAGAGCTATAGTAATAGTATAACGTTAGGATGCAATGCTGGGAATGGGCGAGAGCTATAGTAATAATATAACGCCAGGATACAATGCCGGGAATGGGTGAGAGCTATAGTAATAGTATAACGCCAGGATACAATGCCGGGAATGGGTGAGAGCTATAGTAATAGTATAACACCAGGATACAATGCTGGGAATGGGTGAGAGCTATAGTAATAGTATAACACCAGGATGCAATGCTGGGAATGGGTGAGAGCTATAGTAATAGTATAACACCAGGATGCAATGCTGGGAATGGGTGAGAGCTATAGTAATAGTATAACACCAGGATACAATGCCGGGAATGGGTGAGAACTATAGCAATAGTATAACGCCAGGATGCAATGCTGGGAATGGGTGAGAGCTATAGTAATAGTATAACACCAGGATGCAATGCCGGGAATAGGTGAGAGCTATAGTAATAGTATAACACCAGGATGCAATGCCGGGAATAGGTGAGAGCTATAGTAATAGTATAACACCAGGATACAATGCCGGGAATGGGTGAGAACTATAGCAATAGTATAACGCCAGGATGCAATGCTGGGAATGGGTGAGAGCTATAGTAATAGTATAATGCCGGGAATGGGTGAGAGCTATTATAAAGCCAGGATGAAATGCTGGATACCTCCCTATCCTCTAAATCAGACATAATCAACTTCTGTCTCCAAGCATTGTGGAACTACAAGTCCCAGCATGCAATAACCACACACGTTAGGATTTATAGCTCCACAGCAGCTGCTGAACAACAGGTCACCCATATAACTCATATAATTCACCAAACCCAGCCAAATCTCATCCTAACCCTCTGTTCTACGCTCTCTATATACCCCATCTGCGTCACCCGTCTGTCTACCCCTCCCCTTTAGATTGTAAGCTCTCACGAGCAGGGCCCTCTTCCCTCATGTGCTTATCCTTTTCTTACTTTAATAATCTTCAACTGCATCAACTCCAGCAGTCTTCTGCCACCAGATACTTATTCCAGTGTCATCTGCTGATGTAACTATGTTTATTTACCCTGTACTTGTCCTATATTGTCTTCAACTGTAAGTTGCTGTTTTCCTGTTTGATTATTCATGTACTCTGTAATTGGGCGCTGCGGAACCCTTGTGGCGCCATATAAATAAAGGATAATAATAACTACTCAGCACTGTACAATGTGCCAGTAATCAACGTGCGTCCTCAGCAAATGATTATACTGTAAGAGGGTCAGGGAAACAGGTATGACCTGATTATTATACATAACCTGACTGTATATAGGTGATCCTGAGACACACGGGGACCCCCAAACTGGATATTATACATAACCTGACTGTATATAGGTGATCCTGAGACACACGGGGACCCCCAAACTGGATATTATACATAACCTGACTGTATATAGGTGATCCTGAGACACACGGGGACCCCCAAACTGGATATTATACATAACCTGACTGTATATAGGTGATCCTGAGACACACGGGGACCCCCAAACTGGATATTATACATAACCTGACTGTATATAGGTGATCCTGAGACACACGGGGACCCCCAAACTGGATATTATACATAACCTGACTGTATATAGGTGATCCTGAGACACACGGGGACCCCCAAACTGGATATTATACATAACCTGACTGTATATAGGTGATCCTGAGACACACGGGGACCCCCAAACTGGATATTATACATAACCTGACTGTATATAGGTGATCCTGAGACACACGGGGACCCCCAAACTGGATATTATACATAACCTGACTGTATATAGGTGATCCTGAGACACACGGGGACCCCCAAACTGGATATTATACATAACCTGACTGTATATAGGTGATCCTGAGACACACGGGGACCCCCAAACTGGATATTATACATAACCTGACTGTATACAGGGGATCCTGAGACACACGGGGACCCCCAAACTGGATATTATACATAACCTGACTGTATACAGGGGATCCTGAGACACACGGGGACCCCCAAACTGGGTATTATACATAACCTGACTGTATACAGGGGATCCTGAGACACACGGGGACCCCCAAACTGGATATTATACATAACCTGACTGTATACAGGGGATCCTGAGACACACGGGGACCCCCAAACTGGATATTATACATAACCTGACTGTATATAGGTGATCCTGAGACACACGGGGACCCCCAAACTGGATATTATACATAACCTGACTGTATATAGGTGATCCTGAGACACACGGGGACCCCCAAACTGGATATTATACATAACCTGACTGTATACAGGGGATCCTGAGACACACGGGGACCCCCAAACTGGATATTATACATAACCTGACTGTATACAGGGGATCCTGAGACACACGGGGACCCCCAAACTGGGTATTATACATAACCTGACTGTATACAGGGGATCCTGAGACACACGGGGAGCCCCAAACTGGATATTATACATAACCTGACTGTATACAGGGGATCCTGAGACACACGGGGACCCCCAAACTGGATATTATACATAACCTGACTGTATACAGGGGATCCTGAGACACACGGGGACCCCCAAACTGGATATTATACATAACCTGACTGTATACAGGGGATCCTGAGACACACGGGGACCCCCAAACTGGATATTATACATAACCTGACTGTATACAGGGGATCCTGAGACACACGGGGACCCCCAAACTGGATATTATACATAACCTGACTGTATACAGGGGATCCTGAGACACACGGGGACCCCCAAACTGGATATTATACATAACCTGACTGTATATAGGGGATGCAGAGACACACGGGGACCCCCAAACTGGATATTATACATAACCTGACTGTATATAGGGGATGCAGACACACACGGGGACCCCCAAACTGGGTATTATACATAACCTGACTGTATATAGGGGATGCAGAGACACACTGGGACCCCCAAACTGGATATTATACATAACCTGACTGTATATAGGGGATGCAGAGACACACGGGGACCCCAAAACTGGATATTATACATAACCTGACTGTATATAGGGGATGCAGAGACAACTGAAGAGCCCCGAGCTGGGTATTATACACCTGAGGAGCCCCGAGCTGGGTATTATACACCTGAGGAGCCCCGAGCTGGGTATTATACACCTGGCTATATATAGGGGATACAGAGATACCCAGGAGCCCCGAGCTGGATAAAAAACACATAACCTGACTGTATACAGCCGGGTATTATACATATAACCGGGTATTATAACCCGACTCTATACGGCCGGGTACCGACTGTATACAGCCGGGTATCATAACCCTACTATATATAGGAGATAGAGACACCCAGGAGCCCCAAGCTGGGTATAATACATATAACCTGACTGTATACGGCTGGGTATTATACATAACCTGACTGTATACGGCTGGGTATTATACATAACCTGACTGTATACGGCTGGGTATTATACATAACCTGACTGTATACGGCTGGGTATTATACATAACCTGACTGTATACGGCTGGGTATTATACATAACCTGACTGTATACGGCTGGGTATTATACATAACCTGACTGTATACGGCTGGGTATTATACATAACCTGACTGTATACGGCTGGGTATTATACATAACCTGACTGTATACGGCTGGGTATTATACATAACCTGACTGTATACGGCTGGGTATTATACATAACCTGACTGTATACGGCTGGGTATTATACATAACCTGACTGTATACGGCTGGGTATTATACATAACCTGACTGTATACGGCTGGGTATTATACATAACCTGACTGTATACGGCTGGGTATTATACATAACCTGACTGTATACGGCTGGGTATTATACATAACCTGACTGTATACGGCTGGGTATTATACATAACCTGACTGTATACGGCTGGGTATTATACATAACCTGACTGTATACGGCTGGGTATTATACATAACTGTACATGGGTAACCCGGAGACACCTGTACAGGTATATACACACTGTGAGTATAGCGGTCACTATAGGAACACTCACTGCTGGTGACAGGTACCCGGACACCGATACAGGGGAGAATCACCATCTCTCCATCCCAGCACAGGACAGAGAGAACGCTGACAGACAGGATACATGCAGGGGCCACAGCTCACACCACCGATGGGGGGGGGCAGCTTCCATGCCAGGGGCCACAGATTACACCAGTGATGGGGGGCAGCTTCCATGCCAGGGGCCACAGCTCACACCACCGATGGGGGGGGCAGCTTCCATGCCAGGGGCCACAGCTCCCACCAATAATGGGGGGGGGGGACATGACAGCTTCCATGCCAGGGGCCACAGCTCATAGCAGTGATGGAAGGCAGCTTCCATGCCAGGGGCCACAGATTATACCAATGATGGGGGGCAGCTTCCATGCTAGAGGCAATAGCTCACACCAGTGATTGGGAGGTTGCTTCCATGCCAGGGGCCACAGCTCCAGCCAGTATTGGGGGGGGGGGGGGGGAGGCAGCTTCCATGCCAGGGGCCACAGCTTACACCAGTGATGAGTGGGGGCCACAGCTTACACCAGTGATGAGTGGGGGCCACAGCTTACACCAGTGATGAGTGGGGGCCACAGCTGTAATGCCAAGGGCCACAGCTCACACCAGGGATGGGGAGATGACAGATGTCACACTGGGGGGATGTGCATGTTAGGGGCGGGCCGGGGGGGGGGAACAGCTCAGACCATTAGGAGGTATAACCTACTGTATATGCCAGGGGCCACAGCACATATCAGTAAGGGGTATAGCCTGCATTACAGGGGCCACACTCTGGGGAAGGGGGAACACCATCTCAGGGCAGGGGCACAGCTCCCATCCGTCACTGCGAGCTGACATGACATCCAGCATACCGTGCCCCTCTGCCTTCCCCCCATGCCTGACACCCCTCCCCGGGGGCCACACGGACTGCCCTGGAGATACTCACCGGCAGCTTGGGGCTGACCTCCCCCTTACAGTGATGACAGAAGAAGCGATGCTGGGACACAGCCGCCGCCGCTGCCGCCGCCTCCGCCATTTTCCTCTGTCCTCCTCCTCCTCCCGCTCCCTCCGGGTCTCCGCGTCACGTCAGTCCTCCCAACACCAGCGAGACTGCAGCCAGCGCGCCTCGCCCACTCACAGACGCTCTATCCCAGCGACGGCGTAACTTGTTCCCCTACTCTCAGTCCTCCGCGAACAGCGACACGGCGGCCAGAACGCCCCGCCCTCAGAGCCAACCTGAAACAAGCGAGTGCTGCTCACAATAAACTTTATTAACAACACCGGCGGACACACAGGCCCTTACTGTACCTAGAACGTTTTACAAACCACCTGTCAGAGGGAGCCGGCTGCGGAGAGCCAGGGCCTGGTGATGGTATTAGGTGGCAGCTGACAGGACCTGGAATCAAGTGAGTGCCATGGTAGCATCACCTGTGTCTCTGCCCTGGCTGTCAGTAAATCTCTAGTGTGGTGGGACTACAACAGACCCTCCAACATGACCCGCCCCACTAGGTACATAATGCTCTGTTTCTGGACTTCCCTCTTAATTTATGATTTCCATCACCTGTGTTGAACTAGTTAAATGATAAGAAAGCTGTTTCTTCACAGGTGATGGCAATAATAAATTAGGAGGGAAGTCCAGAAACAGAGCATTTTGTACCTAGTGGGGCGGGTCATGTTGGAGGGTATGCTACAAATCCCAGCATGTTCTGCCAGCCACAGCAACCTGTGGATCTCCAGTGAAGTAGGACTACAAATCCCAGCATGCCCTGCCGGCCATAGTAATCTATGGATTTCCAGTGTGGTGGGACTACAAGTCCCAGCAAGCATGCCCTGGGTGTCAGTGCTAACTGTGGATCTCCAGTATGGTAGGACTACAAATTCCAGCATGTCCTGCCTGCCAGAGCACCCTCTGGATCTCCAGTGTGGTGGGATTACAAGTCCCAGCATAGCCTGCCAGCCATAGCAACCTATGGTGCCCTGCTGTGGTAGGACTACTAGTCCCAGCATGCCCTGCCAGTCATTGTGCGGTCAGGTGTAACCCAGTGGCCTGCAGTGTTGGGCAGACTGTATAAGCTCTAGTTATAATGTATACATTGTGTATTTATCCCCTGTGCAGAGCTGAGGTGGACATGACGCAGGTGGAGGCCCGGCTCAGCTCTCTGCTGCTGCAGGAACACTTCGGGGAGATCGTAGACCGCGTGGGGACGTTTCTCATACGGACCGGCAGCCAGCCGCTGAGAGTCATTGCTAATGACACGGGGACCTCCCTGGATCAGGCAAGTTCTAGCATCACCGCCCCGTCACATGCGGGGCTCATTCACATACATCTCCAGCCGTTACAGAGTGGTATCTCCTTCCCGCAGGTAAAGAAGTCGCTGTGTGTCCTCATTCAGCACAACCTGGTGACCTACCAGCTGCATAAACGTGGCTTTGTGGAGTACACCGCCCATGGGGACTGCTACTTGCGCATCCTCCGATACCCGCGCTACATCTACACGGCTAAGACCCTGTACGGAGACACAGGGGAGCTGATTGTGGAGGAACTGCTTCTGAATGGGAAGATGACCCTCAGCGCCGCGGTGAAGAAAGTGGCTGACAGACTGACTGAGACCATAGAAGGTGATTCGCACTTACTTGCGCTCCATTACAGGAATAATGTAACTATATAAACAGTTGCCACCCTCTCCTTTACCTTTCCCACCGCTCTGTGTCAGCCTTACCCCTCTCCCAAATACTTAATTGGCTTCCCAGTGATTTACACTCCTCACCCTCCCACATAAAGCCCTCAGTCACTCCACTCCGTCCTATTCCTCCAATCTCATTTCTGCTCGCACTCCCTCCCACCCTCTCCGCTTATCCACTGGCCACTGTCTCGCCCTCTCCTGCATCCAAGTCTTCTCCCGTGCTGTCCCAATGCTCTGGAACTTGCTACTTCTCC
This sequence comes from Pseudophryne corroboree, assembly GCF_028390025.1. NCBI lineage: Eukaryota > Metazoa > Chordata > Amphibia > Anura > Myobatrachidae > Pseudophryne > Pseudophryne corroboree. The sequence continues at coordinate 8,465,959 of NC_086455.1, read as the reverse complement.
CTGTCAGACGCTTTCCCAGTATCCACATCTTCATATAGACTCCTAAGACTCGCCTCTCAGCCCTCATCATTACTCCTCTGACCTCCCTTCTACCCCCTCTCCCCAGCTCACCCTCCTGGTTACACCTTTACGTAAGCCCCCCACAGGCAGGGCCCTTTTCTTCTGCTCTCTCTTCCTAGCATTATCCCTTGCAGCCTGTACTGGGGGATTATGACCTTTCTCTTCCTGCAGATGGGAAGAACGTAGAATACAGCGAGGTGTTGGCAACCTTCACCCAGCTGGTGGACACGCACTTTGTGCAGCGGTGCCCGGCACTCCCTGACTCCGAGGACCCGCCCAGCACAGAAGGACGTCGGCCCCAAGCGCCCACCTTGTTGACCAATGAGAAAGAGATGTTTACTGTCCCCAAGCTCACCATGATCGGTAAGGAAGAAAGAACCGTAGCGGATGCCTGCCGTTCTGTATAGGTACGTTATGATAGTAAGTGAGCCGCTGGCGCAGTGATTACACTGACGCAAATTCTGTGTCTCTTACTACTGAGCCACCCGCCATGTACTAGTGTACGGAAATCAATACGGAAATCTTAAATTGCCTTGGACAGTAATTCTGCGGGGTGAACCGATTTTACAGGCGACTGCGGCATGAGGCACAAGTGAATTGATTAGTGTATAGATGATGGGCCTACGTTAAGGGTATACCTAGTAATAATGGTGTTACAGGGACACATGTACTGGGGTAACCTGACCCCTGCTGTGCTCTCCGTACAGACCGGCAAGGCTCTGCGTTATTTACGGGTCGATGAGTGATGAGCTGGCACTGTCTGCTTCTAACTGCGTCTCTCTTGCTCTCTGCAGGGAGAGGGAAGAGGCGCCGATCCGAAGATGATGATGAAGGCGCCAGTCAGAGCAAGAGGCAAAAGAAAGAGGCAGGAGCAGAGGTTAGTGCAGTAAGCATCCCAGGCCAGCAGAGGGCAGCGTGATATATTTCCCTGTCCTGAGCACGGACGTTGTAACTGTGTCGGAGTATATTTATGACCACGATTCCCGGTAAGTGTCATGGTGTAGCCCTCAGTCCCGGTACATCGTGTCTGCAGAGGAAAATATTCCCTGTTTTGAAGGATTATTGTATAACCTGATATATGTCATGCAAGTGTGACCTGTTGCTTATATTGGTAATATATGCGCTATACCAAATGTAGGCAACCCGTGTTTGTCCTGCTATTACGCAGATGAGGCTCCAGCATGCCGGCCAGCTTCTCCACAGCAGCGGCATGATGAGACCTTAGCTCCCACGACCCCCGAAGAGCAGCCACATCCGTCATTGCATTGCCGCACTGTGTGATGACGCTCGTCCATCTCCTCTCTCCCTCAGACCAGCCAGGACGACGGGATTTACTGGCAGATCAACAGCGAGCGCTTTCACCAGCACTTCCGAGACCAGGCCATCATCAGCGCAGTGTCCAATAAAATGGATCAGGTACTAGGAGACCAGGGAATAACCTATAATATGCATCTGGTTTGTACATGATGGAAGACGTGCCGTGGTTAGTAAAAGTAGCAGGATGACGAGCGTGAGACAAGTCATCGGAAGGTGGAAAATACCCTTTTAAAGACCACGTTCACTTTAAAGGAATATTTTTCCTTAATAACATTATACCTGTGACATTTATTGGGTGGGATGTAAAGCCGTCCGAGTTGGCCGGAGGTGCGGGTTGCCAGCCGAACTGGGGTGTTTTTATAGTGCCATTCATTTACAAGGCAAAGCCATGCCTTGTAAATGGCAACCCGCACCTCCGGCCAACTTGGACGGCAGACGAAATTGGCTTTACTTCTTTTCCTGCATACTCCGCTATGACCTCTGCTTTATGTACCTCCGTAGAGTCCTGTAGATCCATCTTTTCTTCTCTTTCTCCCCTCACTTACTTTACAGGGTAACTCCGCTCAGATATAATAGAGAATCAAAATGGCCACCGTAACTTACTGGGGGATTCCCTTGAAACCATCCCGATTGCTGGTACTCCGACATGGCTGGGAGTATATAAAACTTTTGAATGACCTCTGTAGCCATAGAAGCAAAGTATGTCGTACGGGGACTGTTTCTATGGCTACAGGTGTTGCTAAGAAGTGTCCGATGTTCACAGTGGGTAGCAACAGTCTTGTCTGACTCTTCTGTCCGCTGATTTGCTGTTTTTGAGTGTAGTGAGTGATTTTCAGTCGGCAGAAATACAGTATGGAAATGGGGTGTACTTATAACTGTATCCAGATGGTAGGTCGACTTGACAGGGGCAATAGGTCGACATGTCAAAGGTAGGCAGTAGAAAGGACGAGCTGTTCAAATGGTCAACACAAGGTTTGTTTTTTTGTAACTTTTCCATCCTGTACCATCCATGTGGACTACGATTGGGAGTAGTAACCTGTGGCGAGCGCAGCAGTAGTGAGCCACCTTGCCTGAAGCATGGCGAGCGCAGCGGTACACTAATTGGGGTGACATGACTTTTAACGTACAACATGACACCCCCAAAAAAAACTACATTAAATTGTGTTGGCCTTTTTGTGCTGTCTACTTTTGACATCAGACCCTGTGGACCTGCATGGTGGAGGGGAAGGCATATTTCTCAGAGGCTTCTGTGTGTGCCAGCCTCAATCCTGCGTGTGCCTTGGTCGCTGCGCCGCTAGTCACCGGTATTCAGCATTGTGCTCCCTCTTCTATTGCAGACCAGCAGCGAGATCGTCCGGACTATGCTGAGAATGAGTGAAATCACCACCTCATCGGACGCCGCATACACTCAGCCGCTGTCCTCTAATGAGGTAACTGCCGGCTACTCTCCGCCGCACAACGTTATCCTCAATGTCGCCTTTCCAGTCCGCACAGGCCGACACCACCTACTGTATGCCCATATATGGCGAGTTTCAGTCCTTTGGCCAAAATATACTTTCCTGACCCCTAGCTCAAACACACAAGGAAAATAGACGTGTGTGCGTGTGTGTGTGTGTGTGTGTGTGTGTGTGTGTGTGTGTGTGTGTATATATATATATATATATATATATATATATATATATATATATATATAATTAATTAATGTTTTTGATTAATAGGTACACCCCAGTTCAGATGTTTTTTATTGTGAACCAGGATTGTATGCTCCATTACCAGTGATTTACAAATACTCTTTCTGCCGTTCCATTTTCTAGATCTTCAGATCTTTACCATCAGGATACAACATTTCCAAGCAGGTTCTAGACCAGTACCTGTCCCTCCTTGCTGATGATCCGGTAATTTCTCCGGCGTCCTACCTGCTTTATAATACAAATGATATGCATTGCTCTTTATTGAGCAGACATGGGCCGCACATGGTAATTCCCTCTCCTTCTCGCTTTCAGCTGGAGTTTGTTGGCCGCTCGGGGGAAAGCGGCGGTGGGATGTTTGTCATCAGTATCCTTATTCTAAACTGTTGTATTTTGTTAGTAGGAAAGTTTTGGCATTGTCAATTTTGTTTTCGTTAAAATGTTCTATTTCTTCGTTGGTGACTTAACTCCGCTCCATAAGATCTGCACAAAGCTGTCGCATCGCTGGCCACATCCAATCTGGAATCCATAGTGCAGGAGAGGTAAATATAATCCCCCGGCTCCTCCGGTTCTCCGCCTCTGTCCTCATTTCCATCTGCAATTGTTTTGTTTTGCTGTAAAGTCTGCGCACAAACTGAGCAGCGTGCACCCTGCAGGTTCGGCTCTCGCTGCGCCCGGATTTTCCGCCTCCTCCTTCGGAAGAGACACTTGGAACAAAAACAGGTGGAAGATTTCGCCATGATCCCCGCTAAGGAGGCCAAGGACATGCTGTATAAAATGCTGTCTGTGAATCTGGTGAACCTGCAGGTCCGTGTCTGTTCTCTTGCCCCTAAAAGTGGCAACAAATGCGATCTAGTCGTGAAACAAATGTAGCTGACCTCTATTATCTTCCACCAACAGGAAATCCCCAAAACACCAGATCACGCTCCGTCTAGGACATTCTATCTGTATGCAGTGAATCCTCTCCCCACTGCCCGGATGTTGCTGCAGAGATGCTACAAGGTACTTGTGCCCGACCTCTGGCTTTCATTACCCAGCTACAAAATTGGTTACTGATGGACGACGGTCAAATCTGGATTTTAGTTTTAGCTCTGTGATTACTACTTTGTTTGATTTTTTTATTTGGGTGTTTTTCCCCATTCAAGCTTATAGGGGTTGCATTGATTTTTCTTTAAAGTAATTCACTCCAGCACTGCAACCATTAATTACAGTGCCACCTACAGGCTTGGGGAAGGAGTTACTGCGCAACTGTTGACGCAAGTTGGGGAGAAGGTGGGGGGGGCTCTTTCTGCCTGGCCAGGTCAGTGTGTTGGGCAGAAACTATGCCAGCGGCTGTATAATGACATTCTCTTGTTTCTTACAGACTGTGGCCAATCTGATCGAGAGGAGACAGTTCGAGACCAAGGAGAACAAGTGAGTTTTTGGGATCGCAGCACCTGTCAATCTCTTTACAGGTCGCCTGTGTCTCGCATTCACACTTCTGCCTCAGTGATATCACTAATGAGTTGATGGGTAGAAGTGTCAGCCTTTGTTGTGTGTCCTGACTCTGGGATGGTGTTGTCTCCTACTACATTGAAAGGTTAGAAAGTGTGCTCTCTCCAGTGTTTTGTTGGCATGAGTTCAGGATATTAGAATTCATTGTCATTATTGCGCCCTCTGCTGGTGAGAAGCTGAGAACTGTCCTCGTCCGCTCTTTGCAGGCGGCTGCTGGAGAAGTCCCAGAGGATTGAGGCTATCATCACCTCCATGCAGGCCACGGGGGCGGAGGAAGCCCAGCTGCAGGAGATCGAGGAGATGATCAGTGGCCCCGAGCGCCAGCAGCTGGAGAGCCTGAAGCGCAACGTGAACAAGTGAGTACAGCCTGAACCGTTGGGTTGCCTTTAGGACTGAGTTTAGGAAACTCTGATATAAGTAATAAGCATGGCTGAGCCTTGGGAGTACTCACGTTTTATTCAGCTAGAAGGATGCTACAGAGGGCATATGGTTTTACTATGCAACTTATTTTCATATCACTTTAACGTACCCCTTTTTTTCTCTAACGTCCTAGTGGATGCTGGGAACTCCGTAAGGACCATGGGGAATAGCGGGCTCCGAAGGAGGCTGGGCACTCTAGAAAGATCTTAGACTACCTGGTGTGCACTGGCTCCTCCCACTATGACCCTCCTCCAAGCCTCAGTTAGATTTCGTGCCCGGCCGAGGTTGGATGCACACTAGGGGCTCTCCTGAGCTCTTAGAAAGTTATAGTCTTAGAATTAGTTTTTTTCAGTGAGACCTGCTGGCAACAGGCTCACTGCAGCGAGGGACTAAGGGGAGAAGAAGCGAACTCGCCTGCTTGCAGCCGGATTGGGCTTCTTAGGCTACTGGACACCATTAGCTCCAGAGGGATCGACCGCAGGCCCAGCCTTGATGTTCGGTCCCGGAGCCGCGCCGCCGTCCCCCTTACAGAGCCAGAAGCAGGAAGATGGTTCGGAAAATCGGCGGCATGAAGACGTCCTGTCTTCACCAAGGTAGCGCACAGCACTGCAGCTGTGCGCCATTGCTCCTCATACACACTTCACACTCCGGTCACTGAGGGTGCAGAGCGCTGGGGGGGGCGCTCTGAGGCAGCAATAAAAACACCTTGGCTGGCTAAAATACCTCAATATATAGCCCCTGGGGCTATATATGAGGTAAATACCCCTGCCAGAATCCCAAAATAAGCGGGAGAATAGGCCGCGAAAAAGGGGCGGAGCCTATCTCCTCAGCACACTGGCGCCATTTTTCCCTCACAGCTCGGCTGGAAGGAAGCTCCCTGGCTCTTCCCTGCATTTCTACAATACAGTAAGAGGGAAAAAGAGAGGGGGGGCACTAAATTGGCATTGTATACAGTATATTATATAAAAAGCAGCTATTAGGGACATAACTCAGTTAGTCCCTGCATTATATAGCGCTCTGGTGTGTGCTGGCATACTCTCACTCTGTCCCCCCAAAGGGCTTTTGTGGGTCCTGTCCTCTATTTGAGCATTCCCTGTGTGTGTGGAGTGTGTCGGTACGGCTGTGTCGACATGTTTGATGAGGATAATGATGTGGAGGGAGAGCAGATGCCTTTAGCAGAGATGTCACCCCCTGCGGGGCAGACACCTGAGTGGATGGTATTATGGCAAGAAATGAGTGCACGTATAGACTCCTTACATAAAAAATTTGACGACATGCCGACTGCGGGACAGCCGAGTTCTCAGCTTGTGCCGGTCCAAGGGTCTCAAAAGTCATCAGGGGCTCTAAAACGCCCGTTATCTCAGGTGGCACAAGTAGATGTCGACACGGATACTGACGCCAGTGTCGACGACGATGAGTCAAATTTAATGCCCGTTAAGGCCATTCGCTGCATGATTGAGGCAATGAAAGAGGTGTTAAATATTTCTGATTTACATCCAGGTACTACAAAAAAGGGTATTATGTTTGGGGAGAAAAAACTACCTGTAGTTTTTCCCCCGTCAGATGAATTAAATGAAGTGTGTGAAGAAGCGTGGGCTTCCCCTGATAAGAAATTGGTGATTCCTAAGAAGCTACTAATGGCGTTCCCTTTCCCGCCAGAGGATAGGTTACGTTGGGAAACACCCCCGAGGGTGGATAAAGCGCTCACACGTTTGTCAAAAAAGGTGGCACTACCGTCCCAGGATACGGCCGCCCTTAAGGAACCTGCTGATAGAAGGCAGGAGGCGATCCTGAAGTCTGTATATACACACTCAGGCATTATACTCAGACCAGCAATTGCGTCAGCTTGGATGTGCAGTGCTGCCGCTGCATGGTCCGATAACCTGTCAGAAAATATTGACACACTAGACAGAGACACGATCCTGTTAACAATTGACCATATAAAAGACTCAGTCTTATACATGAGAGATGCACAGAGGGAAATCTGCCGGCTGGCATCTAAAGTAAGTGCACTATCTATCTCTGCTAGGAGATGTTTATGGACTCGCCAGTGGACTGGAGATGCAGATTCCAAAAGGCACATGGAAGTTTTGCCTTATAAAAGGGAGGAATTATTTGGGGATGGTCTCTCCGACCTAGTTTCCACAGCAACGTCTGGGAAGTCAGCATTTTTACCCCATGTCCCCTCGCAGCCTAAGAAGGCACCATTTTATCAGGTTCAGTCCTTTCGATCCCAGAAAAATAAGCGGGGAAAAGGAGGGTCTTTTCTGTCAAGAGGCAGAGGCAGGGGAAAAAGGCTGCAGCAAACAGCAGGTTCCCAGGAACAAAAGTCCTCCCCCTCTTCCTCTTCCAAGTCCGCCGCATGACGGTGGGGCTTCACAAGCGGAGCCGGGTACGGTGGGGGCCCGCCTCAGGAATTTCAGCGATCAGTGGGTTCGCTCACAGGTGGATCCCTGGATCCTTCAAATAGTATCTCAAGGATACAGGCTGGAATTCGAGGCGATTCCACCCCGCCGTTTCCTAAAATCCGCCTTGCCGATTGCTCCCTCAGACAGGGAGGCAGTGCTAGCGGCAATTCACAAGCTGTATTCCCAGCAGGTGATAATCAAGGTACCCCTACTCCAACAAGGCCGGGGTTACTATTCCACACTATTTGTGGTACCGAAACCGGACGGTTCGGTGAGACCCATTCTAAATTTGAAGTCCTTGAACACATACATAAAAAAATTCAAGTTCAAGATGGAATCGCTCAGGGCGGTTATTGCAAGCCTGGACGAGGGGGATTACATGGTATCCCTGGACATCAAGGATGCTTACCTACATGTCCCCATTTACAATTCTCACCAGGAGTACCTCAGATTTGTGGTACAGGATTGCCATTACCAATTCCAGACGCTGCCGTTTGGACTCTCCACGGCACCGAGGGTATTTACCAAGGTTATGGCGGAAATGATGATACTCCTTCGAAAAAAGGGAGTTTTAATTATCCCATACTTGGACGATCTCCTAATAAAGGCACGATCCAAGGAACAGTTGTTAGTGGGAGTAGCACTATCTCAGGAAGTGCTGAGCCAGCACGGTTGGATTCTGAATATCCCAAAGTCACAGCTGGTCCCCAAGACACGTCTAATGTTCCTGGGAATGATTCTGGACACGGCCCAGAAAAAAGTGTTTCTCCCGGAGGAGAAAGCCAGGGAGTTGTCTTCTCTAGTCAGAGACCTCCTAAAACCAAAACAGGTATCGGTGCATCACTGCACGCGAGTCCTGGGAAAGATGGTAGCTTCCTACGAAGCAATTCCATTCGTCAGGTTCCATGCCAGAATCTTTCAGTGGAACCTGTTGGACAAGTGGTCCGGATCGCATCTTCAGATGCATCGTTTAATAACCCTGTCTCCACGAACCAGGGTGTCTCTTCTGTGGTGGCTGAACAGTGCTCATCTTCTGGAGGGCCGCAGATTCGGCATACAGGACTGGGTCCTGGTGACCACGGATGCCAGCCTACGAGGCTGGGGGGCGGTCACAAAGGGAAGAAATTTCCAGGGACTATGGTCAAGTCAGGAGACTGCCCTTCACATAAATATTCTGGAACTAAGGGCCATTTACAATGCCCTAAGTCAAGCAAAATCCCTGCTCCTACACCAGCCGGTGCTGATCCAGTCAGACAACATCACGGCAGTCGCCCATGTGAATCGACAGGGCGGCACAAGAAGCAGGACGGCGATGGCAGAAGCCACAAAAATTCTCCGATGGGCGGAGAATCATGTACTAGCACTGTCAGCAGTGTTCATCCCGGGAGTGGACAACTGGGAAGCAGACTTTCTCAGCAGGCACGACCTCCACCCGGGAGAGTGGGGACTTCATCCAGAAGTCTTCCAAATGATTGTAAATCAATGGGGTCGTCCACAGGTGGACATGATGGCGTCCCGCATAAACAAAAAACTAGAGAAGTATTGCGCCAGGTCAAGAGACCCTCAGGCGATTGCGGTGGACGCCCTGGTGACACCGTGGGTGTACCGGTCAGTGTATGTGTTCCCTCCTCTACCTCTCATACCAAAGGTACTGAGAATAATAAGAAAGCGAGGAGTAAACACAATTCTCGTGGTTCCGGATTGGCCAAGAAGAGCGTGGTACCCGGAACTTCAAGAGATGATCTCAGAGGACCCTTGGTCCCTGCCGCTCAGACAGGACCTGCTACAGCAGGGCCCCTGCCTGTTCCAAGACTTATCGCGGCTGCGTTTGACGGCATGGCGGTTGAACGCCGGATCCTGAAGGAAAAGGGCATTCCGGAGGAAGTCATTCCTACGCTTATTAAAGCCAGGAAAGATGTTACGTCAAAACATTATCACCGCATATGGCGGAAATATGTTGCATGGTGCGAGGCCAAAAAGGCCCCAACAGAGGAATTTCAACTGGGTCGATTTCTGCATTTCCTGCAAGCAGGAGTGAATATGGGCCTAAAACTAGGCTCCATTAAAGTACAGATCTCGGCTCTGTCGATTTTCTTTCAAAAGGAACTAGCTTCAGTACCTGAAGTTCAGACATTTGTGAAAGGAGTGCTGCATATTCAGCCCCCATTTGTGCCTCCTGTGGCACCGTGGGATCTCAACGTGATGTTGAATTTCTTGAAATCACATTGGTTTGAGCCACTAAAAACCGTGGATCTGAAATATCTCACGTGGAAAGTGGTCATGTTATTGGCCCTGGCATCAGCCAGGCGAGTGTCAGAATTGGCGGCTTTATCATGTAAAAGCCCTTTATCTGATTTTTCATATGGATAGGGCAGAATTGAGGACTCGTCCCCAGTTTCTCCCTAAGGTGGTGTCAGCGTTTCACCTGAACCAGCCTATTGTGGTGCCTGCGGCTACTAAGGATTTGGAGGACTCCAAGTTGCTAGACGTTGTCAGGGCCCTGAAAATATATGTTTCCAGGACGGCTGGAGTCAGAAAATCTGACTCGCTGTTTATCCTATATGCACCCAACAAGCTGGGTGCTCCTGCTTCTAAGCAGACTATTGCTCGTTGGATTTGTAGTACAATTCAGCTTGCACATACTGTGGCAGGCCTGCCACAGCCTAAATCTGTCAATGCCCATTCCACAAGGAAGGTGGGCTCATCTTGGGCGGCTGCCCGAGGGGTCTCGGCTTTACAACTTTGCCGAGCAGCTACTTGGTCAGGGGCAAACACGTTTGCAAAATTATATAAATTTGATACCCTGGCTGAGGAGGACCTGGAGTTCTCTCATTCGGTGCTGCAGAGTCATCCGCACTCTCCCGCCCGTTTGGGAGCTTTGGTATAATCCCCATGGTCCTTACGGAGTTCCCAGCATCCACTAGGACGTCAGAGAAAATAAGAATTTACTCACCGGTAATTCTGTTTCTCGTAGTCCGTAGTGGATGCTGGGCGCCCATCCCAAGTGCGGTCTATCTGCAATACTTGTACATAGTTATTGTTAACTAAATCGGGTTATTGTTGAGCCATCTGTTGAGAGGCTCTATTGTTTCATACTGTTAACTGTGTTTCATATCACGAGTTGTACGGTGTGGCTGGTATGAGTCTTACCCGGGATTCAAAATCCTTCCTTATTGTGTACGCTCGTCCGGGCACAGTACCTAACTGAGGCTTGGAGGAGGGTCATAGTGGGAGGAGCCAGTGCACACCAGGTAGTCTAAGATCTTTCTAGAGTGCCCAGCCTCCTTCGGAGCCCGCTATTCCCCATGGTCCTTACGGAGTTCCCAGCATCCACTACGGACTACGAGAAACCGAATTACCGGTGAGTAAATTCTTATTTTTTCTTCTTTTTAATACCCCTAGACTGGACGCCAGTGAGATCCAGGTGGATGAGACCATCTTCATTTTGGAGTCTTATGTCAATAGCACGAAAGCCAAGATACCTGTATGACCTGCGGAAAGACCTGTATTTATGTCTACCCCCAGACATCTGTTCCACATTGGAAAGAAATAAAAATGTTGTTTTTTTTTATCACACAGGGTATATTCCTCTGGAAGATTTATGCTCTGTTAATGAGAGTAGCTTCTTGTCGGCAGAATGTAATGTTAAATACAAGTATATAGTAAACCGAATTCTCAGTGTGTATCTATGGTTTATGTTTCTTTCAGTGCTGCTTTTGGCGTCCTCGAGAGTACGTGGTGCAATGTGCACCAAGCTCCATTTTTGTAGATGCGTTAATATGTCATCAGTGTCTTATGTCTCTTGTCTGAAAAACATGGAAGCTGTAAAGATGTAATTAGTAAAAGCTGCAAAAGGGTGCGTACTGTACCTGAAAATGGAAGCCTGTGACAGATAAATTGTATTATGGCGCACATATCTGTCATCTGGAAGTGTCCCGGTGCTCAGTATTTCAGGGGCAGAGTGAGACGTCTCTGGAGATTATTTTACTCACTGCTTCACGTTCTCTGGTCTTCCCTTTTGATCTATACTTCTCACTGTGTTCTCCGGATGTGCTGTCCCTGTTACTTGTTTTTGTTATGTCCGAGGCAGGGAGTACTTCCACAGCTGGGGGGTGAACGATGGTGTCTAATGAATAATCTGCTCTAAGGGGCACATCCAATTTGGTGCAGGGTTTACTGCGTGGGATAACAGCTGGAGCTATTCAATTCTTCATTTTCTCCATGCGATGAACTCTCTGGTAACGTGTGGAAACCTATAGATTCTACATAACATGCGATCATCCTAGGGGGTTCCAGCACGTTTCATTCCAGCAGGTGCATTTTCCATTTATTTTTTTCATAGCTCCCAAGGCAAGGATGCAGGACTTAATTGAATAGGTCAAAGACTAAAATAATTTGCGGAGTGGAATGTACAGATCAGATCTTCTCAGCAGGTACATCCTTCATCTTTGCTAGTGATCCCTTCACCTGCTAGACTTTCAAATGGAAATATGATGGCTTCTTGGCTAAACCACATGGTGGCGCACTTCTGTTAGAATATGGGAAATACAGTCATCAGCAGACGCAGTGTCGGCTCCATCTGGTGGTGAAAGAGAAGGGTGTTTGGCTTGCCAGAAGGATAATGGTACACAGAGAATTACAATATGGCAGCAGGCAGGGTCCTGGTGTCTGCAAAGACCTGTTACCTTGAGGTCTTTTTACCATGGGTACTCTGGTGGCTGGAGATTTCTGAGCTGCTAGCTATAACTGACACTCTGGGGGTCAATAATCCTGCTAACCTGAGTATAATCTGGGCCATTGTTAGGCCGGCTTCTTTCTATCTGTGATAGGCTATATCTCAGCACGTGTGTACCGTCAGTCAGCGCTACATGTTCTACAGTGCTGTACAAGTAATCTGATTGTGTCAGGACAATGAGGTATGGAGAGGAAACGGCAGGGACCATATGGGTCAGAGGAACACTATGGGCAAATGACTATGACTTGCCCCCCATGTGCAGCCTAGTCATTAATAAGTATATACTGGAGGTTTGCCTCCGCAGCAGTCATGCAGCTCAGCTGCTGCAGAACATCTTATCAGGTAGCACTGAGAATGGTTGCAGAAGTTATTTGTAACCACGTCACAGACTTCACAAAGATGTTCTGCAGCAGCTGGGAATTCCTAGAGAAGCCTGGATGTAAGTGTATTATTTGGTGACAACTGTTTGCCTTAATGGAAGCTACATGGATTCACTCTTCTACTCCAAATCTCCAGGTTATACTGTAAGTCACTTAGTGTGTGTACTAGGGTGTATTTCTCAGACTGCTGACAGTAAATATATACTCTTAGAAGCATCATTAATCTCCTCGGTGAGTTTGGACAAGTTTGTTTGTACTTGGGTCAGGCATCACATTATAGTGTAAGGTTGGCTGGGCTGACTCGGAAAGTCACGCAATATTGTATGTGAGTATACAAAATAAGTATTTTATTACAGCAGGTGCACCCGTGTTTCGCACACAGGTACCCAGCAGTACTTTCCGGTCTACCTGTCCGTGTAGTTGTTCTTTTTGTTTAAAAAACAAAACAAAAAAACATGTATTGAACATATGACACATGTAAGGAGAACAGTTACACCCCTTTCAGACATAAAACCCTGGCTTCAGTCTGACTCTGACCCGGCACACAGAGCATGAGTTGAAGCCGGGGGTTACCACTTTCACACACGGGTGATGACCAGGGTTATTCCCGGGTCCTCACCCTTCACGCCAGACCTGGGTCTTCCAGCTTTCAGAGGGCGCTTGGAAATGATGTCATCTCCAAGCGCTACAGTCCCCAGCCAATCAATTTCTTTTAGGAATGACCAGAGTAATTCGGATGTGGGTTGCACCTTCCAGATATGCTGGGTCATCAACCCGGGAAAAACCCTGACCGTAATCAAGTCATGGACCTGGGACTATTGACCTGGGTTGGATCTTGCAGACATACGCTGAACCCAGAATGTCTGAATGGGATATTAACAATAATAATGGAAAATAAAGATAAGAGGAAGTAGAATTGGGGGGAGGGGGTAACTTAGTCCTCTAAGGGGCAGCCTCAAACCCACATATAAGACAGAGCAGTCAACAAAAAATACATACCAAGGCGACTGCACCTGAATACTCCCAACAGTATTCTGGTCTGCAAGTTGTAACCTGCGTGTGCGTGCAAGACGGCAAAGTATCCACATAACTTTCCCGTAATGCGAAAATATTCTGCACCCTAGCCTCCTTGTGGAGCGACACCTCCAGCCAATCCATTGTAAGAAGGAAAAGTCATTTATTCTTGACAAAGAGACACACTTGGAGAGTTGGGATGGATCCAGTGCTGCGGGTGGCTTTTCTTTTGCAGTTGCAGAGATAATATTTTGTGCTTCTTACTACATTTAGAGGTCTATTTACTGGATGGAGATAGAGTACCAGCCAATCAGCTCCTAACTGTCATTTTTCAAAACCAACCTGTGACGTGGCAGTTAGGAGCTGATTATCTGGTACTTTAACTACGTCCATATTACCTCCATCCAAGGCTTAGTAAATAGACAATTAGGGGATCTAGAGCCCCGGGGGTGTTAAGGGGGGTACACACAGAGCAATCTGACTAGATTGCTTAGAAGTTACGCACAGATCGTGCTGTGTGCTGAGCGGGGAAGAGATGTATTCGGAGCGGTCTGTGACAGATCGCGCTGTATGCTGAGCGGGGAAGAGATGTGTGCGGAGCGGTCTGTGTGCGGAGCTGGGAAGAGATGTATGCCGAGCGGTCTGTGACAGATCGTGCTGTGTGCTGAGCGGGGAAGAGATGTATTCGGAGCGGTCTGTGACAGATCGCGCTGTGTGCTGAGCGGGGAAGAGATGTGTGCGGAGCGGTCTGAGACAGATTGCGCTGTGTGCTGAGCTGGGAAGAGGTGTGTGGAGCGGTCTGTGACAGATTGCGCTGTTTGCTGAGCGGGGAAAAGATGTGTGCGGAGCAGTCTGTGACAGATTGCGCTGTGTCCTGAGCGGGGGAAGAGATGTGTGCGGAGTGGTCTGTGACAGATCGCGCTGTGTGCTGAGCGGGGAAGAGATGTGTGCGGAGCGGTCTGTGACAGATTGCACTGTGTGCTGAGCGGTCTATGACAGATCGCGCTGTGTGCTGAGCGGGGAAGAGATGTGTGCGGAGCTGTCTATGACAGATCGCGCTGTGTGCTGAGCGGGGAAGAGATGAGTGCGGAGCATTCTGTGACATCGCGCTGTGTGCTGAGCGGGGAAGAGATGTGTGCGGAGTGGTCTGTGACAGATCGCGCTGTATGCTGAGTGGGGAAGAGATGTGTGCGTAGCAGTCTGTGACAGATCGCGCTGTGTGCTGAGCGGGGGAAGAAATGTGTGCGGAGCAGTTTGTGACAGATCGCGCTGTGTGCTGAGCAGGGAGGAGATGTGTGCGGAGCGGTCTGTGACAGATCGCGCTGTGTGCTGAGCGGGGGAAGAAATGTGTGCGGAACGGTCTGTGACAGATCGCGCTGTGTGCTGAGCGGGGAAGAGATGTGTGCGGAGCGGTCTGTGACAGATTGCGCTGTGTGCTGAGCGGGGAAGAGGTGTGCGGAGTGGTCTGTGACAGATCGCGCTGTGTGCTGAGCGGGAAAGAGATGTGTGCGGAGCGGTCTGTGACAGATCGCGCTGTGTGCTGAGCGGGGAAGAGATGTGTGCGGAGCAGTCTGTGACAGACCGTGCTGTGTGCTGAGCGGGGAAGAAATGTGTGCGGAGCGTTCTGTGACAGATCGCGCTGTGTCCTGAGCGGGGAAGAGATGTGTGCGGAGCGATCTGTGACAGATCGCGCTGTGTGCTGAGCGGGGAAGAGATGTGTGCGGAGCGGTCTGTGACAGATCGCGCTGTGTCCTGAGCGGAGAAGAGATGTGTGCGGAGCGTTCTGTGACAGATCGCGCTGTGTCCTGAGCGGGGAAGAGATGTGTGCGGAGCGATCTGTGACAGATCGCGCTGTGTGCTGAGCGGGGAAGAGGTGTGCGGAGCGGTCTGTGACAGATTGTGCTGTGTGCTGAGCGGGGAAGAGATGTGTGCGGAGCGGTCTGTGACAGATTGCGCTGTGTGCTGAGCGGGGAAGAGATGTGTGCGGAGCGGTCTGTGACAGATTGCGCTGTGTGCTGAGCGGGGAAGAGATGTGTGCGGAGCGTTCTGTGACAGATCGCTCAGCACACATCTCTCCCCATGTGTATGGGGCTATACTCCAAGTATGGCCCATTCCAGCATCAGCTGCAAGTAACTGAGGAGGTGGCCAAACCCACAGACAAATGGGAGGCATCTACACAGCCATACTTAGGACAAGACGAATGGGATTGTAATCCCATCAGGCTACGTCTGGACAGAGCTAGATACGCGCTGTAGAATACACAGAAGAGCATTTCTTTATACATATCACATGAACCTGGGATTTCTGCATGTGTGAAAGGAAACACCCCCAGATCTACAGCCCTGCTCCCGACCAGGGTCATGGAGCGGAGACCCGGGAATTTGGCGTCTCGCTAGACCCAGCAAATTCCTGGGTCACGTCTGAAAGCGGCAGAACTGTGAGAGAAGGAAAATGCAAACTCTCTGAAGAAAACGAGCGGCTTTTCCATGGTCATTTTCTATCATGTTTGCAGCAGGACCTTCTACATTGCTTCTTGCTGCTGTAATCATTGCTGGGCTTTGGTTTGTGACGCAGCCTAATATGGGGAATCCACATCTACGTGTTTGTGGTGTCTGTGTGGTTTTCTGCACCACATGTGCATGTGAATGTATTCTGGCTTTAGCCTTGCCTGCTAATCGTGGGCTGATCCTGCATAGTTTTGTGTTGCCCACTTGAGGCCACTTTAAAAAAAAAATCTCAATCTGCGCCTGCCATACACAGTGCAATATTGTCCCCAAATCACTGCAATGCCAAATTACATCAATGGTCAATATTGTGGCTGCTAGTAGTGACCCAACCAAGCAAACTAGCCAAAGGGGCCAAAACCCTCTGGACAATAATAAGAAATTGGGACTAAATCATATCTGTATGCCAACCCAATGATAATATGCCTTCTGACATCACTTCCTGTCTGTGGTGCTGATAATATGCCTTCTGACATCACTTCCTGTCTGTGGTGCTGATAATATGCCTTCCTTCATCACTTCCTGTCTGTGGTGCTGATAATAATCCTTCCGACATCACTTCCTGTCTGTGGTGCTGATAATCCTTCCGACATTACTTCCTGTCTGTGGTGCTGATAAAATGTCTTCTGACATCACTTCCTGTATGTGGTGATGATAAAATGTCTAATGACATCTCTTCCTGTATGTGGTGCTGACAATATGCGTTCTGACATCACTTCCTGTATGTGGTGCTGATATGTCTTCTGACATCACTTCCTGTATGTGGTGGGGGCTATTGTGTCTTCTGGCTTAACAGTTTCAGCTACATCCCCATGGTCCTGATATTTCTCCATGTAGTGCTTATTTACTGATGGTACCTAACATAGGTCCTCATTCCGAGTTGATCGCACGTAGCAACTTATTGCTGCTCGTGCGATCAACTAATCTCCGCCTATGGGGGAGTGTATTTTAGCATAGCAGGGCTGCGAACGCTTGTGCGGCCCTGCTAGGCTAAAAAAGTTTTCTGCAAAACAAGACCAGGGTAATTGTTACTTACCCTCTGCGATGGATCCAGCGATGAAGGTCCCGGTCCTGACGCCAGACATCTGCCCTCCAAACACCTGGACACGCCTGCGTTGGACTCACCACGCCAGGAAAACGGTGAGTATCCGCCCCGGAACGCCTCCCGCCTGTCCATCTTCTTGCGATCGCCGATGCGATCACTTTCTGCGGTGGCGGTCGCCGGGCAACGACGCTTGTGCGCATTGCAGGGTGCCGCGCAGCTGCAGTCCCAACCCGTTCGCACTGCAGCGAAGAACCGCTGCGTGCGAACGGGTCGGAATGACCCCCATACTTTATATATATTTTTTTTTTTAATTCCTATAACTAGTTTCAGAAACCGGAAGAAACCAGAGACGTCATTTAACAAATGAATAGAAGGTGGGTGTGAAGACTTGCCCAGGGGACGGAAGCTGCTATCGGGTAATTCTGTGACTGGCGATGTGCATCACAGGCAGCTACCTTTCCCCAACGTCGCAAGCCTCTTCTTAAATAGGAGGAAGAAGTGATAAACCCTTTCCCCATCAGAGAAGCAAGAGAAAAGTGTTATCACTGCTTCATAAATCATCGCCCTTAATGCGGTAATGATTCCTTGCCATTCTGGCACCATTACATTGTGAGGGAAAGTCATCAGCGGAGAGATCATGAAAATCTTCAGGGGCCTCTGGCTTTCAAATCCAGGCTCTGGGAATGCTGGAACTAGTAGTTCCACGCTTCTCTACAATGCTCAGAGACAAGACATATATAGGGGGTCATTCCGACCCATTCGCACGCAGCGGTTTATCGCTGCGGTGCGAACAGGTCCGGAATGTGCATGCGCGGCGGCCGCATTGCGCGTGCGCGATGTTGACCAGTGACAGGTGTCGCCGGGTTACGTCGTGGCCTATGATGGAAGCGGTCGCAGAGCCGACCGCAAAGAAGATTGACAGAAAGAAGGTGTACCTGGGCGGATCCGGACCGTTGGAAACCGTTTTCGGGGAGTGGTAAGGAAAATGCAGGCGTGTCCAGGAGAACGGAGGGCGGATGTCTGACGTCAGAGCCGGCTCCAGCATCGCAGGGATCGTCGCACAGGGTAAGTCCAGGGCTGCACAAGCGATTGCACCCCTGCTATGCCAAAATACACTCCCCCATAGGCGTGTACTAGTTGATCGCAGCAGCAGCAGCAAAAAGTTGCGGGCTGCGATCAACTCGGAATGACCACCATAACGTATGTATTTAAATGCAGATATATGTAAGGGAAGGAGAAGCACATGAGGGGAGAGGGCCCTGCTTGTGAGAGCTTACATTCTAAAGGGGAGGGGCAGATAGACAGTGAGCGTGTGGCAGTGGGTTAGTATGAGGGCATCTCTGATCTTATTTTATAAAAATACCAAGTTAAAAAAAAATGGTATAGAATAAGAATACTGCCATAAACTAAGTAATGAAACCGTTAACAGCGCATTCACTGATGCAGGCCCGGCCCGGACAGCCCTGGCTGGCAGAAAAATGGGTCAGCAAGGAACAGCACAAGGTAAACTGCAGTCAGTTCCAGCACTGTGCCAGCAGGGGGCGCACCAGCTCTTCTGGTTGTGTAATCAGAGAGGATTCTGGGTTACCATTGCTTCCTGTTTCAAAGTGCACAAGTGTATATAGTATACAGCATTAGAGCAATTCAGGTTTCCAGCCATGCCTTCAGGACTGTCACTGAGGGAAAACACAGAATAAATGAATATATGTATATAAGGTTACACAGTAAACCCCCACACCTGAAGTGAGGAACCTTCTCCAGATATAGCATTTGCTGGCAAAGAGATATATAATGCAAGTACGTTGGCTAGTCGGCGACCAACCAAGATGGAGTCTGCAAAGCGCGTCCTGGTTTATCTGAGGAAAGACAACTCTCTGCTGCAGTGTGCACAGTTTGTACAGGTAATAATGGCAGGGTACAGAAATGGTACGTATGACTGAGCTGAGCCTTATTCTGAGTCGTACTCAAGAGCGAATGCGGCTGCGCCTAGCGACTGTTTAGAGACTGCGTGCGTGTCGCAGCGAAGATGCGCATTTTTACGTATCTCCGAGTGGCTCGGAATCAGACACATCCACGCGACTCAGAATACTGGCGGATATTTGCACTAGACTTCTGCGTGCGGACGGCGGACAGAATTCTGTCAGAGTTACGTGTGTCCCGGAATCAGACCCTCTGTGTATGTATTACAGGATATCACTGGGCTGTATGGCGACAGACATCAGGACAGAGCGGTTGTGAACTGCGGCCTGGATCAGAATCGATTCATCGTCTCGGATCAGCCGTTCGGCGGCTCCAGCAAAGCGCAGCTGCAGGTCTGTAAGTGGCGCTAACATCGGCTGTGGTACTGTACAAAGACCCTGTAAGTGGGGATGACTCTGGCCAGGAAAGGACAGATTGAAGCCTCTGAGGGCGGCATATGGACCCGGAATACCGTTTGCCCACAGCGGGCCGGGCCCATGCATTCTGCTCCATGCAACAAGCTGTTGGGGCAAATCTTTATGTACCATTCTATTACTAATGTGAAACCGCCGCCAGCTGAACGATTGTACACCACCATCGGTGGCAGGTTTCTCACAGATTGTGCTGTATATTGCCAGCCAGGATAATTCTATGTTAATGCTCTGTCCTTTGCTCTGTGTATGTGATGTGTGAGAGTTGTAAACAGGCAACGGAGACAGAATAAAATATAGCCATATTCTCAGTGACCGGAGACGTGGGGAAGACTTTCAGAGATATATGGTAGCATGCAGTCTGCTTTATTTATTTGACATTAACGGAGAGATGACAGCACGGCTCAGCAGCCCCCTCTGTAGCGTATTAATATTCTTATTCCAGGTGTCAGACTAGGAAGTATGGAGACACGGGTTTAGCAGAAAGCTGGAGGTTATCCCTAATACCCCGTGTAATGTATATTTGTGTGTTTTTCTGAAATGCAAAACTTAACCGTTGTAATGAACCCGCATAAAAGCAAATGTAACTCTTTTCATCCTAAATTCCCCTCTCACAGAGACCCACCTTCTGCCCCATCAAGAACCTTAGTTCCGATCAGGCTGCCTCCCTACCGGAGGTGATACGCAACCGAGGCGTGGACGTGGGAGTCACTGTGTTACTGCAGTCCGCCAACAACAAGGTTCTGCTGACCAGACGCTCCAAAACCCTCACAATCTTCCCCAATGTCTGGGTACCCCCAGGTCTGTATCGTGCTCGGGTCACAATGCATAAACGTACGTGTATCAGGCTGGCACCACATGATCAGATGATTATTGAGCCCTCAGCTACAGACGGAGCCACATTTATCTTGGCTTCTCTGCGCCTAGGTGCATCATGGTTTATTAGCATAAGCCTTTCATCTATTGTTCTCAGCTGCAATACAATACAGAGAGAACAATACAGCAGGGGATAAAGTCATCACAGCAGGGGATTAAGTCTGACTGACCTGGCTCAGTTACTCCTATTAAAGGCCAAGTTAAAGGTGGCTCCCTCTGTATGTTCTGCTTTTGCTTCAGTCCTCACTATTGGACTTTCTGCACAGCTGCGCTCATAGGCGCCAATTCCGTGGGTGCTCCCGGGTCCGAGCACCCACGGAAAATTCTGAGCACCCATAGGCGTGCGCGCACACGCCCTGCCTGCAGCTTAGCGCCCGCCAGGTCTCAAGGATCAGAGCTGGATTAAGGAACCACCACGCAGAACGGAGGTTCGATCTGCGGTGCTGTGCTCCTGGCGTCTCCCCCATAACAGCCGCGCCCTGTCCCTTGTTTTCAATTGCCTCCGGAGAGTGATGGGCGGCCAGGAGCGTGACGGGTCCTTCTTGTCCGTGGCGGTCCCCTTCATGCCGGCCAGACATGAGCAACGAGCAGGTAATTTAAAAGTAATTAGAAGCTTTACCGTAGGGCATAATGTATCACGGGCATTGCGGTGTGTGGCATAATATGGTGCAGGGGGCATTACTGTGTGGGGCTTAATATGGTGGAATTATTTTTTTTCCCTGTAGTGGCCGAGGTCTGTTGGTGTAGGGTCAAAAACTGGGGTGTAAGGTAGTCTTTTCCTGTGAGGCCACGCCCATTTTAGTGAGACGATACCCATTTTATTGAGGCCTGGCCCCCTCACCGGCAGGCATCACAGACTTGAGCACCCACCAGCAAAAATATAAATCGGCACCCCTCACTATGCTAACAGACCCACTGGTGGCACACCAGGGTTTTATTTAATGTCCTGGCGGTGGCATTGGCAGTATCAACCGGTGTGTGGGGCAAGCTTTCACATTTAGAGACAGTTTTGGACCATATGGGGCTCTGGGCAGAGAGCTTTTTGTCGCAGAAGGGGTAGTGAATGCCATACATCGCCTTCCTGCAGAGGTGGTAGAGACCGGGAAGGTGGAGCCAAGGGGGAACAAGCCCCATGACTGGTTTACTCCACATTTGGCCCATGTTACAGCCATCTTCTTCCTCTCTTCACAGGAGGCCACATGGAGCCAGGAGAGCAGGTAAGCGGATTACTGGGTCCTTTTCCCCTGGGTAGTCCTAACAGGTCCACAGTCTGCCATATCCCAGCGTAAGCCACCCCACCTCTCCTAAATAATATACCAGGGTTTCAGTCTAAAGCATAGGTTCTCAAACTCTGTCCTCAGGACCCCACACAGTGCATGTTTTGCAGGTCTCCTCACAGAATCACAAGTGAAATAATTAGCTCCACCTGTGGACCTTTTACAATGTGTCAGTGAGTAATTAATACACCTATGCACCTGCTGGGTTACCTGCAAAACATGCACTGTGTGGGGTCCTGAGGACCGAGTTTGAGAACCTCTGGTCTAAAGCAACGGTTCCCAAACGCGGTCCTCAAGGCACCCCAACAGTCCAGGTTTTCAGGATATCCATGCTTGGATACAGGTGACTTAATTAGCACCTCAGTCAGTTTAATTATACTATCTACACAAGTAGGGATTTCCCTAAAATATAGACGGTTGAGGACCACATTTAGGTACCACTAGTCTAAAGCCACAGGTATAGATTGTAAGCCACGCAAGACAGACAATTATGTATCTGTCTCTTCCCATCAGTAGTTCTTTGGCCGTTCCTTTGCTGTATTTCATGAGGGTAGGGAGAGAGTACACCTTTACACTTTACAGATTACACAACGGACAGGTTTATTTATATTGGTCTCTGTCCATGCCCTAGCAGATAGTTCTTATTTCCCGTGACACTTTACGCATTAAGCCGAGGAAACCCAGGCAAATACAATGTAGAAATACTACAAGTACCTTGACAAAAATGGCTGCCAGGTAAACAAGCTGCAATAGTAAGTACTGGCTATACACGTACATTACTTCCCACAATCATCTGTCCATATTATGTGCAACAACGGGAAAGTGTATGTTCTTTAGTGACTATGATCCCATCCTTTGTCTTATCACAAAACAGCTGCTCCAAGCTGGTCTACGGGAACTGCAGGAGGAAACTGGATTAAGTCTGCAGGAAGCCCATCAACCCTGGAGCATTCTAGGGCTCTGGGAGGTAAATTCTGTATGACATGGTTTTGCGTTGTTTTAGGACTTGTGAAAGTGTGCCTCTGCCTTCTGACATCACTTCCTGTGTGGGGTGGGTGGCCATTCTATCTTCTGCCATCACTTCCTGTGTGTGGAAGGGACCAATCTGCCTTCTGACATCACTTATTGTGTGTGATAGGGGCCAGTCTGCTCTCTGACATCCCTGCCGAAGTGTGAGGAGGTGGGAATTCTGTCTCCTGACATCACTTCACTTATGTGGTATTGGCTAATTATGTCTTCTGCTTCCGTTCCTGTTTGTGGTCTAGGCCATTTTGTCTTCTGGTCTAATTTCCAGTGCGTGTGGGCACCAGGGCCGTCTTTTTGTATGGGCTCAATGGGCTCTTGCCCAAGGGCCCCAGGAGTATAAGGGCCCTAGGCTGATAGATGAGGGTCTCCTCTTTCCAGGGGTACCAGATTTTTGAAAATCGGCCCTGGGGAACCGGAGATATCTGACTTGAAAGCAGTGGCCCCCATCCAAGCCTGTTAATTGCACTTCCCAGCCAGATATCTTGGGTTCTGTCTGATTTCGAGTTTTTATGAAGGTATAATCCTAAAGCTGGGACTCTCCCCTTTTGGTGGACACTGGCAGATTGTCTCTATTATGCCCAGAACCAGAGATATCAGCCTTCCAGCAGCTGGTCCCTGCTCCAGCTCCACACACCTAATATGCAGTATTACATTTTCGTTGGTGAATTGCTCTTGCTCCTGAACTCTGATCCCCAAGTTCACAGTATCTCCTGAAAGGTGGGACTCTCTAGTGTTTTATCCCATTGAAAGCTTAGAAATCTATTTCCAGGAACTTGAGATATCTGCAGTAAAGCAAGTTGCCATCCCACCGGAAAATGATAAATATTAAGCCCACTCCACTATCGACCCTCCCCTACGTATTAAACACCCCTTACCACTCTGGAAGTCATGTACCAGGGCTTCTTCATTCAGCCTAAAGCCCCCTTCTACAGTTTAGTATTCTCCTTCCTGCCCCATCTGTGCAGTAAAAGAGTAATTAGCAGAACTGCTCCAGGTCCCGCAGGACACCAAACCTGCTGCTATAGCACCCCCCCACCCCTACTTCTGGAGGATGGGTAGGGGGCCCAGTGCATTGCTGTGCCCAGGGGCCTACACTGCTGTTTAGGCGGCCCTGGTGGGCACCACTCTGTTGTCTAACATAATTTCCTGTTTGGGGGGGGAGGGAGACGGACGACATCATTCAGTCTTTGACATCACTTCCTGTGTGTGCGGGGGTTCGGCAAGGACACTTGTCTACTGAGACTACAGTGTGGTGGCCACAAATCTGTCTTCTGACATCACTTCCTTTCATGCATCTGGGTTATGTTTCTTTTATCACTTCCTGCATGTGCAGTGGATCCATTCTGTCTTCTGGCATCATTTCCTGTGTGATTGGGGGGGGGGATTCTGTCATGGTGGAAAAATTTGTGAAGCTCGGTACACTTGAGAGATGTTTAATTTATGGTCTTAATTGGAAAATCCCTCTTCTTCCCCTCTAGTCTGCATTCCCGCCATTACTGAGCAGAGGCCCGCCCATCCGCCATCATATCGTCACTTACCTGCTTGTCTCGTCCAACGAGACCCACCAAGAGCTACAGGTAGGTCACAGTAAAACGTAGACAGCTGAACTGGATAGTGATATTAATACAGATCTACTGCGATCCGCTGGGGGTCCAATCCATGCAGAGCGTGAACCTTTCCTTGGATAAACTGTGTCTTCTCCCTCGTAACAGGAGAAACTCCGCCCAGACGAGCAGGAGGTGAGCGCGTGTGTCTGGCTGGATCCACAGATCGCAGAGCGAATCGTCGCCACTGAGGAAGGACTGAAGGATTCTGGGAAGAATGTTCCGGGTTTACAAACCTCCGTGAAGTAAGATAACATATCAAGGACACAAGTTTGTAAGAGCTTTGTGATTCTCAGCAATGGGTTTTAGGGTTAAGCCAATAAATGTGAACGGGAAAAGCCATTGTTGACACGCCGACTGCTTACATTCACAATACTGTCAACATTATACAGTCAACAAAATATACCATATCCTCTCTAGGGCGGTCAGTAGTGTAATAATCTACAGAATATATTGTATTACAAACGGTTTTGCAAGGAAGAAATGCGAAATGTAATTAGTGTATAAAGTAAAGGGACGTTTAATACAACTAGCAGAGAACTTCTGTATATACGTAGATCATTATGTCTGGGTTCCTGATTTAGTCACCATTGGGGGGAGATTAGGTTTAGGCACTAGGAGGGAAGGTTTGGCTGCGGCACAGAAAGGAGTAGGGGAGAGGGAGGGAACAGTCTTACCTCCCCTGTCGGGATTTATAGTATCGGGATGCCGGTGTCTGTAATCTAGCCTCCCATCAACCGGGATATCATACCGAATCCGTCAGAGATTATTACCTAGCTCCTCCTACTACAGGCACATGGTTATGAGGAAGGCGTGTCATAAATACAGACATAAACGTCTCATCTGAAAATCACCGGAGGTGCACGGTCACAAGGAGAGACGTACGAGACAGAGATTAAATAGCTCCTCCTACCGACATTGTGAGGAGCAGTGCTATAGGTGGTTACGAGGTGTCCAATACAAAGTCTCATCTGGAAATCACTGTGAGGAGCACTGGTAAGGAGGAGGGGCATGTGATATAGTCAGCAGTCACTGGGAGGAGCACTGGTATACATGGTAAGGAGGAGGGGCATGTGATATAGACAGGTGTGATCGGAGCTCCTCCTAGACTCACTGTGAGGAGCACTGGTATACATGGTAAGGAGGAGGGGCATGTGATATAGTCAGCAGTCACTGGGAGGAGCACTGGTATACATGGTAAGGAGGAGGGGCATGTGATATAGGCAGCAGTCACTGGGAGGAGCACTGGTATACATGGTCAGGAGGAGGGGCATGTGATATAGGCAGCAGTCACTGGGAGGAGCACTGGTATACATGGTCAGGAGGGGCATGTGATATAGGCAGCAGTCACTGTGAGGAGCACTGGTATACATGGTAAGGAGGAGAGGCATGTGATATAGGCAGCAGTCACTGTGAGGAGCACTGGTATACATGGTCAGGAGGAGGGGCATGTGATATAGGCAGCAGTCACTGGGAGGAGCACTGGTATACATGGTAAGGAGGAGAGGCATGTGATATAGGCACCAGTCACTGTGAGGAGCACTGGTACACATGGTAAGGAGGAGGGGCATGTGATATAGGCAGCAGTCACTGTGAGGAGCACTGGTATACATGGTAAGGAGGAGGGGCATGTGATATAGGCAGCAGTCACTGGGAGGAGCACTGGTATACGTGGTAAGGAGGAGGGGCATGTGATATAGGCAGCAGTCACTGAGGAGCACTGGTATACATGGTAAGGAGGAGGGGCATGTGATACAGGCAGCAGTCACTGGGAGGAGCACTGGTACACATGGTAAGGAGGAGGGGCATGTGATATAGGCAGCAGTCACTGGGAGGAGCACTGGTATACATGGTAAGGAGGAGGGGCATGTGATATAGGCAGCAGTCACTGTGAGGAGCACTGGTATACATGGTAAGGAGGAGGGGCATGTGATATAGGCAGCAGTCACTGGGAGGAGCACTGGTATACATGGTAAGGAGGAGGGGCATGTGATATAGGCAGCAGTCACTGTGAGGAGCACTGGTATACATGGTAAGGAGGAGAGGCATGTGATATAGGCAGCAGTCACTGGGAGGAGCACTGGTACACGTGGTAAGGAGGAGGGGCATGTGATATAGGCAGCAGTCACTGTGAGGAGCACTGGTATACATGGTAAGGAGGAGGGGCATGTGATATAGGCAGCAGTCACTGTGAGGAGCACTGGTATACATGGTAAGGAGGAGGGGCATGTGATATAGGCAGCAGTCACTGTGAGGAGCACTGGTATACATGGTAAGGAGGAGGGGCATGTGATATAGGCAGCAGTCACTGTGAGGAGCACTGGTATACATGGTAAGGAGGAGGGGCATGTGATATAGGCAGCAGTCACTGTGAGGAGCACTGGTATACATGGTAAGGAGGAGGGGCATGTGATATAGGCAGCAGTCACTGGGAGGAGCACTGGTATACATGGTAAGGAGGAGGGGCATGTGATATAGGCAGCAGTCACTGGGAGGAGCACTGGTATACATGGTAAGGAGGAGAGGCATGTGATATAGGCAGCAGTCACTGTGAGGAGCAGTGGTATACATGGTAAGGAGGAGGGGCATGTGATATAGTCAGCAGTCACTGTGAGGAGCACTGGTATACATGGTAAGGAGGAGGGGCATGTGATACAGGCAGCAGTCACTGGGAGGAGCACTGGTATACATGGTAAGGAGGAGGGGCATGTGATATAGGCAGCAGTCACTGGGAGGAGCACTGGTATACATGGTAAGGAGGAGGGGCATGTGATACAGGCAGCAGTCACTGTGAGGAGCACTGGTACACGTGGTGAGGAGGGGCATGTGATATAGGCAGCAGTCACTGGGAGGAGCACTGGTATACATGGTAAGGAGGAGGGGCATGTGATATAGGCAGCAGTCACTGGGAGGAGCACTGGTATACATGGTAAGGAGGAGGGGCATGTGATACAGGCAGCAGTCACTGTGAGGAGCACTGGTACACGTGGTGAGGAGGGGCATGTGATATAGGCAGCAGTCACTGTGAGGAGCACTGGTATACATGGTCAGGAGGAGGGGCATGTGATATAGGCAGCAGTCACTGTGAGGAGCACTGGTATACGTGGTAAGGAGGAGGGGCATGTGATATAGGCAGCAGTCACTGTGAGGAGCACTGGTATACATGGTCAGGAGGAGGGGCATGTGATATAGTCAGCAGTCACTGGGAGGAGCACTGGTATACATGGTAAGGAGGAGAGGCATGTGATATAGGCAGCAGTCACTGGGAGGAGCACTGGTACACGTGGTAAGGAGGAGGGGCATGTGATATAGGCAGCAGTCACTGTGAGGAGCACTGGTACACGTGGTAAGGAGGAGGGGCATGTGATACAGGCAGCAGTCACTGGGAGGAGCACTGGTATACATGGTCAGGAGGAGGGGCATGTGATACAGGCAGCAGTCACTGGGAGGAGCACTGGTATACATGGTAAGGAGGAGGGGCATGTGATATAGGCAGCAGTCACTGTGAGGAGCACTGGTATACATGGTAAGGAGGAGGGGCATGTGATATAGGCAGCAGTCACTGGGAGGAGCACTGGTATACATGGTAAGGAGGAGGGGCATGTGATATAGGCAGCAGTCACTGTGAGGAGCACTGGTATACATGGTAAGGAGGAGGGGCATGTGATATAGTCAGCAGTCACTGTGAGGAGCACTGGTATACATGGTAAGGAGGAGGGGCATGTGATATAGGCAGCAGTCACTGTGAGGAGCACTGGTATACATGGTAAGGAGGAGGGGCATGTGATATAGGCAGCAGTCACTGGGAGGAGCACTGGTATACATGGTAAGGAGGAGGGGCATGTGATATAGGCAGCAGTCACTGGGAGGAGCACTGGTATACATGGTAAGGAGGAGGGGCATGTGATATAGGCAGCAGTCACTGGGAGGAGCACTGGTATACATGGTAAGGAGGAGGGGCATGTGATATAGGCAGCAGTCACTGTGAGGAGCACTGGTACACATGGTAAGGAGGAGGGGCATGTGATATAGGCAGCAGTCACTGGGAGGAGCACTGGTATACATGGTAAGGAGGAGGGGCATGTGATATAGGCAGCAGTCACTGTGAGGAGCACTGGTATACATGGTAAGGAGGAGGGGCATGTGATATAGGCAGCAGTCACTGGGAGGAGCACTGGTATACATGGTAAGGAGGAGGGGCATGTGATATAGGCAGCAGTCACTGGGAGGAGCACTGGTATACATGGTGAGGAGGGGCATGTGATATAGGCAGCAGTCACTGTGAGGAGCACTGGTATACATGGTAAGGAGGAGGGGCATGTGATATAGGCAGCAGTCACTGTGAGGAGCACTGGTACACATGGTAAGGAGGAGGGGCATGTGATATAGGCAGCAGTCACTGGGAGGAGCACTGGTATACATGGTAAGGAGGAGGGGCATGTGATATAGGCAGCAGTCACTGTGAGGAGCACTGGTATACATGGTAAGGAGGAGGGGCATGTGATATAGGCAGCAGTCACTGGGAGGAGCACTGGTATACATGGTAAGGAGGAGGGGCATGTGATATAGGCAGCAGTCACTGGGAGGAGCACTGGTACACATGGTAAGGAGGAGGGGCATGTGATATAGGCAGCAGTCACTGGGAGGAGCACTGGTACACATGGTAAGGAGGAGGGGCATGTGATATAGGCACCAGTCACTGTGAGGAGCACTGGTACACATGGTAAGGAGGAGGGGCATGTGATATAGGCAGCAGTCACTGGGAGGAGCACTGGTATACATGGTAAGGAGGAGGGGCATGTGATATAGGCAGCAGTCACTGTGAGGAGCACTGGTATACGTGGTCAGGAGGAGGGGCATGTGATATAGGCAGCAGTCACTGGGAGGAGCACTGGTATACGTGGTAAGGAGGAGGGGCATGTGATATAGGCAGCAGTCACTGGGAGGAGCACTGGTATACGTGGTAAGGAGGAGGGGCATGTGATATAGGCAGCAGTCACTGGGAGGAGCACTGGTATACATGGTAAGGAGGAGGGGCATGTGATATAGGCAGCAGTCACTGGGAGGAGCACTGGTATACATGGTCAGGAGGAGGGGCATGTGATATAGGCAGCAGTCACTAAGGAGCACTGGTATACATGGTAAGGAGGAGGGGCATGTGATATAGGCAGCAGTCACTGTGAGGAGCACTGGTATACATGGTAAGGAGGAGGGGCATGTGATATAGGCAGCAGTCACTGTGAGGAGCACTGGTATACATGGTAAGGAGGAGGGGCATGTGATATAGGCAGCAGTCACTGGGAGGAGCACTGGTATACATGGTAAGGAGGAGGGGCATGTGATATAGGCAGCAGTCACTGTGAGGAGCACTGGTATACATGGTAAGGAGGAGGGGCATGTGATATAGGCAGCAGTCACTGGGAGGAGCACTGGTATACATGGTAAGGAGGAGGGGCATGTGATATAGGCAGCAGTCACTGTGAGGAGCACTGGTATACATGGTCAGGAGGGGCATGTGATATAGGCAGCAGTCACTGGGAGGAGCACTGGTATACATGGTCAGGAGGGGCATGTGATACAGGCAGCAGTCACTGGGAGGAGCACTGGTATACATGGTAAGGAGGAGGGGCATGTGATATAGGCAGCAGTCACTGGGAGGAGCACTGGTATACATGGTAAGGAGGAGGGGCATGTGATATAGGCAGCAGTCACTGGGAGGAGCACTGGTATACATGGTAAGGAGGAGGGGCATGTGATACAGGCAGCAGTCACTGGGAGGAGCACTGGTATACATGGTCAGGAGGGACATGTGATATAGGCAGCAGTCACTGGGAGGAGCACTGGTATACGTGGTGAGGAGGGGCATGTGATCTAGGCAGCAGTCACTGAGGAGCACTGGTATACGTGGTAAGGAGGAGGGGCATGTGATCTAGGCAGCAGTCACTGAGGAGCACTGGTATACGTGGTGAGGAGGAGGGGCATGTGATCTAGGCAGCAGTCACTGTGAGGAGCACTGGTATACATGGTAAGGAGGAGGGGCATGTGATATAGGCAGCAGTCACTGGGAGGAGCACTGGTATACATGGTAAGGAGGAGGGGCATGTGATACAGGCAGCAGTCACTGTGAGGAGCACTGGTATACATGGTAAGGAGGAGGGGCATGTGATATAGGCAGCAGTCACTGGGAGGAGCACTGGTATACATGGTAAGGAGGAGGGGCATGTGATACAGGCAGCAGTCACTGGGAGGAGCACTGGTATACGTGGTAAGGAGGAGGGGCATGTGATATAGGCAGCAGTCACTGTGAGGAGCACTGGTATACGTGGTAAGGAGGAGGGGCATGTGATCTAGGCAGCAGTCACTGAGGAGCACTGGTATACGTGGTAAGGAGGAGGGGCATGTGATACAGGCAGCAGTCACTGGGAGGAGCACTGGTATACATGGTAAGGAGGAGGGGCATGTGATACAGGCAGCAGTCACTGTGAGGAGCACTGGTACACGTGGTAAGGAGGAGGGGCATGTGATACAGGCAGCAGTCACTGTGAGGAGCACTGGTATACATGGTAAGGAGGAGGGGCATGTGATATAGGCAGCAGTCACTGTGAGGAGCACTGGTATACATGGTCAGGAGGAGGGGCATGTGATATAGGCAGCAGTCACTGTGAGGAGCACTGGTATACGTGGTAAGGAGGAGGGACATGTGATATAGGCAGCAGTCACTGTGAGGAGCACTGGTATACATGGTAAGGAGAAGGGGCATGTGATATAGGCAGCAGTCACTGGGAGGAGCACTGGTATACGTGGTAAGGAGGAGGGGCATGTGATATAGGCAGCAGTCACTGGGAGGAGCACTGGTGTACATGGTAAGGAGGAGGGGCATGTGATATAGGTAGCAGTCACTGGGAGGAGCACTGGTGTACATGGTAAGGAGGAGGGGCATGTGATATAGGCAGCAGTCACTGGGAGGAGCACTGGTATACATGGTAAGGAGGAGGGGCATGTGATATAGGCAGCAGTCACTGTGAGGAGCACTGGTATACATGGTAAGGAGGAGGGGCATGTGATATAGGCAGCAGTCACTGAGGAGCACTGGTATACATGGTAAGGAGGAGGGGCATGTGATATAGGCAGCAGTCACTGGGAGGAGCACTGGTATACATGGTAAGGAGGAGGGGCATGTGATATAGGCAGCAGTCACTGTGAGGAGCACTGGTATACATGGTAAGGAGGAGGGGCATGTGATATAGGCAGCAGTCACTGGGAGGAGCACTGGTACACGTGGTAAGGAGGAGGGGCATGTGATATAGGCAGCAGTCACTGTGAGGAGCACTGGTATACATGGTAAGGAGGAGGGGCATGTGATATAGGCAGCAGTCACTGGGAGGAGCACTGGTATACATGGTAAGGAGGAGGGGCATGTGATATAGGCAGCAGTCACTGAGGAGCACTGGTATACATGGTAAGGAGGAGAGGCATGTGATATAGGCAGCAGTCACTGAGGAGCACTGGTATACGTGGTAAGGAGGAGGGGCATGTGATACAGGCAGCAGTCACTGGGAGGAGCACTGGTACACGTGGTAAGGAGGAGGGGCATGTGATACTGGCAGCAGTCACTGGGAGGAGCACTGGTACACGTGGTAAGGAGGAGGGGCATGTGATACAGGCAGCAGTCACTGGGAGGAGCACTGGTACACGTGGTAAGGAGGAGGGGCATGTGATACAGGCAGGTATGATCAGAGCTCCTCCTACAGTTACTGTTAGGAGCACTGGTATACAAAGTAATGAGGGGATGTCATACAATCAAGATTACAGAGCTTTCCTCCTACATTGTGTTTTAGGGTAATGTCAACCCCACAATCACATTCACATTTATTTTACAGTCACTGTGAGGAGCACTGCTACGCAATTTTATGAGCTAGTGAAATGCAGGGAGAGAGAGGGAGGTGGCGAATGTTAAATTAAGAATATGCAGCGTTGTCTCTATAACATCACAGAGGTAGTTGGTGGATCAGTTGCTGTAATGGTAAATGAGCGAAATGTCCTTATAGAATTACAGAAGTGAGAGGTGGCACGCTGGCACAGAAGGATCTGCCCTTGGCAACTCTCCTAAACACCGCACCCAACGATGGAGAGGACGTGGAACGCGTAAGCACCGGGACCAAGTACGCACTGGCATTGTGGCTGGATACCCTGCGTCTGAAGGACGCCATCAGTGTCTAATACAACCAGTGATATACAAGGTGGCTTACACCGCTCAGCGCCACCCCGGTGGCAGTTGGCACACATGACACGACAAATATAATGAATAAATAAAAAAGGGTTTATTCCCCTTAAAAAGATTTTGTATTTGTTTTCTTAAGTCTGTGGAAGAATCTTACAGGAGTCCTCTCTACTTCAGCCAGTAAAAACCATAGAGACTAAATACATTACATTATATATTTAAATACATAAATAGGTGAAATGAGTTGGATATTACACTACAGCTGCGGAGTTAACCCTTCAGAAACTGGAAAGTGTGTTTAATTCCGGCAGCTGAAGGCAACATGACCGTTATCTCAATAAGGGCAGTATTTGGAGTTTGTATACAATTAAAAAGAAAATATATGCATGTATATTTGCACCGATCTCTGTGGTGACATAGACATAGGAAACAGTCAGCTTAAAAAAGAAAATAAGATTTTACTTACCGATAAATCTATTTCTCGGAGTCCGTAGTGGATGCTGGGGTTCCTGAAAGGACCATGGGGAATAGCGGCTCCGCAGGAGACAGGGCACAAAAAGTAAAGCTTTTCCAGATCAGGTGGTGTGCACTGGCTCCTCCCCCTATGACCCTCCTCCAGACTCCAGTTAGGTACTGTGCCCGGACGAGCGTACACAATAAGGGAGGATTTTGAATCCCGGGTAAGACTCATACCAGCCACACCAATCACACCGTACAACCTGTGATCTAAACCCAGTTAACAGTATGATAACAGCGGAGCCTCTGAAAGATGGCTTCCTTCAACAATAACCCGAATTAGTTAACAATAACTATGTACAATTATTGCAGATAATCCGCACTTGGGATGGGCGCCCAGCATCCACTACGGACTCCGAGAAATAGATTTATCGGTAAGTAAAATCTTATTTTCTCTATCGTCCTAGTGGATGCTGGGGTTCCTGAAAGGACCATGGGGATTATACCAAAGCTCCCAAACGGGCGGGAGAGTGCGGATGACTCTGCAGCACCGAATGAGAGAACTCCAGGTCCTCCTTAGCCAGAGTATCAAATTTGTAAAATTTTACAAACGTGTTCTCCCCTGACCACGTAGCTGCTCGGCAAAGTTGTAATGCCGAGACCCCTCGGGCAGCCGCCCAAGATGAACCCACCTTCCTTGTGGAGTGGGCCTTTACAGATTTAGGCTGTGGCAGGCCTGCCACAGAATGTGCAAGTTGGATTGTGCTACAGATCCAACGAGCAATCGTCTGCTTAGACGCAGGAGCACCCATCTTGTTGGGTGCATACAATATAAACAACGAGTCAGATTTTCTGACTCCAGCTGTCCTTGCAATATATATTTTTAATGCTCTGACAACGTCCAGTAACTTGGAGTCCTCCAAGTCACTTGTAGCCGCAGGCACTACAATAGGCTGGTTCAGATGAAATGCTGACACCACCTTAGGGAGAAAATGCGGACGAGTCCGCAGTTCTGCCCCGTCCGAATGGAAAATCAGATATGGGCTTTTGTAAGATAAAGCTGCCAGTTCTGACACTCTCCTGGCCGAAGCCAGGGCTAGAAGCATGGTCACTTTCCATGTGAGATATTTCAAATCCACCTTCTTTAGTGGTTCAAACCAATGAGATTTTAGAAAATCCAAAACCACATTGAGATCCCACGGTGCCACTGGAGGCACCACAGGAGGCTGTATATGTAGCACTCCCTTAACAAAGGTCTGGACTTCAGGGACTGAAGCCAATTCTTTTTTGAAAGAAAATCGACAGGGCCGAAATTTGAACCTTAATAGATCCCAATTTGAGACCCATAGACAATCCTGATTGCAGGAAATGTAGGAATCGACCCAGTTGAAATTCCTCCGTCGGAGCACTCCGATCTTCGCACCACGCAACATATTTTCGCCAAATTCGGTGATAATGTTGCACGGTTACTTCCTTCCTTGCTTTAATCAAAGTAGGAATGACTTCTTCCGGCATGCCTTTTTCCTTTAGGATCCGGCGTTCAACCGCCATGCCGTCAAACGCAGCCGCGGTAAGTCTTGAAACAGACAGGGACCCTGCTGAAGCAAGTCCCTCCTTAGAGGTAGAGGCCACGGATCTTCCGTGATCATCTCTTGAAGTTCCGGGTACCAAGTCCTTCTTGGCCAATCCGGAACCACTAGTATCGTCCTTACGCCTCTTTGCCGTATAATTCTCAATACTTTTGGTATGAGAGGCAGAGGAGGAAACACATACACCGACTGGTACACCCAAGGCGTTACCAGCGCGTCCACAGCTATTGCCTGCGGATCTCTTGACCTGGCGCAATACCTGTCCAGTTTTTTGTTGAGGCGAGACGCCATCATGTCCACCATTGGTCTTTCCCAACGGGTTACCAGCAAGTGGAAGACTTCTGGATGAAGACCCCACTCTCCCGGGTGAAGATCGTGTCTGCTGAGGAAGTCTGCTTCCCAGTTGTCCACTCCCGGGATGAACACTGCTGACAGTGCTATCACATGATTCTCTGCCCAGCGAAGAATCCTTGCAGCTTCTGCCATTGCACTCCTGCTTCTTGTGCCGCCCTGTCTGTTCACATGGGCGACTGCCGTGATGTTGTCCGACTGGATCAACACCGGTTTTCCCTGAAGCAGAGGTTCTGCCTGGCTTAGAGCATTGTATATTGCTCTTAGTTCCAGAATGTTTATGTGAAGAGACGTTTCCAGGCTCGTCCATACTCCCTGGAAGTTTCTTCCTTGTGTGACTGCTCCCCAGCCTCTCAGGCTGGCGTCCGTGGTCACCAGGATCCAATCCTGTATGCCGAATCTGCGGCCCTCCAATAGATGAGCACTCTGCAACCACCACAGAAGAGACACCCTTGTCCTTGGAGACAGGGTTATCCGCAGGTGCATCTGAAGATGCGACCCTGACCATTTGTCCAACAGATCCCTTTGGAAAATTCTTGCGTGGAATCTGCCGAATGGAATTGCTTCGTAAGAAGCCACCATTTTTCCCAGGACTCTTGTGCATTGATGTACAGACACCTTTCCTGGTTTTAGGAGGTTCCTGACAAGCTCGGATAACTCCTTGGCTTTTTCCTCCGGGAGAAAAACCTTTTTCTGAACCGTGTCCAGAATCATCCCTAGGAACAGCAGACGAGTTGTCGGCATTAACTGGGATTTTGGAATATTCAGAATCCACCCGTGCTGTTTTAGCACTTCTTGCGACAGTGCTAATCCCATCTCTAGCTGTTCTCTGGACCTTGCCCTTATTAGGAGATCGTCCAAGTATGGGATAATTAATATGCCTTTTCTTCGAAGAAGAATCATCATCTCGGCCATTACCTTTGTAAAGACCCGAGGTGCCGTGGACAATCCGAACGGCAGCGTCTGAAACTGATAGTGACAGTTTTGTACAACGAACCTGAGGTACCCCTGGTGTGAGGGGTAAATTGGAACGTGGAGATACGCATCCTTGATGTCCAAGGATACCATAAAGTCCCCCTCTTCCAGGTTCGCTATCACTGCTCTGAGTGACTCCATCTTGAACTTGAACTTCTTTATGTACAGGTTCAAGGACTTCAGATTTAGAATAGGCCTTACCGAGCCATCCGGCTTCGGTACCACAAAAAGAGTGGAATAATACCCCTTCCCTTGTTGTAGAAGAGGTACCTTGACTATCACCTGCTGAGAGTACAGCTTGTGAATGGCTTCCAAAACCGTCTCCCTTTCGGAGGGGGACGTTGGTAAAGCAGACTTCAGGAAACGGCGAGGTGGATCTGTCTCTAATTCCAACCTGTACCCCTGAGATATTATCTGCAGGATCCAGGGATCTACCTGCGAGTGAGCCCACTGCGCGCTGTAATTTTTGAGACGACCACCCACCGTCCCCGAGTCCGCTTGAGAAGCCCCAGCGTCATGCTGAGGCTTTTGTAGAAGCCGGGGAAGGCTTCTGTTCCTGGGAAGGAGCTGCCTGTTGCTGTCTCTTCCCTCGACCTCTGCCTCGTGGCAGATATGAATAGCCCTTTGCTCTCTTATTTTTAAAGGAACGAAAGGGCTGCGGTTGAAAAGTCGGTGCCTTTTTCTGTTGGGGAGTGACTTGAGGTAGAAAGGTGGATTTCCCGGCTGTAGCCGTGGCCACCAAATCTGATAGACCGACTCCAAATAACTCCTCCCCTTTATACGGCAAAACTTCCATATGTCGTTTTGAATCCGCATCGCCTGTCCACTGTCGCGTCCATAAAGCTCT
The DNA here is from genome assembly GCF_028390025.1 of Pseudophryne corroboree. Lineage (NCBI taxonomy): Eukaryota > Metazoa > Chordata > Amphibia > Anura > Myobatrachidae > Pseudophryne > Pseudophryne corroboree. Next base: position 8,429,281 of record NC_086455.1, on the reverse strand, counting down.
TCTGGCCGAAATGGACATAGCACTTACCCGTGATGCCAGTGTGCAGATATCCCTCTGTGCATCACGCATATAAAGAAATGCATCCTTTATTTGCTCTAAAGACAGTAAAATATTGTCCCTGTCCAGGGTATCAATATTTTCAATCAGGGACTCTGACCAAACTACCCCAGCACTGCACATCCAGGCAGTCGCTATAGCTGGTCGTAGTATAACACCTGCATGTGTGTATATACTTTTTTGGATATTTTCCATCCTCCTATCTGATGGATCTTTAAGTGCGGCCGTCTCAGGAGAGGGTAACGCCACTTGTTTAGATAAGCGTGTTAGCGCCTTGTCCACCCTAGGAGGTGTTTCCCAGCGCTCCCTAACCTCTGGCGGGAAAGGGTATAATGCCAATAATTTCTTTGAAATTATCAGCTTTTTATCAGGGGCAACCCACGCTTCATTACAAACGTCATTTAATTCTTCTGATTCAGGAAAAACTATAGGTAGTTTTTTCACACCCCACATAATACCCTGTTTAGTGGTACCTGTAGTATCAGCTAAATGTAACGCCTCCTTCATTGCCAAAATCATATAACGTGTGGCCCTACTGGAAAATACGGTTGATTCGTCACCGTCACCACTGGAGTCAGTGCCTGTGTCTGGGTCTGTGTCGACCGACTGAGGCAAAGGGCGTTTCACAGCCCCTGACGGTGTTTGAGTCGCCTGGACAGGCTCCGGCCGTCTCATGTCGTCAAACGACTGCTTTAGCGTGTTGACACTATCCCGTAGTTCCATAAATAAAGGCATCCATTCTGGTGTCGACTCCCTAGGGGGTGACATCCTCATATTTGGCAATTGCTCCGCCTCCACACCAATATCGTCCTCATACATGTCGACACACACGTACCGACACACAGCAGACACACAGGGAATGCTCCTAACGAAGACAGGACCCACTAGCCCTTTGGGGAGACAGAGGGAGAGTTTGCCAGCACACACCAAAAGCGCTATATATAACAGGGATAGCCTTATAATAAGTGCTCCCTTATAGCTGCTTTATATATATCAAAATATCGCCATAAATTTGCCCCCCCTCTCTGTTTTACCCTGTTTCTGTAGTGCAGTGCAGGGGAGAGACCTGGGAGCCGTCCTGACCAGCGGAGCTGTGAGAGGAAATGGCGCCGTGTGCTGAGGAGATAGGCCCCGCCCCTTTTCCGGCGGGCTCGTCTCCCGCTATTTAGTGAATCCAGGCAGGGGTTAAATATCTCCATATAGCCTCTGGGGGCTATATGTGAGGTATTTTTAGCCTTTATATAGGTTACATTTGCCTCCCAGGGCACCCCCCCCCAGCGCCCTGCACCCTCAGTGACTGCGTGTGAAGTGTGCTGAGAGGAAAATGGCGCACAGCTGCAGTGCTGTGCGCTACCTTTAGAAGACTGCAGGAGTCTTCAGCTGCCGATTCTGGACCTCTTCTGACTTCAGCATCTGCAAGGGGGCCGGCGGCGCGGCTCCGGTGACCATCCAGGCTGTACCTGTGATCGTCCCTCTGGAGCTGATGTCCAGTAGCCAAGAAGCCAATCCATCCTGCACGCAGGTGAGTTCACTTCTTCTCCCCTCAGTCCCTCGTTGCAGTGATCCTGTTGCCAGCAGGACTCACTGTAAAATAAAAAACCTAAGCTAAACTTTTTCTAAGCAGCTCTTTAGGAGAGCCACCTAGATTGCACCCTTCTCGGCCGGGCACAAAAATCTAACTGGAGTCTGGAGGAGGGTCATAGGGGGAGGAGCCAGTGCACACCACCTGATCTGGAAAAGCTTTACTTTTTGTGCCCTGTCTCCTGCGGAGCCGCTATTCCCCATGGTCCTTTCAGGAACCCCAGCATCCACTAGGACGATAGAGAAAATACATATAGTACAAGGAAAGACAATGTATACAGGGAATAGTATGCATAGACTTTGTTGACACATTTTCAAAATGAATGACGGGATGCAGTACTCTATCTTTGCCTGTAGATGGCGCTGCATTCCATAGGAGATTAGCGCTGGATAAGGAGGAGGGGGGATCTAATGGTTAATTTAGACGTGACTGTTCGTAATGGTAGTATGACCAATCAACGATTCTAGCACAAAGGCTGTACTTATGGATAATACATTTTAGCAGCTGTCAGACACTTATTTGACCCCTTTCCTCCATTACATATACTTATACCTTTTTTTACTCCTTACTATAACAAACCTTGGTAGTGGTATGGATGAATCTTACACTCAGTGTCTATAAACTTGTTAGTTTATAGCTGAGAAGGCATGGGAAAAGTGTTCTAAAACTTAGTATAGATATATATATATATATATATGTTATAAAATCATATTTTAAAAAGGTGGCATACACATTTAAAAGCACGGTTTGATCCATGGTTAGATTCTGTTTACCAAGCTTGTGGGCTCAGCCACGCATTTCACTGAGGCCTGTGAATCCCTAGGACAGTGGTTCTCAAACTGTGTGCCGTGGCTCCCTGGGGTGCCTCAGGGCACTTGCGGGGGTACCTTGGCTTGGTGGTCCAGGACCAATTAAAATTATTTATGGTCAATGTAATAGACAGAACCAGAGCCGGTGGCTGCCAGTCATAAAATATGTGGCCAAACAGAAGGAAACCACACAACTGACCCTAAGGATGACATATAAACACAATTTACTTCATTTAATATTTATTTCTAAATTCCTCAATAAAACACTTTTGACCTAGGGTGCCGTTAAAAAAAATCTGAAACATAAGGGTGCCGTGGTTTTAAAAAGTTTGGGAACCGCTGTCCTAGGGGCTCAGTAGTAAATGTGACAATGTGCAGCTAGCAACGTGCTTAGTGAGATCTAGTGCTGCAGAATTGACAATTAAAGGAGCTGTCCGACTAATTGCACATTTGCACTTCCCATGAATTCCCATGTCCACTATACATACTTCTCATTAATGATGAATCATTGCTTCAGCCCTGTCCGCCTGGCGCTCACATACGGGAACAGCCACCCAATCCGTGTGTGGCACAATAACACGGGAACAACTAAATTCATTATCTGCATTATGGCCTCCTGGACAACCAACAGGGCTGGGACTCCTGCGCAGCTCAGGACATGCAATGTGAGTAACTGCAACCTTGCACTGGGGTGCTTCTTCAGGAGAGGCGTATGGGAGTTGTAGTTCATATACAGCAGATGCCAACTGGATCCATGAGGACAGAATTAACCCTCAGAGGATATGTACTATCCTCATTTCAGGGGTTTGCAATGAGGAACAGCCTAATAACACCCTATAGTATGATTGTAAGCCATTTAGCTTTCCTCTCGTGTTTACACTACCAAGCATGGCTGACATCATAGTAATGGATCATATGCCCCAAGCTGAGCTACATCCCAGCCGTTCTGGAGATTCCTGGGGACCTGGTAACGCAGAGTATTGGCGCTAACTGTCTGGAGTAACAATGGAAGTTTTTATAGAACAGCGATTGTGTTACTAATTGGTCTTTTCCTACGTTCCTACTCTATTCATCAATATCCTGTGCGGCTCTTAGACGCTACAAGAGCCTACAGGGCCCTTATGGACAAGTACTAAGGCTCCCTCTACATAACCCACTGTGCAGTGACCTTCAGGCCCCTGATGTGCACTGGAAGAACTGGTCACTATGGGGGTCATTCCGAGTTGATCGCTCACTAGTAGTTTTTAGCAGCCGTGCAAACGCTATGCCGCCGCCCACTGGGAGTGTATTTTAGCTTAGCAGAAGTGTGAACGAAAGGATCGCAGAGCGGCTACAAAGTTTTTTTGTGCAGTTTCAGAGTAGCTTCAGACATACTCAGCGCTTGCGATCACTTCAGACTGTTCAGTTCCTGATTTGATGTCACAAACACGCCCTGCCACACCTGCGTTTTTCGTGGCACGCCTGCGTTTTTTCAAACACTCCATGAAAACGGTCAGTTGCCACCCAGAAACGCCCTCTTCCTGTCAATCACTCTGCGGCCAGCAGTGCGACTCAAAAGCTTCACTAGACCCTGTGTGAAACTACATCGCTCGTTGTAATAGTACGTCGCGCGTGAGCATTGCGCCGCATACGCAGAAGTGCCATTTTTTGCCTCATCGCTGCACAGTGAACAAATGCAGCTAGCGATCAACTCGGAATGACCACCTATAAGCACAATTCCGCTATGCACCATGTTACTAAATAATATACAGGTGGAGCCACGCTCATCTTGGCCTCTCTGCTGCACCTAGGTGCACCAAGGTAATTAGCATAAGCCTTTCATCTATTGTTCTCAGCTGCAATACAATACAGAGAGAGCAATACAGCAGGGGATTAAGGGGCTCATTCCGAGTTGATCGCTAGCTGCCGTTGTTTGCAGCGCAGCGATCAGTGAAAAAAAACGGCTAAACTGCACATGCGTGTGCACCGCAATGCGCACGCGCGACAAATAGCATCGTGATTTTGCACATGTTCTAGCAATGCTTTCAGTCGCACGGCCGAACGCAGAAAGATTGACAGGAAGTGGGCGTTTCTGGGTGTCAACCGACCGTTTTTCGGGAGTGCTTAGAAAAACGCAGGCGTGGCTGGGCGGGTGTGTGACGTCAAAAGCCGTCCCTCCGTTGTTAGAATCATCGCACAGGATAAGTCCAGAGCTGCTCTTGTTTTGCACAAAATTATTTTGCAGGCGCTCTGCTGCACAGGCGTTCGCACTTCTGCAAAGCGAAAATACACTCCCCGGTGGGCGGCGACAATGCGTTTGCACGGCTGCTAAAAGTAGCTAACGAGCGATCAACTCGGAATGACCCCCTAAGTCCGACTGTCCTGGCTCAGTTACTCTTATTAAAGGTAAAGATGAAGAGGGCTCCACCTGTATATTGAATCATTTGTTATTAAAACTATCGTACTGTTCGCTGTATTAAAATGTGAATTTAAGATAGGGGAAGTTGCAATACTATAATCATTGCTGGGTGGATTATATATAATCCATACTGGTCTCTCTCTGTACATTGTGGCTGAGCGGCACTATGGAATTTAGAGCTTAGCATGTTTCCATAGGGATCGCCTTATAAAATAAAAATTGACAAGACCCAAGAAGAAGGGGTTTTGTTACTTTAAATAGAGCCGAAGAAAGTGTCATGGTTTATGTACACCGGGCGTCGCTGCCAAGTCCCAACGCCAGGATCCCTGTTACTCCGCTTCCGGTCAGTCCAAGGATATAATGTCCGGTCTGCACCCTGGCAGTGCGGATGATGAGTTCTGGGAGCCGCTGTGTCCGTGGCTGTCCCGTATTGTGCTGGTGGATACGATGCTGCTTATTCGGCTGCTGCTGTTGGTGACCGCGTGGGATCCGGACAGCACCTGGCTGAGCGGGCTCATGTATTGGGATGTAGGACCCCGGTACTGGAAGAAGTGGCTCAGGGCATCCTGCTCATCCAAGGAGGTGATGACGGATGGGCTGTAATGCTGAGAGGGGGCAACAGGAAATAAATACATCAGTCTGAGCAGAAATAAAGGCAAATACTGATTTTCAGACGAGGGGACTTAATTCCCGTGAAAGTGTTACATATTGGATGTCCTATACCGACTTACGCCAGTTCTACAATCTAAGCATTTCCTGGTTGAGGGCTGCCATGACGAAGCCTCCCAGAGTGGGCAGGGCTGCAGCCAGCAATATATATAATCCCAGTAATATATACGCAGATCAAGGTGTAGAAAGCAGACTGCATCATCCAATTCTAACAGGACAAAGCAATATAAGGGATGGACTTTCACAAAAATATGGCAGAAGCAACGAGCAACTTGTAATGTCACAGGTAAGACTACGCAGTGCAGAGATGCAGATCCCCTAAAATAAGTAAAACTCCAGGTTCCGCTCACTAGCAAATTTTACAATTGAAATCGATGCACTGAAAAGAACAGCAGGGAGAATCTAAAACACGGATTGTGCCTCTTGGGAACGAAAGACGAGGGCTCCCCTATTAAAGCAATGGATATTTCTGATCTGCAATGTCTCACCGCTAGGGGACAAGTCTACATCTCTATCAAAACTCATGCGTAACAAAACAGGACTACTGTTGCACCTTCTTGTCGCTCACCTGATTATCAGTTGTCTGAAGAAAGGAAAACAAATCGAGACCTGTAGGTGGAAGGGGGGGGGGGGGGGGGAAGAAAAAAAAAAAAAAAGATTTTCTAAAATTGCCGAACCATGACATGGGCACATATGTATAAAATCATATAACAGCATTTATAGGATGTAAGGAGGGGAAGGCCACTATATATAAAGACTGCGGATAAATTTAACGGCCCACACGGCATTGACTGTACGGTCTTGGGTCCTGGCGCACAAGACTGAAGTCCTCATTACCTTGAAGGTCACCTGGAACTGCAAAAGATCGGTGGTAATCGGGGATAGGAAGGCCGGACAGGTAATCGTTGCCTATTGTCGTCAATGGCGGGCTTCTCAGAACAGACGACGTTTGATGGTCAACGCTGATCACCCTAAAATAAAATCATTATAACTATAAATCATGAGAAATAAATAAGACCCCTCTTTGTCCCGGCAAGTGGCAAGATCTATTAGAACTCCTATTCTTTGATAAGTTACCCTTTGGATCCGAGGGAGGGACTAGTCGCCGACGTGACGGGACACTGCCTCTTGGCTGCGGGCTCGTCTTCATCCGATGAACTATCCAAGGTCAAGTCTATGACTTCCACCCTCTTCTTGGTCTCTGTACTGTGCTTGAGGTCGGAGCTGAGGTTGTAGATGGTAGTGGCTGAAAGAGGAGAGTAGAGAGGACACTGGTGATCGGGAGTCATCTTCCACCAGCGTGGACCTCAATCATATGACTGAGATATAGGACCATCTTACCGTCAAGCCCACCATACGATGAAGACATGTCCAGTTTCTCCTTCTTAGGCTTCATGGGACACCAGGACCCGTCTTCCATGAACTGGATCTCATCGCAGTCTGTGCAGGAGTTCAGGATTTCCATGAAGAGGCTGAAGGAGAAAAGGGAGGAAAGAACATGGATATATACATCCCAAAACAAGAATAGTCATATGAAATATTACTTCTAGTAGGAAAACCACGAAAAAGGAGAATGGGCGAGGATGGCAACAGAATGGGTGAGGTTGGCAGCAGAGGTAAAAAGAAATCTACCAATTTGTTGCAGACAGCACCATATAAATGAAAAATAATATATTTCTTAGCCCATACGCACCCATCTATAATTAACATATCGTACGGCGCCTTCTTATCGCACACCGGACACGTCCATGTTGGTTTCTTCTCGTTCATCTGAAGATACAGGGCTGCGTCAAAGCACTGGAGGTGGGTGCACGTGATGGCTCTGCAGGGCACAGTCAGACGCATCTTCCCCAGCTGTGGATAGAGGAGATTGTGGTCACTGGCAGGTCAGAGGTCACCTGGTCAGATACAGTCTTTACGAGAAGAAGAGTGGAAATGTCCCGTCTCCATATTCTGTGGCTTTATATTTGCCGTATTTCCCACCACATCAGTTGTGTTTTAGTTAACCCCAGAGTTAAACCTCCACTTCATAAAATACTTGCTACGTAGTTTTAAATATATATATTTTTGGTCCTGAATACAGGATCCAAAAGAAAAGGGTTTATAACAGCAGTCATCCTGTTCCTGAATGCGGTTTATATGAAAGACACCAGATCAGAGGATTCACTGGTTGGACTCATAACAAGACACTGACCGTTTTATAGATCCATCAATTGGTGCCGATTGTTTAATTTACTACCAATATTGGATACTGGGCTTGATTCATACTTGTAAGCCATGATGGGTCCAGGGAAATTGGATCGTCACGTCTATCTCCTATAGGCTCCTCCTGCTGCATTGCAATTTTAATTAGACGGAATTGCACTGCGGCTTCCGTACGGCTGTGCAATCCCATACAAACATGAATCGGGCCCACTCAACCATGGACTTTGTGACAATTCATTGTTTGAAGGGTGAGAGTTGGTTTTGAGAGTTGTATGTGGTTATTTGGATCCTTTGCTGATAGGGCTCTTCCAAGGGGAGCTGCCAAACTCTTTTAAGACTTATTCATATTATGGAACTATTTATTGTATTAGCGCAGATCGAGTAAGGGGATTATCACGATGGGTTTTTTAGACTCACCGGACACATCAGAGAGACCCGCAAGCTGGTGGTTGCGATCTCGCTGTCTGGATCTGCCGTCAGCTTTTCTTTTACTGTTGTTATGAAAACATAAAAAAAACAGAGGTCAATGAGCAGGAAGAGGTTCTCAACACGGAAGCCGGGGAGCTTGGTAAAGGAGCCTGGACTCACTCAGCGCTCGGGAATGGTCTGGGTTACGGATGCCTTTCGCCCGCAGTTTCTGCAGCAGGGTGACGGACGTCAGCTGTTTGACCAGGTAGACGGACAGAGAGTAATTCTGAAACGCACACAGGAGAAAGAGCGTCAAGAGAGACGGGGAACGGCCCAAGACCTAAAATGACGTCTTCTAATACTCTCTCCGCAGAATGAATTCAATACTGTCAATCAGTTGTAAATACTTAACAACATTAAGCACCTCTAAAAGAGCAAGATACAAGTGTACAGGACCTCTCTGCTTGAGTACAGATATTTATAGCACTATTAAAGCACAACCCTTATCTAGAATGACATACAAAAAATAATAATAATAATAATAAAGTAAAACTGGTTGTATAAAAATTAGTGGACTCGTGGTTGGCCCCCGGCTTGGACCACTGTGGTTTATGCCCCAGCACCGGGAATTTTGAATGCTAAAATGATGCATGACCAACCATCACGGTTGGTCATGCATCATTGTCCAATCAGCTTTTATGACAATTGCTCAGTTCAGCCTGTGCACATTTAAGGATCTCCAGGCTCTTCTGTTTAGCAAGAACTGTTGCGTTACTACAACACGCGCCATAAAGCAAAATGCACCTTGATCCATCTTGGACAGGCTATCACTCACCCTGCCGAACTCCGATGACCAGTTAACGACAATAGTGTTGGGGACTGTGGATGACAGACGGATGAGCGGGGAGATGTTGATGGGTCTACTCGGCCTCTTTGGCTCCGCTCCGTTCTTGGTGGGGGGGAGGTAACCCTAGATGCGGGACAAGAGAGAATTTCATCAATGTTCAGCCTGGTTACACTGACCAACAAGGGTCAGTAATCCTGCTCAACGCGGCAGGAACTGTGCAAGATTTCAGGTGTGTGGACCAGACCATGGTGCAGTGTATGTGGCCAGCCTGATAAGAACGGAGCCATTTTACTTACTGGCAAAGGGCAGAGCTTCCCGTTCACTTTCACAAACAGGTTGGGAGGGAAATAATCTTCCTGAGGACAGCTGGTCTCACACAGGCAGAACCTGGACAGAGGAAGCAGATAGGATCAGCCCTGATGAAAGCCTGAGCTCCCACCACGCACCTCTGTGGACATTCCAGATTCAGCCCTGATGAAAGCCTGAGCTCCCACCATGCACCTCGGTGGACATTCCAGATTCAGCCCTGATGAAAGCCTCAGCTCCCACCACACACCTCTGTGGACATTCCAGATTCAGCCCTGATGAAAGCCTCAGCTCCCACCACACACCTCTGTGGACATTCCAGATTCAGCTTCTAACCCTCCAATCTCTTCAAACTACTTAACAAATAACCTAAAATGTATTTCCAGCAACTGAGGCCCACAATGCTATCGCTGTTGACTCATTAGACACTACTAGGGCAATGGTACCCGTGAAGTAATGTGGACTTGGGCTGAGATTTCACACTCAGGTTTCCTGCTCTCAGAAGCGTCACTCTCTGGCGTTATACGACCGCCGTGCCGGAACCCTGCCCTTGGTACATAAAAAGATTGGATTCCAGCACTCATGCTTGGGAAGCTGGGAGGTGGCATCACTGGATGGAGGCAGGGATTGTATTACTGGAGAATCTGGATAGAGCCCCCCTACCATTTCAAAGCTGATAGGTGCCATATCAATCTATACAGGGAGATTCCTACACAGCAAAACTGTGACAGACTATTAAGGTGCGAGTCTCAAGACTGTATTGCGTCTGGGACCCAGATGACGCAGTTGGCCAGTTTTACTTTATACGTAGAATGTAATTATATTATTTTTTGTACTGTTGCCTATGTTAATATGACAAACAATATAACTGTCAAAAATGTAAATCACATGGCTAACCCAGTATTTGGTCCCAGGCAACTGGTGAACCCCTTCATTTAAACTAAATTAGAAGGGGAAATGGGTGGGACCATTGGTATTGGTGTTAGAAGTGGGATATCATTAATAGTCACTGGACAGCTAGTTACCTCAGTTGCACCTGGACTGTGTAATCGCATTTAGCGCCAGGTAATATATCTCTGTAAAAGAAAAGAAAAAAATTAGACACCAATCACGAAATGGTTTTAAAGAACAGTATTAAAGCATTTTACAAATTTATATATATATATATATATATATATATATATATATATATATATATATATATATATATATATATTTTTTTTTTTTTTTTTTTTTTTTATGTAAATATAGTAATAACTGAACCATTTTTATTTTTTAACCGTGTAAGTCCAGCAGGCTTCCTGTTCCGGTCACTTGTAGAAAGGTGACATGTTTAGAAAAATGATCTAGTATGCTTAAACTCTCCATGGCAATTTACTATTACTATAATGAAATTGCTTTTTTTGTGATATCATTGCTAATATATTCACCTTCCATGCACAGTTTGCACATGTTCTACAAACCAACCTGGATGTGAGGATTTGATGGACTTGTTGTGGGGTCAGGGCAAAGTTAAAATGGGCCTCTTCAAACCGCTGGGTGTTCGTTGAGGCTGGAGGGAAACGGAGAGGTTGTTACAAACCGTACACAGAGTACGGGCAGTAAAGGAAGAGACGGAGTGCGCCACCTGTGAGTATACAATGAAGAAGCGCCAGACTCACCCAACGTGGTGGGTTTGATAAGTTCATCATAGACGTCGTAGAAGGGGAGCCTCTTCATCTTGACGTCCGGATGTACAGGGTGAATGGGCGGGGAGAGGTGCTGAATGTCCGTTTCATGTTTGGGGCCCAACATGGGTATAGGCGGCAACATAGAAGGCGGCACCGAGCCCGAGATGGCGCCGGTGTCATATCCCAGGTGGCACACGGCTCCTTGCGTTAGCGAGCCAGCGTTGGGCAGCGCTCCAGTCTGCATGTGCAACATTGTTAATTCTGCAGTGTTCAGGACCTTACGGGGGAATCTCCTACGGTAAAGCTCTTTGATCTTCATCAGGATGGTGGGATTACAGCCAGACTTTACCAGATGGAGGGCCTTGCTGAGGAGCTCGTGTTTTCGTCCGCTCTTATTCCTGCCGGCGAAGCCTAGGAGAACTTGTAGTTCGGACACTCTAAAGCTCATAACCATGTGCTGGGTGGGAAGAAACACAAAGACGGGTTATGAGAACACTTACCCACCAAGCCATGAGCGTATCAAGGTGATGTGACTTTGGGCATTGATTAGACCAAATCCGGGGAGGGGGAGGCTCAGAAGACAATTGCTGGTGCAATCGGGCGCACACATTTCTGCTCGCAGCCTCCTGCGGTGCCGTTTTGGTGCGCTAACATGGACTTAAGTCGCGTTTAGCAGCATGACGTGGCTAAATGCGGTCTATTTGGGCACGACAAGCGCAATAATTTATGTGCGCCCAAAAACAACTGAATTGATCCGTCGGGAACCATTTAATTAGCATGGAATGTAAACCTATTGAATTCCGCCCTTTGTGTGATTTCTTAGACGTTGCTCACTGCACGCTGACATATTTCTGTAAAATACTGTCAAACATCAGCCAATACCCTAAGATAATGAATAAACAGCTTGTATGGCTGACTTTATATTACACTTATAGGATAAAAGCAGGTATTTCTATTACACAGAGTTTGTGCAGAAAGGAGAGATAACGACAGCAGGGTGATAAGAGATAACGGGACTTCCCCAGAGGGAACAGGGAAGGGAGGTGGCGGCATTTGGGAACATACAGAGACAGATGGGGGAAGATACAGGGTCATTGGGGGGGATGGGTGGATACAGGGTCATTTGGGAAGATACAGAGACAGATAAGGGGAGACACAGGGACAGTCACAGCCAGATTAAGAGGGGCCGCAGGGCATACTGTACCCCGAGCCCCCCATTTGTCAGGGGGTTCCCCTGGCCACTAGCTTTCCCTCTTGGGCAGCAGCAGAACCAGGAAGCCAGCAGGACAGTATGCAGTGCAGGCAGACACACTAGGACAGGCTTTTTCAACCAGTGTGCTGTGGCACACTAGTGTGCCGCAACCATCTGCAAGGCGTGCCACGGAGCCAGAGCAGCTTCTTGCACCTTCAGAGAGAACTGTTGGCCTGGGCTCTTCTTAGAGGATTAGTCATGCTTCGGTGACATTATAGGTCATGGCCGCCGCATCTCACCACCCAGCCAGCCTACCCGCCTGCATACATATCTTCCAGTTCCTGCCTGCATACACAGCTTTCCTTGCCCACCCACATCCACACCTGCCCGCTGCTCAGTATTCGCAGCACTCCACTATGAACAATCCTCGCCACTGAGAGACAGGAAGGAGGACAGCTGACCAGGGTATCCGTTCACATGGTCGACCATGTTATGGTCGACAGTCATTAGGTCGACCACTATTGGTTGACATGGTCAACATGGACACATGGTCGACTCATGAAAAATGGTCGACACATGAAAGGTCGACACAGGAAAAGGTTGACATGAGTTTTTTTAACTTTTTTTTCTTTTGGGGAACTTTTCCATACTTTACGATCCACGTGGACTACGATTGGAACGGTAATCTGTGCCGAGCGAAGCGGTAGCGGAGCGAAGGCACCATGCCCGAAGCATGGCGAGCGAAGCGAGCCATGCGAGGGGACGCGGTGCACTAATTGGGGTTCCCAGTCACTTTACGCAAAAAACGACACCCAAAAAAGTTAAACTCATGTCGACTTTTTCATGTGTCCATGTCAATGTCGACCAATAGTGGTCGACCTAATGACTGTCGACCATAACATGGTCGACCATTCATACCGGAACCGCTGACCAGTAGGGGCTAATATTTGTTATTTTATAGTTTTCCTGTGGGGAACAATAGGATTTATGTGGGGAGAATAAGGATTTATGGGGGGGACAATGTGAATAATTCATGTAGGGAGCAATAGGATTTATGTGGGGAGAAATGTGATTGATTTATGTGTGAGCAACATTGTTTTTTCTGTGTAGGCCAATGTGTGTGGATTTTTTTTTTCTGTGGGGAACTGATACACCATTGATACGCCTTGGCAATTTAAAAATATTGTTTGGTGTGTCGCAAGTGAAAAAAGGTTGAAAATCACTGCACTATGATATCAGGTTTCATGGATTTTATTATTCTATGATCATTTGTTGTTTTAAGTTGTCTTTGTTCCACTACATAAAATAGTTGTCTCTCAATTAGGTGGAGCTATAAACAGTGCTCATGTATTATTATTATTATTATATATACACAATCCATACCTCCCAACACGACCCATCCCAGGAGGGACAGAATGTTCTCTACCTGGACTTACCTCTTAAGTTATGAGTGCAATCACCTGTGGTGACACCGTTCTTATCAATGAAATAGTTCAATTCAGGTGACACCAATCATATATTAAGAGGGAAGTCCAGGTAGAGAGCATTTTGTCCCTCCTGGAAGAGGTCATGTTGGGAGGCATGCACAATGTAATATACACCACCCCTCCCCCGGGCTCCCCCAAGGCTTACTCCACCCCTGGGGACAGTCAGGAAGATACAGAGACAGATGGTGGGAGGATACAGAGACAGATGGTGGGAGGATACAGAGACAGATGGTGGGGGGGATACAGAGACAGATGGTGGGGGGGATACAGAGACAGATGGTGGGGGGGATACAGAGACAGATGGTGGGGGGGATACAGAGACAGATGGTGGGAGGATACAGAGACAGATGGTGGGAGGATACAGAGACAGATGCTGGGAGGATACAGAGACAGATGGGGAGGATACAGAGACAGATGCTGGGAGGATACAGAGACAGATGGTGGGAGGATACAGAGACAGATGGTGGGAGGATACAGAGACAGATGGTGGGGGGGATACAGAGACAGATGGTGGGGGGGATACAGAGACAGATGGTGGGGGGGATACAGAGACAGATGGTGGGGGGGATACAGAGACAGATGGTGGGAGGATACAGAGACAGATGGTGGGAGGATACAGAGACAGATGCTGGGAGGATACAGAGACAGATGGGGAGGATACAGAGACAGATGCTGGGAGGATACAGAGACAGATGGTGGGAGGATACAGAGACAGATGGTGGGAGGATACAGAGACAGATGGTGGGAGGATACAGAGACAGATGCTGGGAGGATACAGAGACAGATGGGGAGGATACAGAGACAGATGGGGAGGATACAGAGACAGATGGTGGGAGGATACAGAGACAGATGGTGGGAGGATACAGAGACAGATGGTGGGGGGATACAGAGACAGATGGGGAGGATACAGAGACAGATGCTGGGAGGATACAGAGACAGATGGTGGGAGGATACAGAGACAGATGGTGGGAGGATACAGAGACAGATGCTGGGAGGATACAGAGACAGATGCTGGGAGGATACAGAGACAGATGGTGGGAGGATACAGAGACAGATGCTGGGAGGATACAGAGACAGATGCTGGGAGGATACAGAGACAGATGCTGGGAGGATACAGAGACAGATGCTGGGAGGATACAGAGACAGATGCTGGGAGGATACAGAGACAGATGCTGGGAGGATACAGGGACAGATGCTGGGAGGATACAGAGACAGATGGTGGGGGGGATACAGAGACAGATGGTGGGGGGGATACAGAGACAGATGGTGGGGGGGATACAGAGACAGATGGGGGGGGGGGGCAGAGACAGATGGTGGGGGGGGATACAGAGACAGATGGTGGGGGGGATGCAGAGACAGATGGTGGGGGGGATGCAGAGACAGATGGTGGGGGGGGGGGTGCAGGGACAGCTGGGCAGAGACAGATGGTGGGGGGATGCAGAGACAGATGGTGGGGGGATGCAGGGACAGTTGGGAGGATACAGAGACAGATGGTGGGGGGGATGCAGGGACAGATGGTGGGGGGGATGCAGGGACAGATGGTGGGGGGATACAGAGACAGATGGTGGGGGGATACAGAGACAGATGGTGGGGGGATACAGAGACAGATGGTGGCGGGATGCAGGGACAGATGGTGGGGGGGATACAGAGACAGATGGTGGGGGGATACAGAGACAGATGGTGGGGGGATACAGAGACAGATGGTGGGCGGATGCAGGGACAGTTGTGGAGGGTACAAGACAGATGGATACAGGAACAATTAGAAAGAGACAGATGGGGAGGGGAGGGGGGTGCAGGACAGTTGGGAAGAGACAGATGGTTTAGGGATACAGGGACAGTTGGGAGGTTACAGAGACACTTGGTGGGTGGGGATGCAGGGACAGTTGGTGGTGGGGGTGGCAGGGACAGTTGGGAGGATACAGAGACAGGTGGGGAGAGACAGTTGGGAAGAGACAGATGGTGGGGGTGCAAGGACAGTTGGGAAGAGACAGATGGTGGGGGGATACAGAGACACTTGGTGGGGGGGGGTGCAGGGACAGGTGGGGGGGGATACAGAGACAGGTGGGAAGAGACAGGGACAGGTGGAAGGATACAGAGACAGGTGGGAGGATACAGAGACAGGTGGGAGGATACAGAGACAGGTGGGAGGATACAGAGACAGGTGGGAGGATACAGAGACAGGTGGGAGGATACAGAGACAGGTGGGAGGATACAGAGACAGATGGGAGGATACAGAGACAGATGGGAGGATACAGAGACAGATGGGAGGATACAGAGACAGATGGGAGGATACAGAGACAGACAGGTGGGAAGAAGACAGGGACAGGTGGGAAGAAGACAGGGACAGGTGGGAAGAAGACAGGGACAGGTGGGAAGAGACAGATGGTGGGAAGAGACAGATGGTGGGGGATACAGGGACAGTTGGGAGGATACAGGGACAGTTGGGAGGATACAGGGACAGTTGGGAGGATACAGGGACAGTTGGGAGGATACAGAGACAGTTGGGAGGATACAGAGACAGTTGGGAGGATACAGAGACAGTTGGGGGGATACAGACAGGGCGGGGGGGATACAGACAGGGTGGGGGGGGGATACAGACAGGGCGGGGGGGGGGATACAGACAGGGCGGGGGGGGGGATACAGACAGGGCGGGGGGGGGGGATACAGACAGGGCGGGGGGGGGGGGATACAGACAGGGCGGGGGGGGGGGGGGGGGGGACAGCAGTTAAGATACAATATTGTATATACACCATCTATATAACGCTGGGGCAATGTGCTATATACTGTAGATCAGGCATTCCCAGCCTCGGACCTTAAGGAACACTAACAGTCCAGGTTTTCGTGATCTCCATGCTTGAGCACAGGTGACTTATTAAGCAGCACCTCAGTTATTTTGGCGTAAGCACCTGTGCTGAAGCCTGGCTATCACTAGTGCTGGTGTGCCCGGGCACAGAGGTGGGGAATGACTGCTACATAACGCCGGGACAACGTGCTATATATGCGGTCGTTATAACGCCGGGACACTGATATACATCCAGCGCACACACACGCCCCGGCCTAGGCCCGATCCCCGGTGTCTCCCAGCTGCTGCCCGGCTTCCCCCTCACTGTGCCCCGCATGGAGTCCCGCTGAGCCCCGGCGCCCTCCCTTCTCCCCGGTACCTTGAGCTCCGCCATCTTGAGACATGGCTCGGGGACGGGAGGACTCAGGGACCGGGGAGAAAGAACCAGCCCGGGGACGGCGTGAGGAGAGGCCGGGGAGGGGGCGATGCGGGGCGGGCAGGGACATGGAGGGGGGGACCCGGGGACCCTACAGCTGTGCACAGGGGGGGATATCATCAAGAGGAGGGGGTAATACCGCCATACATGGGCAATTATCATTATACTGCTGAGGAGGGGGCAATACTGCCATACAGGGGCAATTATCATTATACTGCTGAGGAGGGGGCAATACTGCCATACCAGGGCAATTATCATTATACTACTACTGAGGAGGGGGCAATACTGCCATACCGGGGCAATTATCATTATACTACTACTGAGGAGGGGGCAATACTGCCATACCGGGGCAATTATCATTATACTACTGAGGAGGGGGCAATACTGCCATACAGGGGCAATTATCATTATACTACTGAGGAGGGGGCAATACTGCCATACAGGGGCAATTATCATTATACTGCTAAGGAGGGGGCAATACTGCCATACAGGGGCAATTATCATTATACTACTGAGGAGAGGGCAATACTGCCATACAGGGGCAATTATCATTATACTACCGAGGAGGGGGCAATACTGCCATACCGGGGCAATTATCATTATACTACTACTACTGAGGAGGGGGCAATACTGCCATACAGGGGCAATTATCATTACACTACTACTGAGGAGGGGGCAACACTGCCATACAGGGGCAATTATCATTATACTACTGAGGAGGAGGCAGTACTGCCATACAGGGGCAATTATTACACTACTGCTGAGGAGGGGGCAATACCGCCATACAGGGACAATTATCATTACACTACCGAGGAGGGGGCAATGGCGGCATATAGGGGCAATTAATATACTGCTAAGGAGGCAATACTGCTATACAGAGGCAATTATACTGAGGAGGGGGCAATACTATGCTATATTGGGGCATCATATTACTGCGAGGAAGGGGCAATACTGCTACACTGGGGCATTATTATATTACTGTGAGGAAGGGGCATCGCTAGTGTAAATTGAGACATCAGCATTACAGGCAAGAAAGGACATCATATGTTGATATCTTGGAAATGTTGACATGTGACATTATATAGCCAACATATTGTATGTCGACTGTCTGCCGACATAACATTTATATGAGCAGAGGCAGAGCGTACATCATGAATAATATAAGGGAGGGAGGAAGGGGAGGGGGACATCACCATTACTATGAGTGACCGGGGTAGAAGGGGGAGAGGTAGGTAGAGGCCTATATAAGTAAGAGGGGGACAACACCATTACTATGAGTGACCGGGGTAGAGGTCTATATAAAGGAAGGAGAGGGGTAATATCGCCATTACTATGAGTGACCGGGGTAGAAGGGGGAGAGGTAGGTAGAGGCCTATATAAGGAAGTAAGAGGGGGACATCACTATTACTATGAGTGACCGGGGTAGAAGGGGGAAAAGTAGGTAGAGGTCTATAAAAGGAAGGAGAGGGGGAATATCGCCATTACTATGAGTGACCGGGGTAGAAGTGGGAGAGGTAGGTAGAGGGGGGAATATCACCATTAGTGTGCGGGGTAGAAGTGGGAGAGGTAGGTAGAGGGGGGAATATCACCATTAGTGAGCGGGGTAGAAGTGGGAGAGGTAGGTAGAGGGGGAATATCACCATTAGAGACCGGGGTAGAAGTGGGAGAGGTGGGTAGAGGGGAATATCGCCATTACTATGAGTGCCCGGGGTAGAAGGGAATATTGCCATTAGTACACACAGGGATGGACAGTTTTGATGATGCAATGAGTGACTGGTAACATGAACATTACATGGAGACACGGAGTAGCCGCAGACCATTTATCAGACATGTAGGACATTACTATGGGGAGACCTGGGTCATTGATTTCAGCAGATGATTACAATGATAAAAGAGATAAATTCACAGATTTGGATCAGAGAAAACACTTGGAGAGAAGCCACCTTCCCAGTAGGCCATGTTGGGGAAGGGGGGGGGGGGGGACAGGCCATCACTATGAGGGAGGGGTGGTTGCACCATTATTGCGTGGGCACTGGGGGGTACAGATGACTCAGGCGGGGACAGTGGTATGGCACTTGGCCACTAGAACATGACTATACAGCAGGGATACCAGGACATTACTGAGAAGTGGGCAGGTTATTACCGGGAAGAAACAGGTGGAATGGGGGGGGGGGGGGGGTGTATGGGCCGTTACTGGAAAGAGGAAGGGGGGGCACATACTATTACTAAGCGGAAAGAGACATTGGGACAAACCAGTAAAAAAAAAAAAGGGACAGGCGTCGTATAGTAGAAAGTCCTCTATTCTATAATGAGACAGCTCACAGTATGGGGGTTACTAGCGGGCACAGTGTCCTTGTGTAGGGGAATACCAGACCCACGCCACAGGCACATTGGGTGACAGACTGGCACAGACTGCCGACATCGGAGGAACAGCATGGCGGCCCAACGCCTTACCCTGTGGCAAGTATCAGTGATGAACCACTCTCTGCCTCTTGCAAAGTTTCATCGTCAATATCCTCCTGTGTGCCACATGTGGAGCTGGCACATACCCAATGATGCCTGGGCACCTGACACCAACTCCATGACTGCGCACCAGGTGACTGTCATGCCATCGCAGAATAACACAATACCCCAGCTCATCCCTCTGGCACCCCGACACATCAATGCATAAGGTATGCACTCAGGATGTCAACATTCTCTGTGTCGGCATTTCAGTTGAATGTTAGGATGTCAGCATGGTTATAAATGTTGACATTTGTCGACAGTGAAAATGTCATTAGGGCTACGGTCAGCGTTTTGTTAAACATGTCGACACGGTTACATACACCCCACCTCCCCAAGGGCTGTGTATTGCAGTGTTGTACTTCTGTACACAAACTTTCCCACGCCAGGCGACATCCACCGCCTAAGCTCCTGTACCTGGAATGGAACAATCTGATATATCACACGGCGCTAAAGCGGTATATACTGTATTTAACCCCCCACTTAAGTATATTTCCCCTGTGTAATGCCAGTGTCACTGCCCCCACACATGACAATGTCAGCCAGAACCAGTCATAAATAGGTGACTTTATATTTATAATCAATATTAAAAACCAGCTGTGCCCATTACAGATCCTGAACACAGAATGCAGGGATGCCCCGGGAAGGAAGGGGTGCCCAGCAGGCCAGGAAGTGCAGGAACACTGCAGCCAGCAGAGGGTTACTAGTCCCCGGCGGCGGGAGGTGTCTTTGTTAGGAGATGGCTCCGGCAGACCGCCTAAAATTTAAAGGTCCAGCCCCACTCTTTAGGGTTCCCACCTTTATACAGCAGCTAAGGGACCCCCCAAACCCACCCCAGCAAGGGGCAAAGTTCAGGGGCTGAGATCCAGGCTATAGGGGGGGGATCTGGATGAGCTATATGTATGTACAAGACAGGACTTTAATGTAGCACTTACCCATAGCAGGAGATTTTGCAGAGGGGGGTTGTCTTCCTGCGACCCCCCTAAGATAAAAGTGCTGTGGGGGGGAGGGGCTCGCCTCCTGGGGGCCCGGGCACCGGGTGCAGGTGTAAAACAGGGACAATCTGTGCAGGGAAAAAATTACAAAATATAAATCCACACAATCCAACACGACTTTCACTTTATAGAAGTGAGTCTCAGCCCAGGAAATGCACACAGGCCCCCTGCTGGCCGGCAGCGGAACTGCCGGGCGGAGCTATCTCGCCTCTTCTCGCTGCATAATCTGCTTGTTGTCATTGTGTTACTACTGAGATCCTGTAGTGGAGTCTGACCGTGTTTTCTACATCTCCTGAGGTCCTATCTAAGTATGAGATAAAGCCATGTTGTCTGTAGGGATCATGCACCGTCCTTTATGTAGTATTCTAGTAGGAGAGTGCGTTCCGAAGAGCTTGCAATCTAATGGTATGTTCAGAGACTAGAGCTCTGTCCCAGAATGTAATGATACACAGTGCCATATCACCAATAGGGCGGCCGGGGCAGTCGCCCACGGCTCCCCACAGATGTTACACCACCAGCGTGGGGTTACTGTGCACTATAAGAGCTGTGGTTTCTCTGTGGCATAATGCTCCTACTAGGTGACCTGGGAAATGTGTCAGTGAGTAATGAGTAAACCTGTGCTCCTGCTGGGTGACCTGGGAAATGTGTCACTGGGTAATGCGTACACCTGTGCTCCTACTAGGTGACCTGGGAAATGTGTCAGTGAATAATAAGTACACCTGTGCTCCTGCTGGGTGACCTGGGAAATGTGTCAGTGGGTAATGAGTACACCTGTGCTCCTGCTGGGTGACCTGGGAAATGTGTCAGTGAGTAATGAGTACACCTGTGCTCCTACTAGGTGGCCTGGGAAATGTGTCAGTGAATAATGAATACATATGTGCTCCTGCTGGGTGACCTGGGAAATGTGTCAGTGAGTAATGAGTACACCTGTGCTCTTGCTAGGTGACCTGGGAAATGTGTCAGTGAGTAATGAGTACACCTGTGTACCTGCTGGGTGACCTGGGAAATGTGTCAGTAGATAATGAGTACACCTGTGCACCTGCTGGGTGACCTGGGAATGTGTCAGTGAGTAATGAGTACACCTGTGCACCTGCTAGGTGACCTGGGAAATGTGTCAGTTAGTAATGCATACACCTGTGTTCCTGCTGAGTGACCTGGGAAATGTGTCAGTGAGTAATGAGTACACCTGTGTACCTGCTGGGTGACCTGGGAAATGTGTCAGTAGATAATGAGTACACCTGTGCACCTGCTGGGTGACCTGGGAAATGTGTCAGTGAGTAATGAGTACACCTGTGCTCCTGCTAGGTGACCTGGGAAATGTGTCAGTGAGTAATGAGTACACCTGTGCACCTGCTAGGTGACCTGGGAGATGTGTCAGTTAGTAATGCATACACCTGTGTTCCTGCTGAGTGACCTGGGAAATGTGTCAGTGGGTAATGAGTACACCTGTGCCCCTGCTAGGTGACCTGGGAAACATGTCAGTGAGTAATGAGTACACCTGTGCACCTGCTAGGTGACCTGGGAAATGTGTCAGTTAGCAGGAACACAGGTGTATGCATTACTAACTGACACATTTCCCAGGTCACCTAGCAGGTGCACAGGTGTACTCATTACTCACTGACACATTTCCCAGGTCACCGAGCAGGGGCACAGGTGTACTCATTACCCACTGACACATTTCCCAGGTCACTCAGCAAGAACACAGGTGTATGCATTACTGAGTGACCTGGGAAATGTGTCAGTGGGTAATGAGTACACCTGTGCCCCTGCTTGGTGACCAGGGACATGTGTCAGTAGATAGTGAGTACACCTGTGCTCCTGCTAGGTGACCTGGGAAATGTGTCAGTGAGTAATGAGTACACATGTGCTCCTGCCGAGTGACCTGGGAATTTTGTCGGTGAGTAATTAGTACACCTGTGCTCCTGCTAGGGGGCCTGGGAAATGTGTTAGTGAGTAATGAGTACACCTGTGCCCCTGTTAGGTGACATGGGAAATGTGTCAGTGAGTAATGAGTACACCTGTGCTCCTCCTAGAGGGCCTGGGAAATGTGTCAGTGAGTAATGAGTACACCTGTGCAGATACTAGGTGACCAGGGAAATGTGTCAGTGAGTAATGAGTACACATGTGCTCCTGCTAGGTGACCAGGGAAATGTGTCAGTGAGTAATGAGTACACCTGTGCAGATACTAGGTGACCAGGGAAATGTGTCAGTGAGTAATGAGTACACCTGTGCAGATACTAGGTGACCAGGGAAATGTGTCAGTGAGTAATGAATATACCTGTGCTCCTGCTAGGTCACCTGGGAAATGTCTGTGAGTAATGAGTACACCTGTGCAGATACTAGGTGACCAGGGAAATGTGTCAGTGAGTAATGAATACACCTGTGCTCCTGCTAGGTCACCTGGGAAATGTCTGTGAGTAATGAGTACACCTGTGCAGATACTAGGTGACCTGGGAAATGTGTCTGTGAGTAATGAGTACACCTGTGCAGATACTAGGTGACCTGGGAAATGTAAGGTGTTTGGGGTGAGGATTGCGTTGGAGAACCACTGTAGTAATTTATTACACAGCATATATACTCTGTGATTTTGTTAAACCATTATTCCGTTGTGTAACACAGTGCTTGTCTTTTCCAAAGGTGCCTCAGAATAAAGTTGAGAAAAGGTTTCCAGCAGCTTCCACACTCCAGACAAGGCGGCAGGTGATTATTTTATTCATTTCTGAACTGATTTAATGGATTTATTCCTGTTTTCTGAACTAGTTATATCTATGCTTACCATACTGTCCCTTTAAACTGGGACACTTATGAATTACACAGGTTCTGTGGCTGGCTGACTTCCAGCCTGCATGTCATCTGGTTGTAACCAGCCACAGAACCTGCATAATCCATGCGTGCCCCAGATTAAAGGGACAGCATGGTAAGGCTAGTTATAAACCTTATAAATGATATTAAAAATAGTGCTAAGTAACATCACTGAGAAAAAACGTGTACCAATGGACGGGATCACGGCTGTCACAATACCGCCGCCGGAATCCAGCACCATAACGCCGCCGGAATACCTGCGAGGTAGGTGAGTTCCTCTCTGTGCGTGTCCACGACACCCATAGAGGGAAAAAGGCACCAGTGACGAGCGCACCGAGCCCGCAATGCGGCTTTTGCCGAAAGCCTGCAAGGGGCTTCATTGCGCTCGCCCCCCCTTGCCGGCACTCTAATGACCTGGATCCCAACGTTGGTATAATGACCGCCGGGATCCCGGTAGCTGGGATCATTTACTGATCCCGGCTTTTAGGGAGGCCAATCCCGGGCTGTTTTTTCAATCCCGGGATTCGGGATTGAAAAACGCTCAATCCCGGGATCCCGGGATTGCAGTAGGGATCAGTGAAAGAAGGGTGTAGGGAGCAGCGCTGGAGGGTAGGTAGCGGTGCGGGAGGGTGTAGGTAGCGGCACGGAAGGGAGGGTGTAGGTAGCTGGGCGGGAGGGTGTAGGTAGCGGTGTGGGAGGGTGTAGGTAGCGGTGCGGGAGGATGTAGTTAGCGGTGCGGGAGGGTGTAGGTAGCGGCACGGAAGGGAGGGTGTAGGTAGCTGGGCGGGAGGGTGTAGGTAGCGGTGTGGGAGGGTGTAGGTAGAGGTGCGGGAGGATGTAGTTAGCGGTGCGGGAGGGTGTAGGTAGCGGCACGGAAGGGAGGGTGTAGGTAGCGGTGCGGGAGGGTGTAGGTAGCGGTGCGGGAGGGTGTAGGTAGCGGGGAGGGTTGGTAGCGACGCGGGAGGGAGACTGTTAGCACTGCACGGAGGGAGGGTGGATGTAAGTAATACCACTTACTATTAGGTGGGTGCAGCCATGGACACACTGAACGCGGCGGCATTTCAAATGAAGCGCCGGCCGCCAGCCAACCAGAGCTGGCGGACCGGCAGCCAATCAGGGAAGCGGCTGCAGCAGTCGCTCCTGATTGGCTGCCGCTGCTGCGGCAGCTTCCCTGATTGGCTGCCGGTCCACCAGCTCTGATTGGCTGGCGGCCGGTGCCACATTTGAAGTGCCACCGCGTTCAGCGTTTGTCTATGGCTGCCGCCCGCCTAATACTAAGTAGTATTACTAACACACCTTCCCTCCCGCACATGCGCAGTGTAATCCCGTGAATACCGGGATTGGATGCTCCAATCCCGGGATTCAAATCCCGGCATTTTTGGGCTCAAATCCCGCGATCCCGCCGATCCCGGGATTGGCTTCCCGGGATCGGGGGGGGGGGGAGTTTAGGGGGTAGTGTAAGGAAAGGGAGGGTTAGGGGGTAGTGTGGGGGTGGGAGTCGGTCTTACCTCCTCCCTGTTGGGATTTGATATATCGGAATGCCAGCGCTGGTATAAATCATACTGAATCCCATTCACTAATACCCCTAAAGTTCTTTATAACAGGCAATAAATTAATTATGTCTCATTGCTAGGCCACAAAGAAATCATGTGATTTCTTCATGGACTCTTCTGTCCCTTCTGCTCACTAGGAGCCACTGTGTGCCTCGTGCCTCAGTGATGTCACGACTTCCTTGCGAACCGAAAGGCTGTCTATTACCCAAGTCCTTTTTTTTTCCAGCTGGAAGCCAGCTTCTGATAATAATAGTTGTCACTTTGCTCCTGGTGAGCCGTTCCATATATCCACAACTCTTTCAGTATCAGTGAGTGACGTGTACTGTGCGGCGCCTGGCACCGGCGTAAGAACGTAAGCTCTTGTGCCAGCACTCACAGAGGACACGTTAACCTCACTTGCTCACAAGCGCTGAGATAAGTTCTGGTCAGAGCCAGGCCCACTGCTGGCACGTCAGCCACTACAGCTCCACTATACGCTTTTCACCAGGGCTTGTTCTTGTCAGCTGCTCCCTAACTGCAGCGCACAGCAATACGCGCTCCTCCTCTCCGTCTCTATGGAAATAGCTGCCTGGGGTCTGGCAGCAACGTCCTGGGAGTGCTCTGGGGGATTTTGCATGGAAGAAATGCATGCCCCCCCCCCCCCCCCCCCCCTATTGCTGTGCATTGCTCTAGGGGATGGGGGATGGGTGACACAGAACAGCAGATCAGTCTAGAATTATCATTCCAGCCCTAATAATGCAACACATGCATGACAGCACTTCACGCCACGTGTCCTTATCACATGTATGTTGTGTAAATACATCTATGCCTCGCAAGATCAAAGGGATTGCTAATGGGGGGGGGAGGGGAGGCAGCCTGGGGGTCATCCCAACCCCACTCTTCAAGGGTTGGGGGAGGGGTGTGCGCAGCCATGCAGTTCCTAATCTCTCAGCCACACCTTAAAGATTTCCAAATTCCTACCAATCTGCTCCATATAAATGAAAGTGCAGTTTACAACAACATAAAAATATTAGGATGATACTGATAATAATGATATGTCCCCTGAACACATTCATTTCCACCAGGAAATTTTATTTATTGATTGATTTTTATAGCCGGTCACTTATAAATATATTAAACCATATAGGCCCTTATTCAGTAGCTGCGCGATCGCAGATGGACGCTTTCTGACCGTCTGCGCAGCGACAGCCGTGCACATGTGCGAGGAGTCACTATGCCATCGCAGCCTGGAAGGATGCAATCACTTAATGATTTGGTGTGTGTGTGTGTGTGTGTGTGTGTGTGTGTGTGTGTGTGTGTGTGTGTGTGTGTGTAGGGGACAGTGACAGGCCGTTGCAGGGGAGTGGTCCGGTCAACAATGGCTGCGTGACATTACACGCAGCCGCTCCGATAAAGAAAATGGTGGCATCGCAACGCTGGGCGGGACTTAGCATGCTGGGTGGCCTCGCCCTGTGCTGGGAGGCCCCCAGTATGCAATTCTGCTTTATTTATATATATATATATATATATAATGGGATGCTACAGACTGACTAATATTAACACAAATTCTTCATTATATAATTTAATAATTATAATTGTAATAATTTTCTCTAACGTCCTAAGTGGATGCTGGGACTCCGTAAGGACCATGGGGGAATAGCGGCTCCGCAGGAGACTGGGCACAACTAAGAAAGCTTTAGGACTACCTGGTGTGCACTGGCTCCTCCCACTATGACCCTCCTCCAGACCTCAGTTAGAATCTTGTGCCCGGCTGAGCTGGATGCACACTAGGGGCTCTCCTGAGCTCCTAGAAAGAAAGTATATTTTAGTTTTTTTATTTTACAGTGAGATCTGCTGGCAACAGACTCACTGCAGCGAGGGACTAAGGGGAGAAGAAGCGAACCTACCTAACAGGTGGTAGTTTGGGCTTCTTAGGCTACTGGACACCATTAGCTCCAGAGGGATCGACCGCATGGAACCGGCCATTGATGTTCGGTCCCGGAGCCGCGCCGCCGGCCCCCTTACAGAGCCAGAAGCAAGAAGAGTCCGGAAAATCGGCGGCAGAAGACATCAGTCTTCACCAAGGTAGCGCACAGCACTGCAGCTGTGCGCCATTGCTCCTCATACACACTTCACACTCCGGTCACTGAGGGTGCAGGGCGCTGGGGGGGGGCGCCCTGAGCAGCAATAAAAACACCTTGGCTGGCAAATATATCACAATATATAGCCCCAGAGGCTATATAGGTGATAAATACCCCTGCCAGAATCCATTAAAAAGCGGGAGAAAAGTCCGCCGAAAAAGGGGCGGAGCTATCTCCCTCAGCACACTGGCGCCATTTCTCCCTCACAGCTCGGCTGGAAGGAAGCTCCCTGGCTCTCCCCTGTAGTCTACACTGCAGAAAGGGTAAAAAAAGAGAGGGGGGCACTAAATTTAGGCGCAATATACATATAGCAGCTATAAGGGGATATAATTTAGTTAATCCCTGTATTATATAGCGCTCTGGTGTGTGCTGGCATACTCTCTCTCTGTCTCCCCAAAGGACTTTGTGGGGTCCTGTCTTCTGTCAGAGCATTCCCTGTGTGTGTGCGGTGTGTCGGTACTGCTGTGTCGACATGTTTGATGAGGAGGCTTATGTGGAGGAGGAGCAGGTGCCTATAAATGTGTTGTCACCCCCTGCGGGGCAGACACCTGAGTGGATGGACTTGTGGAAGGAATTACGTGAAAGTGTCGACTCCTTACATAAAAAATTTGACGACATGCCAAATGCGGGACAGCCGGCTTCTCAGCTCGTGCCTGTCCAGGCGTCTCAAAGGCCATCGGGGGCTCTAAAACGCCCGCTACCTCAGATGGCAGACACAGATGTCGACACGGATACTGATACCAGTGTCGACGACGAAGAGACTAATGTTATGTCCAGTAGGGCCACGCGTTACATGATTGAGGCAATGAAAAATGTTTTACACATTTCTGATGTGACCCCAGGTACCACAAAAAAGGGTATTATGTTTGGAGAGAAAAAACTCCCAGTAGTTTTTCCCCCTTCTGAAGAATTAAATGAAGTGTGTGAAGAAGCGTGGGCTTGCCCAGATAAAAAATTGGTAATTTCTAAAACGTTACTAATGGCGTACCTTTTCCCACCAGAGGATAGGTCACGTTGGGAAACACCCCCTAAGGTGGATAAAGCGCTTACACGCTTATCAAAAAAGGTGGCACTACCGTCTCCGGATACGGCCGCCCTGAAGGAGCCTGCTGATAGGAAGCAGGAGGCTCTCCTGAAGGCTATATATACACACACTGGTATTATACTGAGACCAGCTATTGCTTCAGCATGGATGTGCAGTGCTGCTGCTGCATGGTCAGATTCCCTGTCAGAAAACATTGACACCCTAGACAGGGACACTATATTGCTAAACATAGAGCATATTAAAGACGCTGTCTTATACATGAGAGATGCACAGAGGGATATTTGCCGGCTGGCATCTAAAATAAGTGCACTGTCCATTTCTGCCAGGAGAGGGTTATGGACTCGGCAGTGGACAGGTGATGCAGATTCTAAAAGGCACATGGAAGTTTTGCCTTATAAGGGTGAGGAGTTGTTCGGGGATGGTCTTTCAGACCTAGTGTCCACAGCAACGGCTGGGAAGTCAGCATTTTTACCACATGTCCCCTCACAACCAAAGAAAGTACCGTATTATCAGGTACAGTCCTTTCGTCCCCAAAAGAGCAGGCGGGGTAGAGGCGCGTCCTTTCTGCCCAGAGGCAGAGGTAGGGGAAAAAAGCTGCAGCATACAGCCAGTTCCCAGGAACAAAAGTCCTCCCCCGCTTCTTCTTCTAAGTCCGCCGCATGACGCTGGGGCTCAACAGGCGGAGCCAGGTACGGTGGGGGCCCGTCTCAAAAACTTCAGCAATCAGTGGGCTCGCTCACAAGTAGATCCCTGGATCCTTCAAGTGGTATCTCAGGGGTACAGGCTGGAATTCGAGACATTTCCCCCCCCGCCGTTTCCTCAAATCTGCCTTGCCAACAACTCCCTCAGGCAGGGAGGCTGTGATAGAGGCAATTCACAAGCTGTATTCCCAGCAGGTGATAGTCAAGGTGCCCCTACTTCAACAAGGACGGGGTTACTATTCCACAATGTTTGTGGTACCGAAACCGGACGGTTCGGTGAGACCCATTTTAAATTTGAAATCCTTGAACACATATATAAAAAAATTCAAGTTCAAGATGGAATCGCTCAGGGCGGTTATTGCAAGCCTGGAAGAGGGGGATTACATGGTATCACTGGACATCAAGGATGCTTACCTGCATGTCCCCATTTACCATCCTCACCAGGAGTACCTCAGATTTGTGGTACAGGATTGTCATTACCAATTCCAGACGTTGCCGTTCGGCCTGTCCACGGCACCGAGGGTATTTACCAAGGTAATGGCCGAAATGATGATACTCCTTCGAAAAAAGGGAGTTTTAATTATCCCATACTTGGACGATCTCCTGATAAAGGCGAGGTCCAGAGAGCAGTTGTTGGTCGGGGTAGCACTATCTCGGGAAGTGCTACAACAGCACGGCTGGATTCTAAACATTCCAAAGTCACAGCTCGTTCCTGCGACACGTCTACTGTTCCTGGGGATGATTCTGGACACAGTCCAGAAAAAAGTGTTTCTCCCAGAGGAAAAAGCCAAGGAGCTGTCATCTCTAGTCAGAGGCCTCCTGAAACCAAAACAGGTGTCGGTGCGTCACTGCACGCGAGTCCTGGGAAAGATGGTAGCTTCCTACGAAGCAATTCCATTCGGCAGGTTCCATGCCAGAACCTTTCAGTGGGACCTGTTGGACCAATGGTCCGGATCGCATCTTCAAATGCATCGGCTGATAACCCTGTCTCCACGGACCACGGTGTCTCTGCTGTGGTGGCTGCAGAGTGCTCATCTCAGAGAGGGCAGCAGATTCGGCATACAGGACTGGGTCCTGGTGACCACGGATGCCAGCCTTCGAGGCTGAGGGGCAGTCACACAGGGAAGAAACTTCCAAGGACTATGGTCAAGTCAGGAGACTTCCCTACACATAAATGTTCTGGAATTAAGGGCAATTTACAATGCCCTAAGTCAGGCAAAACCCCTGCTTCAAAACCAGCCGGTACTGATCCAGTCAGACAACATCACGGCGGTCGCCCATGTAAACCGACAGGGCGGCACGAGAAGCAGGACGGCGATGGCAGAAGCCACAAGGATTCTCCGATGGGCGGAAAATCACGTGTTAGCACTGTCAGCAGTGTTCATTCCGGGGCACGACCTCCACCCGGGAGAGTGGGGACTTCATCCAGAAGTCTTCCAAATGATTGTAAACCGTTGGGAAAGGCCACAGGTGGACATGATGGCGTCCCGCCTAAACAAAAAGCTAGAAAAGTATTGCGCCAGGTCAAGAGACCCGCAGGCGATAGCTGTGGACGCTCTAGTGACACCGTGGGTGTACCGGTCGGTTTATGTGTTCCCTCCTCTTCCCCTCATACCAAAGGTACTGAGGATAATAAGGAGAAGAGGAGTAAGAACTATACTCATTGTTCCGGATTGGCCAAGAAGAGCTTGGTACCCGGAACTTCAAGAAATGATGTCAGAGGACCCATGGTCTCTGCCGCTCAGACAGGACCTGCTGCAGCAGGGGCCCTGTCTGTTCCAAGACTTACCGCGGCTGCGTTTGACGGCATGGCGGTTGAACACCGGATCCTGAAGGAAAAGGGCATTCCGGAGGAAGTCATTCCTACGCTGATTAAAGCTAAGAAAGAAGTAACCGCAAACCATTATCACCGCATATGGCGAAAATATGTTGCGTGGTGTGAGGCCAGGAAGGCCCCAACGGAAGAATTTCAGCTGGGTCGTTTCCTGCACTTTCTACAGTCAGGGGTGACTATGGGCCTAAAATTGGGTTCCATTAAGGTCCAGATTTCGGCTCTTTCGATTTTCTTCCAGAAAGAACTGGCTTCACTACCTGAAGTTCAAACTTTTGTTAAGGGAGTGCTGCATATTCAGCCCCCTTTTGTGCCTCCAGTGGCACCTTGGGATCTCAACGTGGTGTTGGATTTCCTAAAGTCACATTGGTTTGAGCCACTTAAGACCATGGATTTGAAGTATCTCACGTGGAAAGTGGTAATGTTGTTGGCCTTGGCTTCGGCCAGGCGTGTATCAGAATTGGCGGCTTTGTCATGTAAAAGCCCTTATCTTTTCTGTTTACTCAAGCATTTCCATAATGTCCCTGTAGTATCTTCATGCTTCTGTATTTTATGAAAATGTACTTCATTATTTTCTGTACTATATTATGCTATGTATCTGTTAAGCGCCTTGGGTCCTATTGGAGAAAGAGCGCTATATAAATAAAATTAGTATTATTATTATTATTATTATTATTATTATTATCTGATTTTCCATGTGGATAGGGCAGAATTGAGGACTCGTCCCCAGTTTCTCCCTAAGGTGGTATCAGCTTTTCACTTGAACCAACGTATTGTTGTGCCTGTGGCTACTAGGGACTTGGAGGACTCCAAGTTACTGGACGTAGTCAGGGCCTTGAAAATTTATGTTTCCAGGGCGGCTGGAGTCAGGAAGACTGACTCGCTATTTATCCTGTATGCACCCAACAAACTGGGTGCTCCTGCTTCGAAGCAGACTATTGCTCGCTGGATTTGTAGCACAATTCAGCTTGCGCATTCTGCGGCTGGCCTGCTGCAGCCTAAATCTGTAAAAGCCCATTCCACGAGGAAGGTGGGCTCTTCTTGGGTGGCTGCCCGAGGGGTCTCGGCTTTACAACTTTGCCGAGCTGCTACTTGGTCAGGGGCAAACACGTTTGCAAAATTCTACAAATTTGATACCCTGGCTGAGGAGGACCTTGAGTTCTCTCATTCGGTGCTGCAGAGTCATCCGCACTCTCCCGCCCGTTTGGGAGCTTTGGTATAATCCCCATGGTCCTTACGGAGTCCCAGCATCCACTTAGGACGTTAGAGAAAATAAGATTTTACTCACCGGTAAATCTATTTCTCGTAGTCCGTAGTGGATGCTGGGCGCCCGTCCCAAGTGCGGACTGTCTGCAATGCTTGTATATAGTTATTGTTACCTAAAGGGTTATTGTTGAGCCATCTGTTGAGAGGCTCTGTTATGTTCATACTGTTAACTGGGTATAATATCACGAGTTATACGGTGTGATTGGTGTGGCTGGTATGAGTCTTACCCGGGATTCAAAATCCTTCCTTATTGTGTCAGCTCTTCCGGGCACAGTATCCTAACTGAGGTCTGGAGGAGGGTCATAGTGGGAGGAGCCAGTGCACACCAGTTAGTCCTAAAGCTTTCTTAGTTGTGCCCAGTCTCCTGCAGAGCCGCTATTCCCCCATGGTCCTTACGGAGTCCCAGCATCCACTACGGACTACGAGAAATAGATTTACCGATGAGTAAAATCTTATTTTTTTTTTTATTCCAGTCTTCTTAAGTATAGATTTACATTGCAGTATGAATAATTAATGAGATGACAATTCATTGCATTTTTAAGTTTTATTTTTTTAATACTTAATTTTTTTTATCCACATTTAAATGCCGTTACCTGGGAAGTTTAATTCAGTTCCTATACTGAGCCTCTAGATACCTTATATACTGCTTCTGCCAGGAGTATTGTGTTACCACGGAACATGGGGCAGATGTATTAACCTACAGAAGGCATAAGGAAGTGATAAACCAGTGATATGTACAAGGTGATAAACGCACCAGCCAATCAGCTCCAATATGTAAATTAACAGTTAGGATCTGATTGGCTGGTGCCTTTATCACCTTGCACATATCACTGCTTTATCACTTCCTTATTCCTTCTCCAGGTTAATACATCTGCCCCATGATTCGCTACTGGGGTACCTCCTATCAGACAAATGTGATCAGAGAATTTACCCATGTCACAGTCTACTGTACATCGAAGGTGTGACTTCTGGTTCTCCTGCGCCAGACACAGATAACTGTTTATGTTTGGGTCTTATTTAGAATTGGATGTATGATTATTGTTGTTGTTGCGTAGGATACGCAGTTATGTCTGTGTGTGTGCACTGAGCAATACCTACACAATACTTGTGTATATGCACACTTGTTGGCTCGCTTTCCCTTATGTCTGTAGAGTGTTACCGTTGGCCTAGTGCTGTAAGGACGTTTTCTGCAACCTTGACCTAACCAGACGTGGACACTTCCTGAGATATGCCGGTTAGGAGGAAGGGGTTATAGCACCCTCATCAGTTCTGGGCTACTGTGAATAATGTTTATAAAAACTGAGGGTTTATTTACCGAAACACGTGTCATGATTTTTTTAAAGAGGGTTTCTGAATGATGTTTAGGATCCAAAGGTGTAT
The DNA here is from genome assembly GCF_028390025.1 of Pseudophryne corroboree. Classification (NCBI taxonomy): domain Eukaryota; kingdom Metazoa; phylum Chordata; class Amphibia; order Anura; family Myobatrachidae; genus Pseudophryne; species Pseudophryne corroboree. Next base: position 8,396,238 of record NC_086455.1, on the reverse strand, counting down.
GGGGGCATCAACCGCTGGGCAATTTTAATGCGTAAGTTGGGTTTGGTGGAGGCAGTAGGGAGTGCTGATGGAAGTCAATAAAGCGCCATGGAATTTGCTGGCACTATATATATAAATAATATATAAATATGCTAATGACCCCAGATACCTGAAACCTTAGCAGGCCACAGATATCTTCTGAAAGCAGTGAAACTACTCCCCCTGGTGGTGTAAGAAGGCATGACGTTCCTGGTAGAGAGGAGAATGAGATCCACACACCTCAAATGGACAGGGGGCTTCTGTCTGACCTCTATAACCTGCATGACCCTGCAATGAGTGTGACTGAGCTACAGATGGCTGGTGGAACCACAGGTGAGATTCCTTCTTATAACTCTTCCTAGTTCTGCCTGATGTGACACATTGGACTTCTGTCCCAGTCCTTGATGTCCATCATGCTGAAGTTCCATGTTGCTTAGTGAGGGTTTACACAAGCAAGGGCTCTGGTTCTAGTTATGGCTTTGAAATGAGTAGATGGTCAGTTCTCCTGCCAGATGTCACACTCCCTTTTGCCTGTTGGTGTTTCATTTGAGTGTGGGTTGTAAACAACAGAGACCACCAAATGTGTCGTTAGTGTGTTTATGCCCCTAATTAATGCCCATTAGCTGAAGCCTCCTATCCGGACCATGGTTTAGGTGTCGGTGTAATAGATGCATTGCCTTTTGAGATTGCCGATGTTCTCTGTGTCTGCAGGAGACAGGCCTTACCAGATAAGAGGCATCCAAGCCCTTATTTTACCACCTACATATTCATGTGTCTCCGAGGGGAATAGTATGATCCCAAGTGGAGGATTTTAGGGGGAGAGTTATCAAAGCTTGGAGAGATTAAGGGGGACATTTACTAAGCAGTGATAAGAGCGGAGAAGTGGCCCAGTGGAAAAGTTGCCCATGGCAACCAATCAGCACTGGAGTAACGTCTATAATTTGCATACTATAAAATGATACAGAGCTGCTGATTGGTTGATGGGGCAACTTCTCCACTCTTATCACTGCTTAGTAAATGTCCTCCAAAGTATCAACCAATCAGCTCCTAACTGTCATTATTTAAACACAGCCTGTGACATAGCAGTTAGGAGCTGATTGGCTGTTACTTTATCTCCGTCCCCTTATCTCTCTTTGATAAATTTCCCCCTTAATCCCATCTTTAAGGCAATATATGATAGTGCACTTAATATTGCTAGATGATTTTGGTATGATCACAGATCTAAGATCAGGTTGGTCTCCTGGTTTCCAGCAAATGACATTAGTCTGGTTCCTGTCTGATAATCCCATGGAAGTACTTACAATATCTCATTCTTTGTACTCACAATATATCCCGCTGATTATGTTTATAATCCTTTATTTAAAAAAATAATAATTTTGCAGGATTTTTTTTCACGTAACAGAATGAAAACACGCGGGTGTAACCGGTGTGGCCGTCCGTGTTATTATAAGAAGGTAATACGTGATACATTTTCCACTACATATTGATAAGTTTGAGTCAGAATTGTCCCCACAGATATAACCATTGCCTCGGTTCCTGTAGTTCCAATGCCGAAATGCATTCATACATTGGTAAATAAAGGGCCGTCTGTATCATGACTATTAAAGTCTTTTGTAAGCTTTTAGCAGGACATTTTAGTCCCGTTGGTGCCCTTATGGCTAGACCCTGGTCACCAACATCTCTACCTGATCCTTAGGTAATCAGCAGCTACAAACCCAGAATTCTTAGGTTCTAACTTATTCTAATCCTTTCCCGTTACTCTCAGAATTTCAGTTTCCTTTTATGAGATTTATAAAACCTATAAAATCCTAAAACATGGATTGAAAAAAAATGAATTTTAGTTTTTTTTTAGATCCTAAAAATCCTGGGCCTAGTAATCTCTATAGAGTGGTGGTTCTCAACACCAGTCCCCAGGTACTCCCAACAGGTCATGTTTTCAGGTTTTCTGTCTGTGGAAACAGGAATTTACTGGCCCAGCAAAACAAATCAGCACACCTCTGCATGATTAGTGAAATCCAGAAAACATGGCCTGTCGGGGGAACTTGAGTACCATCAATGTAGAGAACTATTTACTAAACTGTACACTTGATTTAGCTCCTACAGCCTACACGTTGGCCTGAGAATCACAGCTCTAATATATAACTTTTTGCATGATAGCACAGTGGTTAGCAATGTTGCCTCACAGCTCCTAGGTCATGAGGTATATTCCTGACCAAGGAACTATATGTGTGGAGTTTGTATGTTCTCTCTGTGTTGGTTTCCCCTGGGTGCTCCGAATTCCTCCCACCCTTTGAAAACATACTGGTAGATTGCCTGGCTTCTGACATAAAAGTAATCCTAGTGTGTGGACATGTGATGGGGAATATAGATTGTAAGCTCCACTGGGCTAAAATGACGGAAATATTATCTATAAATTCCGCAAATTAAATTACTTATGTGTATCTATATGTACAGAAATGCAATTCTTCATTCAGGAACATGTAATGTAATAAGGTCTGCTCAGATTTACCTGTTTGTCTGTATATCTATATACGTGTTTACATGATGTATGGCTATTATGTACTGATGCGATGCATACGTGTCGTGTTATTGATGTAATAACACTGGGGATGTCATACCGCCAAGACTAACAATAAAGTACTGTGGCGGCCTTGTCTGTACCCTTAGAATAAGGAATACTGTTATGGCGGGGTGGTAGACCGCCGCGTGGCTTTCATCCGTCAATAGATGTATTATCAGTAAGAAATGTTTGTGTGTCGGTATGAAATATATAGTATGAAAAATAAGAGCTTAGTAAATAAATGTGATCCGCAGGCGCCGACCATCTGCCTCAATCAGAGGGCGCTGCCGTCATATATCCGTGCATTGCAGAATTACACATATAGAATGTCTCCGCAGAAGAGGCCGGCTGGGTATACATGTTTAGTACATCACACCGCGTACCATGATTTGCACCTATGTGCCCACATTTCCACCATATTGGATCATATCCGGGATAAGCGTCTTCAAATTTAAAAGCAAATAGACTCTTGCAAATACGGTCCATAATGATCTAATATACCGGAAGGGGAACAGGACCTTAGTCCAAATGTACAGATCTGCGGCTGCTTTTCCGTACGCCCTTGCCACTCTACTTTACTTTCATACGCCAATGCGAGAATCCGCCGAAGTGTGCATAAAATCCGTGCGACTGATGGTGGAAGCCTACCCCGCCCGTGGGGTATCTGTCTGCAGCAGCCGTTGTTATTAGTAACCGGACCTCCACCAGCCCCGTGCCAGGTGCAAAGACTTGTCAGAGACAGACACTCTATCTCATGTTGGATTACCCGCCCACCACACTCCCACTAAATGGGGCTCTTCTTTACATAGACAAATGGTCCGCACCCAGAAACGCCCACTTCACTGAAGGTGTGGTCCACCAACAGACAGATCATTCTCCGTCAGTCAAGGCAAAGTTTGATTCGGCGCAGTGGCCAATTTCTTCCTTTTCCGCATGCGCATTGGACGGAACTCTGCGAGTCGTATCCCCATCTGCGAATACGTCCCAGGCCCTTAGGTGGGAATTCAATTCCAAGCACAGTGATGTAGCTCCTTGGTGTACTGCCCGGAGCTATTCAATTGGCCACGCTTTAAACCTGCTACTCCTGAGGGCGCGAGCAGAAATCCAACTTAACTAGTACCTCGGTGGCTAGTTACGGTGTCACCACCAAGTCAGGAAATGCTGTTTACCGTGACTAATGCTCGGGGCTTAGTCGCCATAAACGTCATCTCCTGAGTTAAGTCCCGGGTGCTATGCCGTCAATTGAATAGCTCTAGGCACTTAACCCATGCGCTACATCGCCCCGCCGAGGAGTGAATTCCCCCCATAGAGTGGCATTTAGTTCCAGAACAGAGCCTTCTGGCCGTTTGGTTATTTCAGAAAACCCTTCACAAACAAATCAATTTTATATTCTCATTTTCAATGATTTGGTTTTAATTGAACCAATAACAGACATCTATAATTTATTACTGTATTAAATATAAAAAAAGAATATGTACGAAATTGTATAATTAACATATAATTCTAGTGTTTGTCACTGGACGCTGTAACCTCTTGGCACCTCGGATATGTACAGATTACAAGGATGATTTGTAAGGCACGTTCTGCAATAACATGCAGCAGGGAGACGGGTAACCAGGGAGCTCTGCTCCACGCCTGATACCTCCCGGAAGGTGATGCATACAGTACTTATCAATCAGAAACTGCTTTGGCCTCTGTCCTGGGTCTCTATTGATGTATAATTTCCCATCCTCTTTGCAGCACTTGGGAACATATTGTTAGGGAGAAAGGATCGGTGCACGAGCCAACATTCCTTTACGGCAGCCCCTCGCCTAACCCCCCCCCTCCCAACAAGGCTCCGATCAGTAAACGAGTTCCTTCTGCATCTTAAGAATCCAGTGCAAGGCAAAATGGATATCTTCATCCATATATCCCTGTGGAGAGGAACGGAAACAGTCAAACATTTGTTATTAAACACCAATTAGATTGCAAGCTCCTTAGTACAGGGTCTACCACCAAGAAATCACTGATTACAGTAGGTACTTTATGAAGCTGAAAGCAGACGCCATGCAGTGCAAATGCAACTCTGGCCCTGTATGGGCCTCTGTGTGTTCATTTTCCACTGTACGGAGGAGCTGGCCGACGTCTCACAGTAATCTATTGTTTTGCACCTCCAATGTGTATCTCTGTTCGCTCTCTGGGCCCGATTTACTCAGGCCGGCCGTAGGATCTGGGCACACAGGTCCAGAAAATCTGTGTGTGACCCATCATGGCTCCAAAACAGGGGGTGACAGGCCCCCGTTTTGACAATGGTGCCAGATGCTGCAGCTGACAGGGGCCTGCACGCAACATTGCAAGCCCCATTCTTGCACCTGCGCAGTCCCCAAACATCGCATTTGTATGCAGGTTTTTGCAAGTCATTTCTCTGCAGGTTTGACCTCAAAATTTACAGCGGAACTGATTTTAAGCGCAAATCCAGGAGTGTATTGTCCCCTTACCTGAGCTGCATTCAGCAGATGAGTTCTGTATACGGAGATGATTTCCTCGTGCCGCTTGTTGGTGTCCTGTGGAGAACAGGGAAATTCTGCGTCATGTACAGTAATATCCCAGTGATCACACGCCTCACACTTCCTTAATACTTTAAGCAAACTGTTCACATAACACCATAGTAAATGAGCATTAGCCTAGCTGCCGCCGCACAGTGCCGCAAATTAATAAACGCAGTTGAACCTTGAATTATTTGCGTTCACTGATGATCATGTGATAAGCAATAAGTTGTTCAGTCAACTTAGAGGAGGAAATGCCACCCTGACGTGTGCAATTAAATCTCTGATTAACTGCACAAAGTGGCATGAAGTGATGCTCTGGGATCAGTTCACTAATCCGCAATGGTGGCGATGTATTGGCATGCAAATCTCGCCAATGGTACTGTAACTCGTCCCCCGTCCTCCCCACCCCCACCCCGTGGCCAGATCTCGGCCCGGACTCCTGTATTATGGGGTTGCAAACAATTGAATTGACGCCAGTGTATTTTATTCCTGTTCAAATATACAAGAAACAGGCAAAGTGAAAATATATGGAAGAGTGCCCCCTGGTGGGGAAATTGTTCTAGAGTTTAGCTGTCCTTGTAATCAAAACAGCATGAGGACTCTCCCAGACAGATTTGAAACCGCTAGCAATAAACTTTCCACCTCTCGGTGACCAGATCCAACAATTTTAATGCACAGTCACTTGCCTTGAGTTGGCCAGCTAGCTCCTCACATTGTCTCTGGTGTTGGTCGATCACTTTTGTCAGGGACTCCAATTCCTTCATTGATTCCTCCATCTTAGAAAAAGAGGAGTCGCGTTTAATTCATTAACATTTACTTATGTAGCGCCAGCAGCGGCACATGTAATACTATTCTCAGCGAAACGTTAATCTTATTCAAAAGGACCCAAATTAGACTGCAGAAGTGAACCAGAACTGGTTGTTACTCCTCCACCGGCTGAATGTCTATAGATAAAATCTGTATATTAGTAAAAAAAAAAAAAGTTATAAATGGGTACATTACCCGTATTAATCATTTTAGCATACTTTCTCACACTTATTTATTTGCTATTCCTATTAGTATCTTGAATTTTTATCTACAACGAAGTAATCCATGCAAGGTCATTCATTCCCCTTTCAGACATCAGACCCTGGAAATTGCTGGGTCTAGCAAGCTGGCAATTTGCCGGGTCTCAGCCCGTTCCTGGTAAGGAGCAGGTTGGGGACCTGGGACTTAGTCCTTGGTCGTTTCCTTTTAAACATACAAAAATGTTGGTGCACGTTCACGTGCAAAAACCCTGGATATATGTGCTAGAGTGAAAGCGATATCACAAAACTGAAATGCAACAGTGTGCCTGAGTATATCCACTAGCACTCCTGTGATCCCTTCAGTTTACCAAGCTTCTGATCACTAGCCCCCCTGTGCCCCTACCTGCATTACCCTAAATACTACAACCCTTGCCCCTAAGGCTGGTTAAGGCTATCTCCGTCTATGGACCTGATACAAAACAAAGCATGTGTCAAGATGCGAAACGCGTTATTCCTCTCAGATTAAGTTTAAAAAAATAACCGTGTGGGAACAAGGTGTATTTTATGATTGCCAAGGATTTACACCGTTGACATTATTTATTTATTACAGCAATAAATTCTTACACAGTCCGTAATACCAGTAAATCCTAGTAGAGGAACCAGGCTGTCAGGGTGGATGCGATTTAAGACTAGCTATTAAATATTCTACTATTTTTATACTTTTTTTTATATCCCTTTGGGAATTCTCCAATTTTCTTTGTTTCCTTTATCCTGGGTGAAGATGTAAGATGCTAAATGATATTTATGGTCTTGTGTTGTCTACTATAATTTATAGACCCTAATTTGAAACATATGTCTTAGGGCATGTTGACAAGTGAAACCTGTTTGGAAATAATAATTGAGATACATCACCCAGGTTGTCTTGCTTACCTTCTCCTGTTTCTCCTGTGAAGTCCTGGAGAGGTGGTCACACTTCTCACTGAGATGGCACTTCTCTTGTTCATATTTCTGGGACTTTATCTTCAGCTGCTCTGCCTCCTTCGTCAGCGTGGAAACTTTCTCCTCTAGAAACTTGACCTTATCCCTTTCAGATGCCAACATTCCTTTGCAGTTGTCGGCTACCTTTGAGGTCTCCATATATTTCACGGACAGCTCCTGGACTTCCTCTCGTAATTCTTGAAGTTGGATGTCTAAACCATGCCTGACTCTCTCAAACTCCTGTTTTGCGTTTGCTTCCTTGTGCCTTAATGCCTGTCTTTCTTCAGCCTCTTGTTCGAGTTGCTGTTTTAGCACTAGGATTTCTTTGCATTTCCCATCCAATGCCAGCTGGCACTCCTCGTTCTCTTCCTTTAGAGCTGTAACCACCCTTTCCAGGTCAGCCAAGCTGTTTTCGACTTCCTGTCTAGAGAAGCTGTTGGAAGTCTGGGCAGCCAGTTGCTCTTTGAGCTCGACCATGCTTCCCATGACTTGGAACAGCCTCTGTTTCAGATCCTCAGTTTCCCTGACCTTGGTGTGCAACTCGTTCTTTATTTCATTGAGGATATTTTTGTGCTCGGTCATTGATATCGTCTGGACCTGGTAATCTAGAAGCTTTTGGTTCTTTTTCTGTAAAGCAGCAGCTTGCTGTGTCAGTTCGTTGTATTTCCTTACAAGAGTTCCAACGTTCCAGTACAGCTCTTCCAAGACATCAGAGCTGAACGTCTTCACAACCCTGTTGCTTTCTTCTCTAATGATCTCCGTAGGGAAACTGTCCTGTAGCATGACCATTTCTTCCTTCTGAGCCTCCAGCCTTATGTTCAACTTCTTGAGTTTCTCCTGCTCTGCCAGCAGCTCATCCGACAGGGCTGAGATTTGGTGTTTGTAATCCTTGCATCGGATTTCCATTTCTTGCCTCATGACAAACTGCGACTGCATACTTTCTTGTAGTGCAAGGAGTCCTTCTTCCAAATTCTGCTTCTCCTGAATAACAAGGTCCATTTGGGTGAGGAGTTTGTCATGAGTCACCTTGAGAGATGACAACTCTGCTTCTAGTTCTGCTTGCTTTGATGGTTCTGTATTTTTTGCACAGCTACTGTCCTGCTCATTAACCTGCGACGGTATGCTGTTGAGTTGATTCGTAGTACTTTTAGTATGATATGTTAAGTCATTCTGTAAACAAGGCACATTGGCTTCCACTGGAAGGTTGGCTTTGGTGGACATCCTCATAGTTATGTGTCCATTGTTTTGCTTACCTGTGGGACTGTTGCCAAGACCAGAGTCAGTATTCCCTGATGTGGCAGTGGCCAGATTGTCTTTCGGTCGTTCAATATTAGTGATATAGTTCTCTATGGCAGGAATAGTGGTCTTCCAATAATCTACATTTTTTTGTAGGACCTCTTTTGGCACATAACTAGAGCCTCTATTTGATACTTCATTGCCTGGTCTTATTTCTACATTAACGCAATCACTTTTCAGTTTTTTTAGTAACTCATTCAGTACATGGTTGTCTGGCAAGGATTGGCCGTTATCAAGTCTCTTTGTGTGGACAGTTTTGGCCTTTTCTTCCTTCCCCTGGAGTTTTTGCAGTACCACCAGCAACTCTTCCTTTTCACACATCACCTCTGAGATCTGTTCCTGCAGATCTTCCACCACTGCACTCTGTATCCGCTTTCGCTTCTCGAACTGTGACATTACTTCCCTCATGTTCTCCAGGTGGCCTTCCAACTCTGTAACTCTCCTCCGTGCACTCTCCTCCCTTTCTCTTGCTGCAGAGGCTTGACCCTGGAGATGTCTCATCTCCTCTCTGTGTCGTTCTTCCAGCTTTTCGGTCTCTGTAGTCCGGTCATTGAGCGCTTTGATCTTATCTTCCTGAAGATTTCGTTCTTCTGCTTGACGATCTTGGAAGGATTTAACCTGCTCGAGAACTCGAGTTAAGAGATTGCAGGTGTCTGAGATATGATATTCTTCTGCCTTAGCTCCCGGTGTCTCAGTCTGGTCATCTAGAAGACCATCAAGTGTGCCGGCAAGTTCTCGGATTCTGCTGTTCTCATTTGATAGAGTCTCAAGTTCTTGGGTCTTCATCATTAATTCGCCTTGTAGCCATACACCCCGTTTTTGCTCTTCATCGTATCTTTTCTTCCATATGTTGACCAGCTCATGTTCTTTGCTTGGAGTCTGCTGTAGAGAAATGAAAATATGCACGTTATCAGTATACAGTGCATTATATAGCTCCTGGTAACACCATTGTGCATTATATCGTGATCAAAGCTAATATCTGACATTACAGCACCTACATGTTTCACAGCACAGAGTAATATTGTCTGGTAATCAGTGGTGGTGGGTTCTGTATATTAGGTCGACATGATAATGTCGACATGTTCAGAATTTTTAAGATCAATTTTTTTTTAATGGACACTTCACTGCCAAGGATGAGTGGGTCTAATCACCCACAGCTTTAAGGTATATGCAGCAAAGTGGTTAATGGGTTCAAAGTCTTCAGGTGCAATTTAATTCAAAATGGGAAGTCTTGTTGTATCACACACAAATACAACAAGAAACGTATTTCTTTCTGCAATGCTTACAGACACAGATATGCACATATATTTGTTCTAAGCAGTACGTAGAGGGCCTAATTCAGTGATGTACACAGAACACACAGCTACTACTACTGATACCCAGCTCCCGCTGCCTGCCCAAGCCTACCCGCTGCGGGGCACTGCTGTGACGAGGACTGGCACTTTAGAGCCTCTGTCTAAGCTCCAGCCCCTGCAGCTAATAAAGGAAGTGTCCTCTGAGCACCGTCCACTACTCTCCCGCTGCTGAAATCCATCACTACAAGTGTCCACGACTGCTCTGTACATACAGCACCACTGGGCGCGGTGGCTTTACCGAGACACCACGGACATACGACATATACCATTCATACTGTGGTGAGATCACGCTCATTTTCATGTTTAACGCTGATGATCACAGATATAAGTAGCTGATAACTTTACTATGGTGATCCACTGATGTGGTATTAGCAGTGCTGCAAGTATGGCGGTACGGGGCAGTGCTGCAAGTATGGCGGTACTGTGTACCGGTGAGAAATTGACAGCCCGTACGCAGTCCCCCTGGCAGTCCACCTTACTTGCAGCTGCTGCTGTGTGTGTGTGTAAGGGGAGGGAGAGCACGGCGCGCACCTCTCCTGCCCCTCACTGCTCAGTCTGGCGGCGGCATGTAGGATCTCAAACCAGCCACCAGTTTGTGAGCCAATCAGAGCTCGCGGACCGGCAGCTGCGGCTCCAGATTGGCTGCCAGACCTCGAGCTTTGATTGGCTCATGAACCGGCGCGTGGTTTGAGATGCACGCCGCCGCCACCGGACTGATCACTGAGGGGCAGGAGAGGTGTGCGCTGCGCTCTCCTCCCCTGACATACACACAGAAGCAGCAAGCAGCGGTGAGCGGCACTGTGGAGGGGCATGTGTGTACCTGGCACTGTGTGGGGGGCATGTGTGTACCTGGCACTGTGGGGGGGCATGTGTGTACCTGGCACTGTGGGGGGGCATGTGTGTACCTGGCACTGTGGGGGGGGGGGCATTTGTGTATCTGGCACTGGGGGGTTATATCTGGCACTGTGGGGGCATGTGTGTATCTGACACTGTGGAGGCATGTGTGTATCTGGCACTGCACTACTGGGTACATATGTGTATCTGGCACTATTGGGGGCATATGTGTATCTGGCACTGCACTTTTGGGGGCGTATGTGTATCTGGCACTGCACCATTGGGTTCATTTGTGTATCTGGCCCCCCATATGTGTATCACCCCCCCATTTTCATTGGCCACACCCCGTGTGGCATGTGGCCACACCCATTTTTTGGCACTCACACACAGTACCACTAAGACATTTTTTTCTACTTGCACCACTGGGTATTAGGAGACTAGTTCATTGCTGAATTGCTTTCACTGTTTGGCTGCGTAGAGACTGATAGCAACATGTGAGCGTCTCCACAGCCTCTAGCAGGATTATACACTGCTTCTACCAAGGACCTCTGTAACAAGCTGACAGCTACCCTGGCACAGTAATATAATACCCCTTTTCACCTGCCGCAAAAACCTAGGTTATAGCCGGGTCTACCCCGGTCACAGCTTGGTGTCAAAGGGTCCTTGAAAAATGATTCAGGTCGAGTGACCCAGGTAAGAGTGCAGTGTAAACTGCTCCACCCGGGTTATCCGGCCCAGGTTATGCTTAAAAGCTGCGGATTGTCTGTGTATGCAGAGTGTCTGTGAGTGAAGCGCAGGGCAGGGAACTCAATATGACACGTGGTGAAGGACACATTACCAGTCCTCCACAGGGAAGTAAATAATAGCGGACATACCTTGGAAGCGGACAGGTTTTCAGCACTTCGAGCAGACTGTTCTGTAGGAAGAATCAGAACACATGAGCATTTCCCACCCTTTGTTCCTCAGTATGAATAAAGAGCATTAGAGACAATGGGTAAAATATTATTATGACATGATTTTCTACTGAGACAATTCTGGTTTGTTTGGTTTTTGTTTTTGTTTCTAGACAATCATTAATTTTCGTGCTCGCAAAAAAAGTCTTCAGTTCTTGTCGGAATTTCATGCTGCCGTTTCTATAGGAAATAATGGGATAGAAGGGAATTCTGCTATAAATACATAGGAGTGCGCCCTCTAGTGGCCACATTATCACAGACGGCAGAAAATGGCTTTATGGATACACCGACATATGATCTAATGATTGTAGGCTGGAGGATAACGTTATCTGATTCAGAAGCAAGTACCTTATAAGATCTATGGTGTTTTATACAATATCTTTTTTTTTCGGTTTAGTGCACTCATTATGTTCATCTGCTATCGGGATGTAGTTAAAATGTTGACACACCAATTTCAGCAGTTATGTTGACATTGTTGAAATGTCTGCATTTAATGCCGGCATCTGCAGAATGTCAACATGTGATATGTCGACATTCTGCAGGGACCAAAGGGTTAGGGCTAGGCAGCACAGTGAAAGGTTAGGGTTAGGCTATGGGAGGGAAGGCCTAGGCACAATCGGGAGGGTTAGGATTTGGTTGTGGGAGGGGAAGTTAGGGTTAAGCACTAGGGAGAGGGTTAGGGTTAGTCTGCAGCAGGGGAAGGGTTAGGGTTAGGCAGTAGGGGGAGAGTTAGGTTTATGTACTAGAGAGAGGCTTAGGGTTAGGCTACAGGAGGGGAGGTAATGGTTAGGCACTAGGGGAGGTGTTAGGGTTAGGCCACGGGAGGGGAAGATTAGGGTTAGGCACTATGGTTAGGGTTAGGCTACAGGAGGGGAGGTAATGGTTAGGCACTAGGGGAGGTGTTAGGGTTAGGCCACAGGAGGGGAAGATTAGGGTTAGGCACTATGGTTAGGGTTAGGCTACAGGAGGGGAGGTAATGGTTAGGCACTAGGGGAGGTGTTAGGGTTAGGCCACAGGAGGGGAAGATTAGGGTTAGCCACTATGGTTAGGGTTAGGCTACAGGAGGGGAGGTAATGGTTAGGCACTAGGGAGGTGTTAGGGTTAGGCCACGGGAGGGGAAGATTAGGGTTAGGCATTATGGTTAGGCTGCAGGAGAGGAAGGGTATGGGTTAGGCACTAGGGTGAGGGTCATGGGTTAGGATACATGAGATGATTAGGGTTAGGCACTAGAGGGAGTCTTAGGGCAAGTCTGCGAGAGGGGAGGTTAGGGTTAGGCGCTAGTAATGGGAGGGTTAGGGTTATGCTGAGGGATGGGAAGGTTAGGGTTAAGCACTAGGTCTGTTGGGCTACAGGAGGGGAAGGTTAGGGCTAAGCACTAGGTGTGGAGGTTAGGGTTACTCACTAGGAGGAAGGTTAGGATTAGGCTATAAGAGGAGAAGATAGGGTTAGGCACTAGGGGCAGGGATATGGTGTGGGAAGGGAAAGCTAGGGCTAGACAATAGGGGGAGGGTTAGGGTTATGCTGTGGGATGGGGGAGGATTAGGCTACAGGAGGGGAAGGTTTGGGTTAGGCACTAGGTGTGGAGGTTAGGATTAGGCACTAGGACAGGGTTATGGTTAGGCTACAGGAGGGGAAGGTTTGGGTAGGCACTAGGTGTGGAGGTTAGGATTTGGCATTAGGGGGTGGGGGAGGATTAGTCTACAGGAGGGAAAGTTATGGGTTAGGCCAGTGATGGCTAACCTTGACACTCCAGCTGTTGTTGAACTACACATCCCAGCATGCCCTGCATCAGTTTTAGCATGGCCAAATAGCAAAACTGTAGCAGGGCATGCTGGGATGTGTAGTTCAACAACACCTGGAGTGTCAAGGTTAGCCATCAAAGGGTTAGGCACTAGGTGTAGAGGTTAGGATTAGGCACTAGGGGAGGGTTATGGTTAGGCTACAGGAGGGGAAGGTTTGGGTTAGGCACTAGGACAGGGTTATGGTTAGGCTACAGGAGGGGAAGGTTTGGGTTAGGCACTAGGTATGGAGGTTAGGATTAGGCACTAGGGGAGGGTTAGGAGTAGGCTACAGGAGGGAAAGGTTTGCGTTAGGCACTAGGTGTGGAGGTTAGGATTAGGCACTAGGGGGAGGGTTAGAATTAGGCTACAGGAGGGGAAGGTTTGGGTTAGGCACTAGGTGTGGAGGTTAGGATTAGGCACTAGGACAGGGTTAGGATTTGTCCACAGGAGGGGAAGGTTAAGTTAGGCACTGGGGGGGGTTCGGTAGGGTTATGCTGGGGTATGGGAAGGCTAGGGTTAGGCACTAGGGGGGAGCATTAGGCTGCGGGAGGCGAGGGTTAGGTACTAGGGGGGAGGATTAGGCTGCGGGAGGGAAGGATTAGGTACTAGGGTGAGGATTAGGCTGCTGGAGGGAAGGGTTAGGTACTAGGGGGGAGGATTAGGCTGCGGGAGGGAAGGGTTAAGTACTAGGGTGAGGATTATGCTGCTGGAGGGAAGGGTTAGGTACTAGGGGGGAGGATTAGGCTACGGGAGGGAAGGGTTAAGTACTAGGGTGAGGATTAGGCTGCGGGAGGGAAGGGTTAGGTACTAGGGGGGAGAATTAGGCTGCGGGAGGGAAGGTTAAGGTACTAAGGGGGAGGTTTAGGCTGCGGGAGGGAATGGTTAGGTACTAGGGGGAGGGTTAGGCTGCGGGAGAGAAGGGTTAGGTACTAGGGGGGAGGATTAGGCTGCGGGAGGGAAGGATTAGGTACTAAGGTGGAGGGTTAGGTACTAGGGCGAAAGTTAGGCTACGGGAGGGGAAGGTTAGGTACTAGAGGGGAGGATTAGGCTGCGGGAGGGGAAGGTTAGGTACTAGGGGGGAGGATTAGGCTGCGGGAGGGAAGGGTTGGGTACTAGAGGGAAGGGTTAGGTACTAGGGGGGAGGGATAGGCTACGGGAGGGAAGGGTTAGGTACTAGGGGCGAGGATTAGGCTGCGGGAGGGGAGGTTAGGCACTAGGGGGAGGATTAGACTGCGGGAGGGGAGGGTTAGGCACTAGGGGGGAGGATTAAGCTGCGGGAGGGGAGGGTTAGGCACTAGGGGGGAGGATTAGGCTGCGGGAGGGGAGGGTTAGGCATTAGTGGGGAGGATTAGGCTGCGGGAGGGGAGGGTTAGGTACTAGGGGGGAGCATTAGGCTGCGGGGGGAAGGGTTAGGTACTAGGGGGCAGGATTAGGCTGCGTGAGGGAAGGGTTAGGTACTAGTGGGGAAGATTAGGCTGCGGGTGGGGAGTGTTAGGTACTAGGGCGGAGGATTAGTCTGCGGGAGAGAAGGGTTAGGTACTAGGGGGAGGTTTAGGCTGCGGGAGGGAAGGGTTAGGTACTAGGGGGGGAGGATTAGGCTGCGCGAGGGAAGGGTTAGGTACTAGGGAGGAGGATTAGTCTACGGGAGGGAAGGGTTAGGTACTAGGGTGGAGGATTAGTCTACGGGAGAGAAGGGTTAGGTAGTAGGGAGGAGGATTAGTCTACGGGAGGGAAGGGTTAGGTACTAGGGGGAGGGTTAGGTACTAGGGGTGAGGTTTAGGCTGCGGGAGGGAAGGGTTAGGTACTAGGGGGGAGGGTTAGGTACTAGGGGGGAGGTTTAGGCTGCGGGAGGGAAGGGTTAGGTACTAGGGGGGAGGTATAGGCTGCGGGAGAGAAGGGTTAGGTACTAGGGGGATGGTTAACATTAGGAGCATGTCAGCATTTCAACCGTTTCGATATTATAGGAGTCAACATTCTAATAACGTCAACAAATGATGCCACACCACTGCTATCTGACTGTGCATTTGGGCCTAGTGGTAGCTAAAAATATTAGCACCTGGGTCAAGAGGGAAAACGTAACTGTATTAACCTGAAATCTTCATTTCCCTGAGCCCTATATCAGCTATACATCCTGAGCGGGTGCGACTCTTGCACAGCACCGGTTACATCACTGCACTTGGGCTGCGACTCACCGTTTTTCCTCCTGTCCAGTGCAGTCTGGATGAGTTTCTTGAGCGCTCCGTCCCTGGATAGATTGGCGTAATAGAGGGGGTCGTAGCCTTTACTGTCTTTGAGCCTGGGGTCGGCTCCCTTCGTGATCAATGTTTCTGCGGCCTGGATGTTATCTTTCTCACAGGCCAGGATCAGAGCGGTCCTGTCACACAGGGAACAGAGTCAGTGTACACTGGGGCTGCTAACGCATGTCTCAGGCCTCATCTACTTCATGACAGGTCTGCGCCACAGCCTCATATCTCACACAGAATAACGTCTGTACAGTTATTATATACATCTTACTGACACTGTGGTAGAACAATGCAAGTTACTGTCGGTAATATTCCATCAGGAAGAAACATATTTTCTGGGTTTGGGTATGTGTGACCGGCCAATCACGATACTGACGTCGGGATCCCAGCTGTTAGATGGGCAGCAGGGGGGCGAGCGCAACGTAGTCCCTTGCGGGCTCCGTGGCTCGCTGCGCTTGACACAGGTTGTATTCCCACTCTATGGGTGTTGTGGACACCTACGAGTGGGAATAGTCCCAGTTGGTCGGCATGCCAACCGCCGGGATAGTGAGGGTTCGGGATGTAAGTGCCATATTGTGAGACCGCCAGTCACATAACTACATCCCCTTTTCTGTTACTGAAAGTGTTTCTGTTATCTACACAGTGACAACGGACAATTTGTGGGCTGGCCCAATATTTATGAGAATGCAGCTTCAAATGTTGCCTAGCAGTGATGTCACTGGTTCCTAGTGACTGGATAGGCTGTACTCTCAGTGATGTCACTAATCACTAGTGAATGGATTGGCTGCACTCTCAGTGATGTCACTGGCTCCTAGTGACTGGATAGGCTGCTCTCTCAGTGATGTCACTGGCTCCTAGTGACTGGATAGGCCGCACTCTCAGTGTTGTCACTGGCTCCTAGTGACTGGATAGGCTGCTCTCTCAGTGATGTCACTGGCTCCTAGTAACTGGATAGGCCGCTCTCTCAGTGATGTCACTGGTTCTTAGTGACTGGATAAGGCTGCTCTCTCAGTGATGTCACTGGCTCCTAGTGACTGGATAGGCTGCTCTCTCAGTGATGTCACTGGCTCCTAGTGACTGGATAGGCTGCACTCTCAGTGATGTCACTGGCTCCTAGTGACTGGATAGGCTGCTCTCTCAGTGATGTCACTGGCTCCTAGTGACTGGATAGGCTGCTCTCTCAGTGATGTCACTGGCTCCTAGTGACTGCATAGGCTGCTCTCTCAGTGATGTCACTGGCTCCTAGTGACTGGATAGGCTGCTCTCTCAGTGATGTCACTGGCTCCTAGTGACTGGATAGGCTGCTCTCTCAGTGATGTCACTGGCTCCTAGTGACTGCATAGGCTGCTCTCAGTGATGTCACTGGCTCCTAGTGACTGGATAGGCTGCTCTCTCAGTGATGTCACTGGTTCCTAGTGACTGGATAAGGCTGCATTCTCAGTGATGTCACTTTTTCCTAGTAAAAGGGTTGTCTATATTCTCATTAATATTGGTGCATTTTTAACTACCCACTGAGTGCAGATGACTCATTTCAACAAAAACAAATTTATTTTTGTAGGTCATGTAATAATATAATTTGTCACTGAACACTTTTTTTAAAGACCGCATTCTAGATCATGGCTCCTTCACATATAGGGCCTTATTCACCTGCAAGCGCAGCCGCGATACACGTGCAGGTCCCCATCTGCGTGTGCGCAGGCCGGCCAATGCACTCACATCGCATTCACATGAACGCCGCTGCCTGATTGACAGGCAGAAGCGTTTGCGGAGCGGTCGGGGGCGGCAACCCAGCGTTGCGGGGGCGCGGCATCAGAAATGGGGGTGGGTTCAGGGCAGCCGTGTGACATCAAACTCGCCCGCTGCAATGGGAAACATGGCGGCATCCCAACTGCCTTTGCAGTCAGGCAGCGGAGGCACGGGGGGCTTACCTAATGATTGCATCACTGGCCGCCATTAGCATTCTGGACGGCTTTGGCCTGCGCTGGACGGACCCCAGCATGCCACTCTAGACAGTTGCAGTCTCGCTAATTTAGCAAAACTGCAACTGAAGCTGAATCGAGTCCTCAATCTGCACATGACCGGAACATTTTTATTACAGACCGGTAAATCTCTTACTTCTTCTCCCGGTCAGCGTGATCCAACTCTGCGCCGCGGTCCAGCAGCAAGGAGCAAACAGTCGGATGGTTGCGTAGTGCAGCGATCATAAGCGGCGTCCGTCCGTCCTGAACACGGAGAGATCACAAGACAAATCATTAACGCAATACTGGAAATCACGATTTACAATGAACTTTGGCAAATGCTATCTATAAATCAGGTGACTACTAATAAACGTCCTTGGTCATGTACACTTTAATGGCTGTGTAAAGTGCGTGGACGCAGAATGCGCTCAGTGCCAGTTATTTTGGGATTGCTTAATAGGAAAACGCTACTTATATTTGCTGCAACACAGAACTTCCCAGAACCGCATGATTTTCATCAAAATAAGTTCAACATTCCGGGGTCAGCGAAGGACCCTTCCTCTGTTGCTCAATGGCAGACACCCCCCACTATGGCTCACATCTGTCTCCCCCTCCTGTCACTCCTCTGAGCGTGGGATACTAGTGATATCCAACAAAACCTAGCTGATAAGAAAAGCCTTTGGAATTTCCTGTTCACATTCAAGAGATAACATTTACAGTGACACCAGAGAAATATATTGCATATGGCGGAGCCACGTCAACGTTAAAGGCATTAACTCACATCATCCACCGCATCCAAGATGGTGTCCTCTGCGTTGCATAGGAGTAGCACGCTGGAAACACAGCCCGACGTGGCTGGGATAGATAATGAGAAAAGATAATTATTACAGTTTTATAACAATATATTACAATAAATACATTAAATAGGGGCCTATTCATTACCGCTAAAGGGCACGTTACACATGCGGAAACGACTGCTAGAAGAAACAGGCTCGTGGATTTTCATCGAGCAGACAGAACCGACACCATCTTGAGACAGTGATAGACCTGCAGGGATCCATCCGCCTCCTCCGGCCCTACTAGTGCGTATGCGTGGACTATTTCCCCGCATGCACATGTATTCTGCCCCTCAAACTATCGCCCCCAGTTATTGGCAGTGAAAGCAGCTATCTGGTTCTGGGGCAGCTGCATTTCCAGATAGCTGTCCCAGAGTCATAGCAATACTGAATTTCTACGGTACATTGGTATCGGCTGATGCAATTTGCAGCAAACTGGATACTTCAGTAATGGTGGGGGCATCATGGTTTAATATTGAATAGGCCCCATCATGAGAATTAATCACATCAGTAAAGTCACCGTGATGACACTATCCGTATACTTCTGTACGCAGCCAGCGACATATTCCTTGTCATATTGTCCTGTCTGTTCGTAGCTCTAATTATCCCGAAACACCGTTCCCTCAGAGACTCACCAGCACAGTGTAATGGCGTACGGCTGTGGAAATCTATGGAATCTTCATGGGCTCCGCGCTGCAATAATACAGAACAGGATGAGACCCCCACGGCCTGGTCAGCTACCGCCTCATTCCACACACACCACGCCCCAAAGCAGCTTCATTTTAAAACTACCAGAACGCTTGTTGCACTACCCCCCATTTTGCATAGTAAGCCGCCAGCAATTGGCAAATGGCCGACCGCAATGGAGGGAACATTAAAAAAAAATATGCTAAATAACTTAAAAAGTTAAATTAAATGGTATATTATATTATTTAATAGTGGATGAGAAAATATCAGTAAATGGCGATAGGGCCCTTATATAAAGTGTACGTTATGTAAATGTTATGTCGGTTATTGTCGAATTCGCCTGGAAAGATCAGTGGATCTGGCATATTCTCCTTTGTGCCAGCGATGGAGTGACAAATGTTTCTGTGAAAATCGACCCTTCACAGATAACTTGTACACATTCTGATGTAAAACCCCCATTTACAATGTCACGGAGTCTGTTCCCAGCCAATGAGATCCTTGTCTGTCGGTGCATGGTACTCAGGGCGGAACGCTGCACTCCTGTCACATGAGAGCGCTCATACTGCAGCCTGTGTTCTGTGTGTGACGGGCACTCAGCCCTTCCCGTGGAATATAATGTGCCAGTGTGTACCGCTCTGTATGCTGCATTGTATGGGCACCCAAAGCTGACATGTGACACCAGCCAGAGGTGGGTACAGGGGCGACCTACCTGCAGGAGAAGCTTCACACATTCCGGGTGGCAATTACTTGAGGCCAAATGTAGTGCAGTGCAGCCTGCGGGAAACAGGGAGATCAGTGAGAGGGTATTACATGGGAAAAGCTGCGCCCTGTCTAAATAAGCGGGTACATTGATGAATGTGACACACAGGGAGCTGAGGGGCACTAGTAAATGTGACACATGGCACTGAGGGGACACTAATGAATGTGACACACATGGAGCTGAGGGGCACTAGTAAATGTGACACATGGCACTGAGGGGACACTAATGAATGTGACACACAGGGAGCTGAGGGGCACTAGTAAATGTGACACATGGCACTGAGGGGACACTAATGAATGTGACACACAGGGAGCTGAGGGGCACTAGTAAATGTGACACATGGCACTGAGGGGACACTAATGAATGTGACACACAGGGAGCTGAGGGGCACTAGTAAATGTGACACATGGCACTGAGGGGACACTAATGAATGTGACACACAGGGAGCTGAGGGGCACTAGTAAATGTGACACATGGCACTGAGGGGACACTAATGAATGTGACACACAGGGAGCTGAGGGGCACTAGTAAATGTGACACGTGGCGCTGAGGGGACACTAATGAATGTGACACACAGGGAGCTGAGGGGCACTAGTAAATGTGACACATGGCACTGAGGGGACACTAATGAATGTGACACACAGGGAGCTGAGGGGACACTAATGAATGTGACACATGGCGCTGAGGGGACACTAATGAATGTGACACAGGGAGCTGAGGAGACACCAATGAATGTGACACACATGGAGTTGAGGGGACACTATTATATGTGATGCATGGAGCTGAGGGGACACTAATGAATATAACACACGGAGCTGAAGGGACACTAATGAATATAACACACGGAGCTGAAGGGACACTAATGAATATAACACACGGAGTTGAGGGGACACTAATGAATATAACACACGGAGCTGAGGGGACACTAATGAATATAACACACGGAGCTGAGGGGACACTAATGAATATAACACACGGAGCTGAAGGGACACTAATGAATATAACACACGGAGTTGAGGGGACACTAATGAATATAACACACGGAGTTGAGGGGACACTAATGAATATAACACACGGAGTTGAGGGGACACTAATGAATATAACACACGGAGTTGAGGGGACACTAATGAATATAACACACGGAGCTGAAGGGACACTAATGAATATAACACACGGAGCTGAAGGGACACTAATGAATATAACACACGGAGCTGAGGGGACACTAATATATGTGATGCATGGAGCTGAGGGGACACTAATGAGTATAACACACGGAGCTGAGGGGACACTAATGAATATAACACACGGAGCTGAGGGGACACTAATATATGTGATGCATGGAGCTGAAGGGACACTAATGAGTATAACACACGGAGCTGAGGTGACACTAATATATGTGATGCATGGAGCTGAAGGGACACTAATTAATATAACACACGGAGCTGAGGGGACACTAATGAATGTGACACATGGAGATGAGGGGACACTAATTAATGTAACACACATGGAGCTGAGGGGACTCTAATGAATGTGACACACATGGAGATGAGGGGACACTAATTTATGTAACACACATGGAGCTGAGGGGACTCTAATGAATGTGACACACATGGAGCTGAGGGGACTCTAATGAATGTGACACACATGGAGCTGAGGGGACACTAATGAATGTGACACACACATGGAGTTGAGGGGACACTAATGAATATGACACACATGGAGCTGAGGGGAAACTTATGAATGTTACACATGGAGCTGAGGGGACACTAATGAATGTTACACATGGAGCTGAGGGGACACTAATGAATGTGACACAGACAGCTGAAGGGACACTTATGAATGTTACACATGGAGCTGAGGGGACACTAATGAATGTTACACATGGAGCTGAGGGGACACTAATTAACGTAACACACATGGAGATGAGGGGACACTAATGAATGTGACACACATGGAGATGAGGGGACACTAATTAATGTAACACACATGGAGCTGAGGGGACTCTAATGAATGTGACACACATGGAGATGAGGGGACACTAATTAATGTAACACACATGGAGCTGAGGGGACTCTAATGAATGTGACACACATGGAGCTGAGGGGACACTAATGAATATGACACACATGGAGCCGAGGGGAAACTTATGAATGTTACACATGAAGCTGAGGGGACACTAATGAATGTTACACATGGAGCTGAGGGGACACTAATGAATGTGACACAGACAGCTGAAGGGACACTTATGAATGTTACACATGGAGCTGAGGGGACACTAATGAATGTGACACATGGAGCTGAGGGGACACTAATAAATGTGACACATGGAGCTGAGGGGACACTAATTAATGGAATACACGACATTCTGGATCAAGTCAACCAATTTACCGTCATCTGTTTTGGCATTTATCTCCACTTTGTGAGATATAATCACGCTCATACAGTCCACAAGGCCCTTGGAAGCCGCAAGATGGAACCTGTAGGGCGAGAGTTACAGGGTTACGGGGTGAGGAGCGCTGACATGAGATGAGACTGGGGCTGACTCAGAAGTGGACGCTAGTCACACAGCGGCTGCGTCTTTGTTTTAGTGGCTGCATGAAATGATGCAAATAACAGACACCTCCTGCCGGCTTCTGTGGTCCGCTGCTGTATACCACATTGCTGCATCGGATCATCTGTGTGACCCTCAGGTCATTCAGGATGTCCGGATAATTCATGCAGCCAGTACCAGTGAGTCTGCATCCAAGGACACCCCAAAAATGTAACAGATGCCCCTGTTTTCTGGAACTGTGCACCACCATGCCTCCAAATGGCTGCAGACTGCTCCTCCCCTGATGTCTGCAGCTGTACTGTGGGCCTAATTCGTACCTGATCGCAGCAGCAAATTTGTTAGCTAATGGGCAAAACCATGTGCACTGCAGGTGGGGCAGATGTAACGTGTGCAGAGAGAGTTAGATTTGGGTGGGTTATATTGTCTCTGTGCAGGGTAAATACTGGCTGCTTTATTGTTACACTGCAATTTAGATTTCAGTTTGAACACACCCCACCCAAATCTAACTCTCTCTGCACATGTTACATCTGCCCCACCTGCAGTGCACATGGTTTTGCCCATTAGCTAACAAATGTGCTGCTGCAATCAGGTCTGAATTAGGCCCTGTGTCCATTATCGCTGTTTGTGATCTGCACGTGTGCAGTCCAGCTGCTGTGTAGATGACAAAAAAAATCGGAAAAGTGGGAAAACATCGCTCCAGCATCCACTTCAGAATCATCCCCACTAACCGAAACACTAGTCTACAGCATTCTACACCTGCTGCTCCGTCTTATATGAGGTTACAGCCATATCTGGGTGCATCTGCCATTGCAGGGCCTCACTTATGCAGCACAGCGCAACACAGCTTTGTCCTGCATGGTTGCACTGTTCCACTCTTGGGAGACACCCCTCCGACAGCCAGAAACGCGTCTAATGTGTGGAGAGGCGGACAGATATCAACAGTCGCACTTTGCAAACTCTCTTAAATCCTTTTCAGCAGTGACAATGGCGGTACACCGCTAATCACAAGGGGAGCCCTTAAAAATACACCCTCGGCGTAATGTTATCTCATTTCATACCTTCATTATGCAAAATGAAATATCACAAAACAAAGGCAAAGTCCTGCATTAAACGTTTGTATTAGTGTTTCTGTTACCTATTGCATGTTTATATACTATAATGTATTCCATTCCCCATAATGCAGGAACCATGCCCCGATCCCTGGCTCCCACTACTTACGCCGATTGCCCATTGGGACCGGTCTTGGTGGCTCGGATGGGCTTCTTGGACAGAAGTGAAGTGACCTTCTTCGCATCTCCCTTCTCCACAGCCTCCAAGAGCTTCTGGTCATGCTTGTCCCACTTGTCTACCTGCAGGAGAGATGGCACAGGTGAGTCGCTGCACGGGTAACGTGGCGCGCACATTTACAGAGCTATGACTGTCAGGGACGTCGCCTGCTACAGTGGCCGGGTTTACATGGATTGCCATAGTTTCATCAGTAATATATATGTAAACATGACAATGCTTCTGCTACATCTCCCCCACCTCCTCTCAGTAGCTCCCAATCATCTCTGTGGCCTTTCATACTATCCAATCATAGAGCAGAGCTTTCCAAATGTGGTCATCAAGGCACCCTAATTGTCCAGATTTTAAAGCTATCCATGGCTTAGCACAGATCGTTAAATCAAATTGGTTGAGGTACTAATTAAGTCACCTGTGGCCAAGCATGGATATACTTAAATCCTGGACTGTTTGGGTGCCTTGAGGACTGCGTTTGGGAACCTCTGCCATAGAGAATACTCAGAGTTACACCAACCCAGAGTTTCCCAAACGCAGTCTGTGTAAAACTCTAGATGACCCCCTTGGTGGCCCTGTTCTCTGGGGCTGAGCCATCATACTGTGCCCTATATCATATCTAGTAAAACTCTAGATGACCCCCTTGGTGGCCCCTGTTCTCTGGGGCTGAGCCATCATACTGTGCCCTATATCAGATCTAGTAAAACTCTAGATGACCCTCTTGGTGGCCCCTGTTCCCTGGGGCTGAGCCATCATACTGTGCCCTATATCAGATCTAGTAAAACTCTAGATGACCCCCTTGGTGGCCCCTGTTCTCTGGGGCTGAGCCATCATACTGTGCCCTATATCAGATCTGGTAAAACTCTAGATGACCCTCTTGGTGGCCCCTGTTCTCTGGGGCTGAGCCATCATACTGTGCCCTATATCAGATCTAGTAAAACTCTAGATGACCCTCTTGGTGGCCCCTGTTCTCTGGGGCTGAGCCATCATACTGTGCCCTATATAATATCTAGTAAAACTCTAGATGACCCCCTTGGTGACCCCTGTTCCCTGATGCTGAGCCATCATACTGTGCCCTATATAATATCTAGTAAAACTCTAGATGACCCCCTTGGTGGCCCCTGTTCCCTGATGCTGAGCCATCATATTGTGCCCTATATCAGATCTAGTAAAACTCTAGATGACCCCCTTGGTGGCCCCTGTTCTCTGGGGCTGAGCCATCATACTGTGCCCTATATCAGATCTAGTAAAACTCTAGATGACCCCCTTGGTGGCCCCTGTTCACTGGGGCTGAGCCATCATACTGTGCCCTATATCAGATCTAGTAAAACTCTAGATGACCCCCTTGGTGGCCCCTGTTCTCTGGGGCTGAGCCATCATACTGTGCCCTATATCAGATCTAGTAAAACTCTAGATGACCCCCTTGGTGGCCCCTGTTCTCTGGGGCTGAGCCATCATACTGTGCCCTATATCAGATCTAGTAAAACTCTAGATGACCCCCTTGGTGGCCCCTGTTCTCTGGGGCTGAGCCATCATACTGTGCCCTATATCAGATCTAGTAAAACTCTAGATGACCCCCTTGGTGGCCCCTGTTCTCTGGGGCTGAGCCATCATACTGTGCCCTATATCAGATCTGGTAAAACTCTAGATGACCCTCTTGGTGGCCCCTGTTCTCTGGGGCTGAGCCATCATACTGTGCCCTATATCAGATCTAGTAAAACTCTAGATGACCCTCTTGGTGGCCTCTGTTCTCTGGGGCTGAGCCATCATACTGTGCCCTATATAATATCTAGTAAAACTCTAGATGACCCCCTTGGTGGCCCCTGTTCTCTGGTGCTGAGCCATCATACTGTGCCCTATATCAGATCTAGTAAAACTCTAGATGACCCCCTTGGTGACCCCTGTTCCCTGATGCTGAGCCATCATACTGTGCCCTATATCAGATCTAGTAAAACTCTAGATGACCCCCTTGGTGGCCCCTGTTCTCTGGGGCTGAGCCATAATACTGTGCCCTATATCAGATCTAGTAAAACTCTAGATGACCCCCTTGGTGACCCCTGTTCCCTGATGCTGAGCCATCATACTGTGCCCTATATCAGATCTAGTAAAACTCTAGATGACCCCCTTGGTGGCCCCTGTTCTCTGGTGCTGAGCCATCATACTGTGCCCTATATCAGATCTAGTAAAACTCTAGATGACCCCCTTGGTGGCCCCTGTTCCCTGATGCTGAGCCATCATACTGTGCCCTATATCATATCTAGTAAAACTCTAGATGACCCCCTTGGTGACCCCTGTTCCCTGATGCTGAGCCATCATACTGTGCCCTATATCAGATCTAGTAAAACTCTAGATGACCCCCTTGGTGGCCCCTGTTCTCTGGTGCTGAGCCATCATACTGTGCCCTATATCATATCTAGTAAAACTCTAGATGACCCCCTTGGTGGCCCCTGTTCCCTGATGCTGAGCCATCATATTGTGCCCTATATCAGATCTAGTAAAACTCTAGATGACCCCCTTGGTGGCCCCTGTTCTCTGGGGCTGAGCCATCATATTGTAGTAAAACTCTGATTGTTCCCGAGCAGGATGCTGACATTGTCATGCTGCAATTTCCTATTGACCTGTAATAAAATCCTGATCCAACAATGGATAGTGAGGCACAAAAACTTTCCATTTAATAATAGAGAAGGTTCTTTATTCACGTTCTGGAACGATAAACCGGCCAAACCTAGTTATCAATAATTCCTGATACTTACAGGGACAGTCACACATTTCTGCCTGAAAATATTCATCGTTATCATTTTGTTGTGCTCAGTACAACCGCTGTTAGGCGCTCTATACACAACTCTTAGTATCTGCGCTCCATCAGTAGGTTTCCTTGCTGCTGTGTGTGGTGGCTGTATCTGTTCTTACACTGCACAGTGCCACTCCTTTCACTCTGTATACTGCGTTCTATTCTGCATCGTTAGCAACTACACAGTAGCACTTCTCCCCTCCCATATTCAGGAAGTTATTGTCACTACGTACAGGTCAGAACATTGTGTGGTGTCTGAAATCCTCTGTGCTGCTGAATGTAACGCTTAGTATCTCTATGTACACCAGGGGTCTTCAGCATGCCTTTACAGCAAAACGGTGGCAGGGCATGCTGGCATGTGTAGTTCCATAGCAGCTGGAGAGCACCATGATGACTGATTAAACACTAGGTGCAATCCTGAGTATCCCATTTTATATATATATATACACACACACACAGTGAAATTGTATTCTATATGGCAGTGGGAGGTGAAGTTGATCAGTGTTTATATACTGAGAAAGGTGTACTGGGCTATTGTTATATGGCACGGAAAGATCACAGTGACGTCTCCCCTCCCCAGCACCTGTTCCCAGTGAATGTCATTGTGCGTCCCCCACCCACACCAGTGAGATTGCTCCTACTACATCCCCGCTCTCAGCATAACAGCTGCCACCCTCACAGGAGGAGATAAGAGGAGGCAGGTTGCAGACACCAGGCACCAAGGGTCACAGACACTCGACAGACACCTGATCAGGGGCCAAATCAGGCAGCCACCAAATCCGTCAGCTCCCATGGAGGTTTTATCCAGTGGAAAGATCAAGAAAGATGAAGAACTAAACATGGACTTCTATACGACCCAATTTTCTAGTCCCCTCTTGACCAGCACAGAGTGGCAGTAGCCATGTTGTAGTCCGTACCAAATATTAATGAAAAATCAGCCCATCAAAAAACCCGGAACGGTAACACACAGGAGTCCTTAGACATAAAGACCACCATTCTTAAAATATACATCCGTAATACAATAGCTAACGAGCTTCTCTGACAGGTCCACACGATCCCTTCAGAAATGGATTAGTGACACCTGTAAAAGCGTGTGGTAACACAAGTCCAAATACCACAGTCCTCCGCCACTCTGCCCAGGCCTTAGGGCCTGTTTACAGGATAATGCTTAGCGTCACTCGGCAGAGCCAGTTTGTCTGGAATGTCTAGCGGCCATCTTGTTCCTCCACGAAAGTCTGCAAAGCTTGTCCTCAAACCGGTGCCTGTTCCTCAGCCAGGCTCTGGACTTCTTTCCTGTCTGGTGTACCACAATACACCCTGTGCGCAGGCCCGAAAATAATGGCTCGATCCCATGCATGTGCGTGCACATGGGACTTTTCTAGGGCTGAGCTCTAAGTCCTGGGGCATGACTGCACAACAATGAACGCAAGTGTTCACCGCCATCCCGATGTACACTGTCTGCGGCCACAAGTGCGCGTTTTGCCAAAAAAAAAACATCCCGATGTACACTGTCTGCGGCCACAAGTGCACGTTTTGCCAAAAAAAAAATCTTTTTTTTTTTTCACAACTTCAGACGTTTCAGAGTCTCAGAATGAAAACCAAATGCAGGTTGGGATGGATGGAGAGCAGAGCATGTTTTATCCAGATGTGGGAACACTGCCCGGGATTCCTGGATGCACAGACGGAAATCTCTACATGTGGACGCCCAGCCGGCTCCGCCAGTCAGTCAGCTGTAAAAACCACGAGCTAGGCGCCAAGACGCGACGATCCACCATTTGCCTTCTCCGAATATATTCACACTGAGCAATGCTGCTGCATTCCAGTAGCATGTTCTGCATTACCCCCTTTGCTGGGCGGCTGTGCCGCGTCTCCACTGCTGCCTTTTACGTCATCTTTGAAGGATCACCTATGTGGAAATGCGAGTTCTCTATCCAAAGACGTACCGTTAATATTGACAAAAAATGTTATCTAGACCGTTCACATGCGTTATGCAGATAAAAGTTTGACATAATGTTTTAATGTCGGGGGCGGTGCAGGAAACTCTGCCAGTAATCTAATTAAGTACGCTACAGGAAGCCTTTGTGAGCCTAAAATGTCAGATAACAATAAACAATAAGATAACACGCTCAAATATAGCATCAGAGGTCTACGGTTCTCATAAACTCTCCCAGTAAAGTATCATGTACAGCACGCACACCGTATACTCATTCACACTCGTATATACACAGGTTGAGTCTCCCGTCCCCAAATTGCTTGGGACCAGAAGTACTTTGAATATTTGCATCCCATAATGAGATCTCTTGGGAATGGGACCCAAGTCTAAACACGAAATGAATTTATGTTTCATATACAGATTAAATGCATAGCCTGAAGGTTATTTTATACAATATTTTTTATGATTTTATGCATGAAAGTAAGTTTGTGTACATTGAACCATCAGACAACAAAGGTGTCACTATCTCAGTCGCCCTCAAAAAAAAAGTTGAATTTGGGATAGCAGATTTCCAGATATTGGAGATTCAACCTGTACATATATCAGGGGCAAATGCAGGATTTCTAGAGGGGGGGTTTCCAAGTGCATTCCACAATCTCCCACTCTAAGGAACATTGGAGCAAGTGCTGGAGTCTGGGGGAGCGGTAGAAGAACCTAGTAACACCCCTGGATATTAATGTATACATTGGTATTTTTATATACTGGAGACTGTATGGAATACAGTATTTATATTTAACACTATAGATGGTCTATGGTACAGGCTGTACTAAACATATTTAGCGGATATCCATAAAATAAGTGGTCATGCAAAGGTTAAACATACCATAATAAATACACAAGCATAATATCACAAGTAGAGACAGAACTGCAATTCCCAAGCACACATTCTCCCACCTCATGATAAGGCTCCTGTCTCTTCTGCCTGGCAGCTAGTCTCTGGTCCAGTGCACTGATTGAGGGCTCCGTTCCACACACACAGCAAACTCTGTAGGAGAAGTTGCTACCACTGGGCATGTGCAGCAGCTCTGCTCTGTCCCTTACACTGCATGTTGTGGCAGCAGCACTAGTAATTATATGATATACTATTGTATTGTCCTAATTCGAGTCACTGGTCTAGTTATGGGAGGTTTCCAGGCAATTGGAAACCCCCCCCCCCCCCCCCCCCCCCCCCCTCTACCATCCCCACTGCATTTGCCTGTGTGTATATATACATAAAAATGGGGTCCCATGACGGGGGCTGCAAACTTAAATGTATTTATCAATATATGAACCAAGACCCCATTGTCTATTACGAGTTTATGGTGAATTCTGTATTTAAGCAATGTGGTCACATACCATATTGCAACCCGGAGCTGGGAGTGACGAGTGCGGTGGATTTGTACGCCAGACCTAGGAGTGGTGAGTGCAGTGGAGTAATGCTTTATATATACATAATATACACACATATGGTTTCCCTCCGGAATGTCTCAGTCACCAGGAACATGTCAGAACTGTTCCTGTAATAATCCCATAACTTGGGCACAGAAATGGAAAAAGCCCTTTAATGCTGGCACTTTCGCCGCGTCCTACACACCGCACTGACCTCCTAAATCTGTCGGCGCCACAAGCTGGCAGGGCCACGGTGTCTAATTACAGCCAATTCACCGGAGCAAGATGACATAATTAAAGGGCCTTCTGTACAGTCACGTTACAAACGAGAGACAGAGAGAGAAAGAAAACGAGCTTACAGACAGCGCACCACTGACGTTGGCACGCTGTATTTGCACACTTCAAACAAAACTCCAAAACTACTACTTTGGACCCTGGCAAAGGACGGCGGAGATGGCCAAGCCAAACTTTGCATGGCAATCCTTTCTGTCCACTAAAAGGAATCCCTGCCTGAAAGCAAGTTCTGTCTGTGGCACCCGTCGTTGCGTTACGCCGTGAAACATTGTGTCCATCTGGTGCCCGAAACGTCTGGCGGAGGCTTCCCCCTCACTCCCATGTCAGGTTACAGTTAACGGGTGCAGCAAACACAATGTTTTTCCATGTCACTACTGTTACTGATTGCTAACTGTGGCTGGCTGAGCAAACAACTCTCGCTGACAGCATCCAGCACGCCAGGCTATGTTCCTGGCAGTACTCACCACTGAGATACAGTGTCGCCCAGGCATCCGTGTACATGTTACGCTGAACATAAGTATCTATCTATCTACAAACACTCACACAAACTGTGTCACACATACAACTAGACAAGTGACTGCAACGGTCCCAAGTGCCCCACGATTATTTTTGGCCAGCACCGTTCTCCCTTTTCGCCGCAGCCTGACTTCTTCCTTACCCCCTGATGAATACGTCCCCTCCGGTACAGAGCAGGGTAACCCTCTACCACCTGACAGACAGACAGACAGTTATATACCTACAGGGAACTGAGAAGTGGAGCAAGAGAAAATCTTCTTCATCCCGAGTTGGAAGGGAAAGTGTTGCGAGGGTCCTTTGGAGAGGCGCTAGTCGCTCATGGTGCCCTGTCCTGGCTGCGGGGACAATGACATGCCTTGTGACACAGATAGCAGCGGTAAACACGCACTCAGACAGACAGATATGCACTGAAAGCCTCCCAGGGTAATGGGTGTCTCCAGCCTGGATGCTGGAGTGAGGAGAAACCTCCCTCTCACATGTTGCATTGAGAGAGGAAAAAAAAAGAAAAGGCAGTCGCTTAACACCTCGAGTGCCGCACGGTACACAGGGACATCTTTCTGCTTTGGGTTTAAAGGGACACAGCGCCTCAAATGCAAGATGACGCCAGAGGGAAGGTATGACGTAACATTGATGAATGGGGGTGGGAAAGAGCGGGACTGTGGATCCTGCGTAATGACGGCTCCGGGGGGGAAACATTTACAGTTTGGAATCAAACCAGCTAAGGGAAGAAAAGAAAGTCAAGTAAAAAAAAAAAAAAATTTGCGTATAGATTCGGGAGCATGTCTGTTAAAGGGAGACGAGCCCTACACCCCGCCCGAGAAACCGTTCTGAGGACCGTATTTAATAAGAATCTCGCCAGTACAGGATGGCGCTAATGGAGGAGCCTTATGGGGATTTTTTTTTATCATATTAAATAAAGTATTTTTGTAAATTTTAGGTAAATATTTTTTATTTTATTTTTGTATTTCTTTTTAGGCCTTTTACAATTTTTATTTTTCTAATATCTATAATATTTTACTTATAGAGGAACTGGCAGCGTAAGTCCGAACTACCATGGGGAATATTTACTAAAGTGCGGGTTTTCAGGTGTGGAGATGTTACTCATAGTAACCAGTCACATTCTACTAATCACTTATCTA
Organism: Pseudophryne corroboree; assembly: GCF_028390025.1. Taxonomy (NCBI): domain Eukaryota; kingdom Metazoa; phylum Chordata; class Amphibia; order Anura; family Myobatrachidae; genus Pseudophryne; species Pseudophryne corroboree. Next base: position 8,364,517 of record NC_086455.1, on the reverse strand, counting down.
AAGGGGGGTACACACAGAGCGATAATCTAAGCAATCTGACTAGATTGCTTAGATTTTCAGCAAGATCGCTCCGTGTGTAGCCCTAACAGCGATAGCGATGCGCAGCCCCGCACATCGCTATCGCTGCTGCTAGATTGGCCTGCATGCAGGCCAATCTAGCGGGTCGCTCACTTCACCCGCTGGGTGAAGTGAGCGGCCCCCCGTCTCCTCCCGCACGCTCAGCACAGATCGCGCTGTGCTGAGCGCCGGGAGAGATGTGTGCTGAGCGGTTCACTCAGCACACATCTCTCCAGCATCGGGCCGTGAGTACTGGCCTTAACACATTCTAGAAGATAACGGGGTCTATTCATGAAGTAGTGATAAGAGTGGAGAAGTGAGCCTGTGGAGAAGTTGCCCATGGCGACCAATCAGCTGCTCCGTACAATTGTATAGTGCAAAGTATAAATGTTACTTCAATGCTGATTGGTTGCCATGGGCAACTTCTCCACTGGCTCACTTCTCCACACTTTTCACTGCTTCATGAATCTCCACCTTTGAAAACTCAAACTTTAGTAAATATGCCCGCTAATGTCACTCTCAATCAGATCTGCTGCGATATATAAGATGGATTCTTGCTGTGCTGCGTAATTGCGCAAATCCCATCACTGCGCACCTGGGGGGGGGGGGAGTGCTGACACAATAACATGTCGCCATTCCTCACAACAATTAGGGGTCCAGAAGCAAGTGGGTGGGTAGTAAGCACCATCTGATGCCATTGAAATGGGGGCAATTGGGGGGTATGCGTCACCACCATTGCGGCATTTCCCCCTTAGAGCCATAAGATCATACAAAGTGGGCACATATGAGCTAAAACAATATTCATGAGAATTTGACCTACCCACTCGCTAGGAAGCAGTGACGTCGCTGAGGCACAAAATGCCTCATGCCTCCTTAATGAATGAATCTAAGTAAGTGACATCTCATCACTGGCGGGAGGGCTCAGAGGTCATGTCATCTGTCACTGTGATACACCCGTTACTCCACAGCAGCTGTGTACAGTTTTTATTAGCACCCATTTATAATCTCCCCATTTCCTAGTTGATAGTCTGATTGTTGGACCTGCCGACAAAATGGCGTCTTCCACTAGTAAACTATTGATTGTATGCTACCAGACCACCCTGATGTATGGCGCCTATTCTAACATCCTTTATCACAGCTAAGCCGGCACCTCGACAGGTTGTCACGCAAATTTAGCAACATAGTTCAAGGGGTAGCAATGTAACCCATAGCAACCACCTGCAGATGAAGCCATCTTCATCTTGGTCTTTAATAGGATTAATTGAGCCAGGGCAGTCGGACTTAATCCCCTGCTGTAATGATTTAGGAGGTCATTCTGACCCGTTCGCTTGCTGCGTTTTAACGCAGCAGATTGAACGGGTCCCTACTGCGCATGCGCCGGCGCATGCCAGACGGCTGAAGGCCGTAGCAGGGATACGATCGCCTCTGCCTGATTGACAGGCAGAGGCAATCGCTGGGCGGGAGGGGGCGGAACGGCGGCGTTTGGCCACCGTTTCGTGGGTTTGGTCCGGCCAATGCAGGTCTGGCCGGACCGAACAGGGGGCGGGCTGCAGCGACTGCGTGATGTCACACGCAGCCGCTGCGGGCCGGGGAGCGATGAGTAGCTCCCGGCCAGCACACTAAAGCTGCGCTGGCCGGGAGCTACTCTTGAAGTGCAAAGGCATTGCCGCTGTGCGATGCCTTTGCACTTCTGTGGGGGGGGGGGGGGCGGCACTGACATGCGGGGCGTACTAGCCCTGTGCTGCGTGTCCCCCCGCATGTCAGGAAAGATGAGCGTAGCTGTGCTAAATTTAGCACAGCTACAATCAACCTGGAATGAGCCCCTTAATCCCCTGATGTAGTGTTCTCTCTGTATTGCATTGCATCTGAGAACAATAGATGAAAGGCTTATGCTAATAAACCTTGGTGTGCCTAGGTGCAGCAGAGAAGGCTAGATGATCGAGGCTCCATCTGTATATATCATGGTCTAAGGTTGCTATAGTTACAGCAGACCATTGCCCCCTAAACAATAATATAATCCACTCAGTGAAAACTGGATTTCCAGGTGCCCTGCAAACAATATGATTTTCCTGTCTATTTATAAACCAAAGACGTTGAATTATTGTGCAATTGAAGACGCTTAATAGTGTAGGTTTCAGCTATAACGAACGTTCTCACTAAGTTTTGCAAGAATTTATGAATCATTTCCCACGTGACTCCCACACTTTCATACTCCTTATTATTGTTTAGCAGTGGGTTAGTCCCCCTTTGTACATGCCAACCAATCAGCATTGATGTCACTTTTATCAAGTGCATTCTATAAAATTATATGTAGCAGCTGTTTGGTTGCCATGGGCAACTTCTCCACTCTTTTCACTACTTCATGAATAGACCTCGATGTATTTGAAACTTTTGGGATAATGGGGGTCATTCCGAGTTGATCGCATGCTGACGATTTTCGCAGCGATCGGGTTACTACTGCACATGCATATGCACCGCAATGCGCACGCGCGTCGTACGGGTACAAACAGCATCGTTGTTGGGCAATGCTTCTAGCGACGTATCCATTCGCACAGGTGATCGCAAGGACATTGACAGAAAGAGGGCGTTTAGGGGTGTCAACTGATCGTTTTCTGGGAGTGGTAGGGAAAACGCAGGCGTGGCTGGGCGTTCGCTGGGCGGGTGTCTGACGTCAACTCCGGGACCGGACAGGCTGAAGTGATCGCAAGGGCTGAGTAAGTTCAGACCTACTCTGAAACTGCCAAAAGCGTTTTCGTCCCGCTCGGCTGCGCAGGCGTTCGCACACTTGCAAAGCGAAAATGCACTCCCCCGTGGGCGGCGACTATGCGTTTGCACGGCTGCAAAAAGTAGCTAGCAAGCGATCAACTCGGAATGAGGGCCAATGGCTCTGGATAAGTGATCCTGCGCTTGTATTTTCCAGTGGCGAGCAGATTACGGACACTGTGGTGTACGGCGCAGATTGCATTTTTAGGTTGGCACTATGCGGCCCTCCCAAGGTCATCCGCTAGCTCTGAGCTACTGCGTGACCCTCCACAGGCTCTGGGCTCACCCTTAGCAGGTGCAGCGCAACATAGGGTTAAAGAAGGACGACTGCTGCCGGCTGTTAGGGGCGGTGAGTCCCCAATGATTCCGCACGCACCCCGTAACACATTCATCTCCAGTGAGACAGGGCCGGGCCTGCCTGGTAGGTGATGACGGTGTGTCCTTTATTACACTGATAAAGAGATGAGACCCACAAACAAAACATCCTCAACTGGGTGTCAGAGACCGAAACTGGAGCGCTCAGGTTGGGACACGCAGAGCCGGCTCCCTGTGAGTGTGATGAAACATCTGTAACTTTCTCAAAAGTCTCAACATGTATCTCCATGCCAGAGCTCCGGGATAATCACATTAGCCGGCTGTGCAAACTCTTGCGGAAGAGGAAACTACTCTGACATAAAAGTGCTCTTACATAGTTCTGCATTTAACGATCTCAGCCGGGCAAAGGAAAGCAGACGGACAGCCTAAAAATACTCCAATTGCAGAAACAGAGGTTCTCTTATACAGCAGATGTTCAGGAAGCAATGGTGTCATTGATATCCATTGTGTGTATGTGTGAGATACTCTGCAGAATATATATCACTGTGTGCCTGTCAGGGGAAGATAGGACAGAGCAATGTTCTGCAGATCATTAGAGAGGTCAGTAATGTAATAATCTGCAGGATATATCACTATGTACCTGTCAGGGGGTAGATGGGACAGAGCAATGTTCTGCAGATCACTAGAGAGGTCAGTAATGTAATAATCTGCAGGATATATCACTATGTACCTGTCAGGGGGTAGATGGGACAGAGCAATGTTCTGCAGATCACTAGAGAGGTCAGTAATGTAATAATCTGCAGAATATATCGCTATGTACCTGTCAGGGGATAGATGGGACAGAGCAATGTTCTGCAGATCACTAGAGAGGTCAGTAATGTAATAATCTGCAGAATATATCGCTATGAAGCTGTCAGGGGGTAGATGGGACAGAGCAATGTTCTGCAGATCACTAGAGACGTCAGTAATGTAATAATCTGCAGAATATCACGCTATGAACCTGTCAAGGGGTAGATGGGACAGAGCAATGTTCTGCAGATCACTAGAGAGGTCAGTAATGTAATAATCTGCAGAATATATCACTGTGTACCTGTCGGGGTAGATGGGACAGAGCAAAGTTCTGCAGATCACTAGAGAGGTCAGTAATGTAATAATCTGCAGAATATATCGCTATGAACCTGTCGGAGTAGATGGGACAGAGCAATGTTCTGCAGATCACTAGAGAGGTCAGTAATGTAATAATCTGCAGAATATATCACTATGTACCTGTCAGGGGGTAGATGGGACAGAGCAATGTTCTGCAGATCACTAGAGAGGTCAGTAATGTAATAATCTGCAGGATATATCACTATGGGGTTCACTACGGCTGGCCGGCGGTTGGGCTCCCGGCGACCAGCATCCCGGCGCCGGGAGCCCGACCGCCGGCTTACCGACAGCTTGGCGAGCGCAAATGAGCCCCTTGCGGGCTCGCTGCGCTCGCCACGCTACGGGCACGGTGGCGCGCTACGCGCGCCACACTATTTTATTCTCCCTCTATGGGGGTCGTGGACCCCCACGAGGGAAAATAAGTGTCGGTATGCCGGCTGTCGGGCTCCCGGCGCCGGTATACTGAGCGCCGGGAGCCCGACCGCCGGCAAACAGAAGACCACCCATCACTATGTACCTGTCAGGGGGTAGATGGGACAGAGCAATGCTCTGCAGATCACTAGAGAGGTCAGTAATGTAATAATCTGCAGGATATATCACTGTGTACCTGTCAGGGGGTAGATGGGACAGAGCAATGTTCTGCAGATCACTAGAGAGGTCAGTAATGTAATAATCTGCAGGATATATCACTATGTACCTGTCAGCGGGTAGATGGGACAGAGCAATGTTCTGCAGATCACTAGAGAGGTCAGTAATGTAATAATCTGCAGAATATATCACTGTGTACCTGTCAGGGGGTAGATGGGACAGAGCAATGTTCTGCAGATCACTAGAGAGGTCAGTAATGTAATAATCTGCAGAATATATCACTGTGTACCTGTCAGGGGGTAGATGGGACAGAGCAATGTTCTGCAGATCACTAGAGAGGTCAGTAATGTAATAATCTGCAGAGTATATCACTGTGTACCTGTCAGGAGGTAGATGGGACAGAGCAATGTTCTGCAGATCACTAGAGAGGTCAGTAATGTAATAATCTGCAGGATATATCACTATGTACCTGTCAGCGGGTAGATGGGAGAGAGCAATGTTCTGCAGATCACTAGAGAGGTCAGTAATGTAATAATCTGCAGAATATATCACTATGTACCTGTCAGGGGGTAGATGGGACAGAGCAATGTTCTGCAGATCACTAGAGAGGTCAGTAATGTAATAATCTGCAGAATATATCACTATGTACCTGTCAGGGGTAGATGGGACAGAGCAATGTTCTGCAGATCACTAGAGAGGTCAGTAATGTAATAAACTGCAGGATATATCACTGTGTACCTGTCAGGGGTAGATGGGACAGAGCAATGTTCTGCAGATCACTAAAGAGGTCACTGATGTAAGAGAGAGCATTTATCATTGTACATATGCAAATCCACTTCCCATATCACTGTGTGGCATGCTTAGTATTAAGTAAACACATGTATCCTGATCTGCTTTACAATCCAAATCTTAGTGAATGTAATCAGCAGTGTATTGAGGACATGACACCGACACGTATCAGAAAAGCCGACACATTGAATGAATTCCCACTGAATCCAGGTGACGTGTCCCTGCATGTGACTGCCCTCTGGTAGAGGATGGCACGGGTGGTACAGCTGGGGGGGGGGGGGGGGGCGCAGTGGCTTGATGGGTGCTGTGTCGATGCGATTTGTAGCGAATTAGGAGCGCTCTGATGTCGTTTCATGAAGGGGACAGTGACAGGAGCAATGTGACAATATACTGGGGCTGAAATAAATTACATTTAAAATGACACACTCCCCTCCTAATTACAAACTACACCCCCATTCTGTTCCGAGTATCCCCTGTAATAGATCCAATTTCAACACAATGACGCCTCTTGGCAAATAAGCTGAGAGCACTCCCACGGCTGAACGGTGCTTCGGATTAATACAATAGTAACAAGTTAATAACATGAACTCTTACACATGTTCCTTCCAACACACACAGGGGTTAGTTAATTAGTTAGTAACATAACAAAATTGACCACTCCCTTACCAACTGAACCACACCCTCATTTCCCAAGGGCACACCTCCCTCATTTGACAGGCCACACCTCTTTTCCAGCCTAGCTGTGAGGTGTGTAGTTCTGTTAATGTAAATATACAGAGAGGTGCGTCACCCAACCTCCAAGCACTATACTAAAATATAACGTTTCCTACTTCCTAACGCCATGTATCAGTACATTCATTGTAGGAGAAGGGGCATAGATGAATACTGAAATAATGTCTGTCTGTCTGTCTGTCTGTCTGTCTGTCTGTCTGTCTGTCTGTCTGTCGACAAGATCCAAACTGCACCAGGGAGTTTTATATCAGAGACTTATCATTACTGTGCATGACATGGACCTCACACCGAGACGCCGCATGAAGGCTGAGAATGCCTCCTGCTGGGGGTGAGAGACACCCCTATAAAACCTTGCGCCCCCCACACACACACACACTTCATCTAATTTAAGTATTTCTGATGCGTAAAAATAAATTGTGCTTCTTCCCTGCTCAGCAAAAGACGCCTAATATGTACTTGCCGGGTACGGGTCATTAGGTCGACCATTATTGGTCGACATGCAGGAGGTCAATAGGTTGACATGAGTTTTTTTACGGTTTTTGGTGTCGTTTTCTTCGTACAGTGACGGGGAACCCCAATTAATGCACCGTGTCCGCTCGCCATGCTTCGGGCAAGGTGCCACACTCCGCTACCGCTGCGTTTGGCACAGGTTACAAATTCCCACATTATAGCCCATGTGGATCGTAAAGCATGATAAAGTAAAAAAAATAATAATGAAAAAGTGTGAAAAACTCACGTCGACCTTTTTTCCATGTCGACCTATTGACCATCTCGAGCAATAGTGGTCGCCCTAATGACCGTATCCCTACTTGCCAAGAAGCACCCTCAAAAAGCCTCTGAGTACCCCCACACGGGCCAGGGATTTCCAACGGGTGTGTTATAATCGATCTACGGGTTTTAGGTAGACGGTCAATGTGGGCGACATGCAATAGGCTGTCAGGGCCAAAAGGTCGACGGTAAAGGTCAAAAGGTCAACATGCAAATGATTGCCACAAAAAAGGTCAACGTGGTTTTTGGGTGTCATTTTGTATGTTTCATCACCTGTGACCTCATCTCGCCACGCTTCGGGTGTGGTGGCGTACCCTGCTAACTCTCCGCTCACCAGTCGTAGTCTACATGGATGGTGAATGAAGCAAAAGCTAAAAAAAAAAACAGACAATTTGTGTCGACCATTTGCCTGTTGACCGTTGTCATGACGATCTTTTGAACCTGTTGACCTTTTGTCCCTACATTATTTAGAACATAAAGTTGGTTGAAAGAGCATCATACATATAAGACGGCAAAAATAAAAAAAACACCCTTGGGGGAAAAAAACCTCAAATACATAGATAGCGCAACCAGCGCCCATGACCCACATTTATACAGGGCATGCTGCCGCAACGGCACACGCAACAGGCAGGCAAACAAATGACAACAAAGCCGACATAAGTGCATGCTATGTACAGTCACATGTTCCAGGAAGGTGTTAATTATAGGGCAGGAATCCTGCCCTGCCCCGTTCCAGATTATTCACAGTACTAGCGTCTCTATTCACAAAGGCATTTAACGCTTTCATGGCACGTTTCCCGCTCAGCTGTTCAGAGGTTGCCACAGACACAACGCTACACCCGGAGGCATGATGTGATTGCACAAACTCCACCGTTCCCTTCACCTTAGTTCACACCATTGGCACAAGTGAGCCTGAAAATTGCCGTACGGCGGTTTTATCAGCGTTTAGTCTCGTGAGATCCGTGGCGGATCATTACGTCTGCGACTGCTGATAAACGTCGCTCCAAATCCTGTGCATTTAGGTGTAAAGTCTTCTGCACCTTTTACTAAATATGTTGTTCTTATATCCTTCTGTGGTTTTCAGCCATGTCTTTATATCATCTGGCGGGGTGATTTAATCCAGATGCCCTAGGATACGACGCAGCATGGGAGAAGAGTAGCTGTATGTTGTATCCTGGGAAACTCTCATAAGACGCAATCAAAGAAAACGCGATGTGTTTAGTAAACGGTGCACCGACGAGCCGTGCGTCCTAATAGGAACCACCTTATACTGAAACGTGGCTCGTTTTATTGTAAATAAACCACGGCTTTCCTAAGTCTGAGAGAGGGTTATTATACACTTTATTTCCTGATACAGCCAAGCAACTATTCTGCTGTGTGTCATGATGTCGGAGTCCTCTAGAGGCGCTGTCCTGTTTCATTGTACAGTTGTGCTTTTGTTTCACCACTGCCACCGTTTTGGTGGGGGCCACAGTTGCTATGGGCCTAGTGTTGAAAAGGGGCCACAGCTGTTCCATACATCATTTATATGGTATTGCCAGGGCTGGATTAAGGACATCATAGACTTAGGGTTGAATATGGCCTATTGTGAGAGGTGGAGAGGGTGTGGCCAGTGCTGTGTGGGTGTGGCCAGTGCCGCGTGGTAGTACACCCCTCCTATGCTATCAGCCCCAATGTCTCCCTGAATACGTAAAAGTGCAAGAATTGCGTCATTTTGTGAGGGAAATAGAAATACAATTGTAATACTTATGGTTTACGGCCAGCCGTGTGGCCAGGTGGTCATCATCGTGCTGTCAGGATGATGGGCCTAGTATTATGGAAACGGTCACACCCCGAGGAAGTAATGCTGGGTACACACTAGGCCAACAGAACGCCACTTACCGATCGTCAGCTCGATGTGTTGTGCCTGTTGTCACAACTGGACACAAAGCCAACACACTGAAAAACACACAAGCAGCCATCAGAGACAGAAACCGCACGGCCAGGCCGCAACTAGCTCCTGAGCAGGCGCTGTGGGACAACGCGCGAGATACGTCGCCAGAGCTGGCTTCCCACGATGCATCGGGCCCCATTATATAGATTTCTGTGAATGACCGGTGTGTTACATGGCGCGCACACACACAGTGGCTGACGCCATTCTGCATGAAAACCCAGCTCATCAGCTCCCTAGTAACCAGGGACAGCTCTGAGGCGCAGCGGGGGCAGCCATTTTGTGAGCTCATGGGAATGTAGCCTAGCAATTTTCTATAAGCTAGCGGTGACAATAGCCCCTAGTAAATGAATAGGCTGGGACTGACAGGCGTCATCTGCTAGGAATGTAACAAGATGCCGGAGTATAGCGCTACATTATAATTATCCTTATTACATTATCGTTCTCTCTTCAGCAAAGTGCACGGTGTTACTTGTCTTCCCATAGCCGTGGAACGCATAAACACGATCGGAAACGCTGGGCTTTACAACCCGGCGCTTCATAAATAAGCCTCTTGGGGGCATATTCAGTTTTTTCTCTCAGCCGAGAGGTTTTTATTATTCAGTTGCCTGCGAGAAAATCAGGCGCGGTCATTTCTATAGACAGTACCGCCGCTTTCTTCTCCACGCTTCAGACCAGGTCCAATTTTTTGGAAAAATATTTTAAGCGAAATGTTTCGGAACTTGGTTCAGAACCCCTTCGACACCCCACCTAATGACTAATTACCCATCCAATTAGCTTAATTATTCATATAACTACATGTTATTATTACTTGTTTAAAAAATAGCATCTAATCTAATGAATCCCAAATAAACTTTTTTGTTAATTTAACCACCATTATTGTTTTTTTTTTTTTTTTGTTACATTGGCCTCAAATTACTCCCAAATCCCAAAGGAAAATATAACATTCTAATGATTACCATCTAGGAATGCAGGGACTTGTAGTACTACAAAAGTTGCCCATATTGGTTAAACCTGAATTACACCGCATTAGTATTCACAACCAGAATAAATGTTAGTAGATCTCAAAAAGAGAGAGAGAGAGATATGATGTATTGATAAGGGGGGTGTACTACCAATTGCCGGCTGTTGGGATCCCGACAGCCGGAATGCTGGCAGCTGGGTGAGCACAAAAGAGTCCCTTGCGGGCTCTCTGCGTTCGCCACGCTGCAGGCACGGTGACGCTATTTATTCTCCCTCCCTCCAGGAGTGTCGTGGACACCCCAAGAGGGAGAAAAGTTGTCGGTATAACATGTGCCACCCGATAAGGTTGATGCCACTTAATGTAGTAGTGATACCTTTATACCCCTTTCACATCGCACAAATAACCCGGTATCGACCATGTATATTGCCGAGTCGACGCGGGTCGCTGTGCGGTGCGAAAAGGTCAGTCCCGAATTCCCTGTTCGCCTGACCCGGTAATTGAACCTGGGAATTAAGGAGTGTTATTCCCAGGCTATTACTGGGTCAGGTGCAGTGTGAACGGGATGCGACCTGGTACCCGCTCACAGCACAGGGAGAGGCGGCGCAGAGATGAGCTCATCTCCTAGCGCCGCCTTCCGCACCCGCCCCTGATGATGCTATGGTCCCCGCCCCTGATGACAACCCAACCCTGCAATATGCCGTGATGGGAATCCAGTTCTCAGTGCTCAATGCCAGGTTGCACCTGGGAAGGACCCGTTTCCAGTTCCCGAGTGCGGACCGTCATTAGCGATCTGAAAGCGGTATCCGTGGAAAGCTTATTGAGAATCACGCACAGACCATGTGACATGCTGGGATCGCTCACACGATCGGCTACTCCCAAGGGTCCTGAGGGATCAGTAAATCGCACAGCCGCTCTAATGGCGAGACACTAATAAAATGTTACAGATAACTTCTAAAATTAACTTTTTTCTTATTGGATCGCTGTAGAAGTTTGCGCGGTAAAAGAGAAAACAGCATACGGAATAGCCATTCAGCTCGGACCCGTTCCCCTTACTTACATTTTGCCCGAACAGTATAACCTGTCTAAAGGTGGATAATTATTTTGAGTTTCCCAACCTCAAATCTTATTTGTCCAGGCGGCCCGAGAGCCATTTTCTACAAAAATAAAATAAAAATAAATTGAGAGTGGTTAAATCTAGGTATACAATGAAAGATTGGAGCGGATAGTTTACAGCAGGACGTAGGAGAGGGGTGTGGGGTACGGAACTGAAGCCACAGCCCCGGACATTGTAGAGGAGCTGAGAGATAATAGAATAGACCGGTAGGGGTTGCAGCTTCAGCTGGGCCGCAGTTGCTGTGTACACAGGTGCTGGTAAAATAGGGAATCAGGGCACATTCTCTCAGACAATGGCTTAAAGAATGGACTAAAAAGCTCTTTTGTGTTGGGTAATACAATCCGAATGTGTCACTCACTGGGAACTTACATGATAAAAGATCCCAGGGCGGTCTGTGCCAGCCAGGGCTGAGAATGGGAGATCTGCCGCCAGCCCCCACATAGCACCTTCAATGCCATTCCTGGGTCACCAGCCTGACTACGCCCCTGGAGAATAATAGCTAAGAGACGGTGCTCATGTGGTACCTGCAAAATCAGAGCCTCACCCTGCACAATGCACCGGAAAATATGTGGTGTGTTCCATACCATTTCTTTCATCTGAACAGCTGCAATTGTCTGTTGTGCAGAGGTACAGGTGCATTCTGCATTCCGGGCCTGTGATTGGTCGCAGTAAGACTTGTCTACGAAACAACAGCGACGCACAGGACATAGCCAAACAATGGCGGCACCATGAACAAAAATCAATTAAAGGGAGTTATCTGAGGGTTACACTACACATGAGATTTTTACTCTCTCGATTGGGATCTGATTGACAGGCAGGGGCGGGGGTGGCTGGAGTTTGGGAAAATGGGGGGTGTCGCCCTGTTTTCCAGGAGTGGCGAGGCCAAGGAATGCATCGCTAGACGCAGTTACCTTTGCCCCACAAGCGAGCAGCTTGGCATTTGCATTCCTTAATGAATCAGGCGCTTATTGCGCGTCCTGTGCAGCACATATGGGTGGTCTTCAGTATGCCGGCTGTCGGGATCCCGGCGCACAGTATACCGGCGCCGGAATCCCAACAGCTGGCATACCGACAGATATTCTCCCTCGTGGGGGTCCACGACCCCCCTGGAGGGAGAATAAATAGCGTGGCGTGCGTAGCACGCCACCGTGCCCGCAGCGTGGTGAGCGCAGCGAGCCCACAAGGGGCTCATTTGCGCTTGCCACGATGTCGGTATGCCGGCGGTCGGGCTCCTGGCGCCGGTATGCTGGTTGCCGGGAGCCCGGCCGGCGGCATACCATACTACACCCACACATATGGTAGGCCCTAAATCGTGCATTTTAATAAACGCTCGCCACAGGATGTATTCCCACTCTGAGTGTCGTGGACATCCATGAGTGGGAATAGTCCTATTTTGCTGAGATTCCGGCTTGCGTCAATGTCGGCTGTCAGGATTCCGGCGTCGGTATCCTGACCACCGGGATCCCGACATCCGGCAAATTGAACGGATCCCTTTCTGAGTTACTGGGACAGGGACTCATATAGGAACTCATCCCAGTGACCACCAGAAATAATGACCGGAACCGCCGGGGAGGGATCAGCTGCGTGAATATCCCGGCAATCCCGAGTGACGTGATCAGGTGACCATTTTTTTTCCGATTAGATAGTATGGCAATCAGGAGTGCCCACACGCATGGAAATAAAAAATGGGTTGTGATATCCGCATTAATTTTTGCGGGCAAAATCTGACAGCAAATTACATGCGCCTCATGGACTCTATAAAAACTAGTTGAGGATGGCGTTTCTCATGTATTCTTCTGGGGCTCCTGACTCCTCATCATACAGATTACTCAGATTATTACAGATCATCTCATCAGATACACAAACACACCTCCGTCCAACAGAGCGCAAGCCCCACTGCCTCACTCCTTGGCCTGATTGGCTGATGCAAGTGAGCGCTGATGGTACTGACTAATAGGAACCTACCTACAGACGGGTTCACTACGGCTGGCCGGCGGTCGGGCTCCCGGCGACCAGCATCCCGGCGCCGGGAGCCCGACCGCCGGCTTACCGACAGCTTGGCGAGCGCAAATGAGCCCCTTGCGGGCTCGCTGCGCTCGCCACGCTACGGGCACGGTGGCGCGCTACGCGCGCCACACTATTTTATTCTCCCTCTATGGGGGTCGTGGACCCCCACGAGGGAAAATAATTGTCGGTATGACGGCTGTCGGGCTCCCGGCGCCGGTATACTGTGCGCCGGGAGCCCGACCGCCAGCAAACAGAAGACCACCCCTACAGACAGTGGGTGCAGACAGCGCTGCATATGGGGAAACGGTTATCTCCGTGCACGCAGTTAGGGCGTAATCACAGACCCTCGTGTTTCATGTTTCTTTGTGGATTCGGTAAACACACTTCAGTGAGCGACGAGTGCAGAGAGTCTGCCAGAGTAAACAGGACGCAGAGCTGCTCATTGTTGGGTGTCAATAGAAAGTGAAGAAAACATTTACACAGTATTCCTGAGTGGGTGGATTAGGCACAGAACACGGCCCTTCCACAGTGTCTCATCCCACGGCCCTACATGTCTTTCATGTAATTATCCAATTGTGTCTGCAGGGCCGCTGGCTCCAAACTTACCTCCGTGTCTCTATACAATACCTGCCAGCCTCCCTGTAACCCACAGCGCCCTGTATCACTATACATTCCCTGCCAGCCTCCCTGTAACCCACAGCGCCCTGTATCACTATACATTCTCTGCCAGCCTCCCTGTAACCCACAGCGCCCTGTATCACTATACATTCTCTGCCAGCCTCCCTGTAACCCACAGCGCCCTGTATCACTATACATTCCCTGCCAGCCTCCCTGTAACCCACAGCGCCCTGTATCACTATACATTCTCTGCCAGCCTCCCTGTAACCCACAGCGCCCTGTATCACTATACATTCCCTGCCAGCCTCCCTGTAACCCACAGCGCCCTGTATCACTATACATTCCCTGCCAGCCTCCCTGTAACCCACAGCACCCTGTGTCTCTAAACATTCTCTGCCAGCCTCCCTGTAACCCACAGCGCCCTGTATCACTATACATTCCCTGCCAGCCTCCCTGTAACCCACAGCGCCCTGTGTCTCTATACATTACCTGCCAGCCTCCCTGTAACCCACAGCGCCCTGTATCTCTATACATTCCCTGCCAGCCTCCCTGTAACCCACAGCGCCCTGTGTCTCTATACAATACCTGCCAGCCTCCCTGTAACCCACAGCGCCCTGTATCGCTATACATTCCCTGCCAGCCTCCCTGTAACCCACAGTGCCCTGTGTCTCTATACAATACCTGCCAGCCTCCCTGTAACCCACAGCGCCCTGTATCACTATACATTCCCTGCCAGCCTCCCTGTAACCCACAGCACCATGCATCACTATACATTCCCTGCCAGCCTCCCTGTAACCCACAGCGCCCTGTGTCTCTATACATTCCCTGACAGCCTCCCTGTAACCCACAGCACCCTGTGTCTCTATACAATACCTGCCAGCCTCCCTGTATCCCACAGCACCCTGTGTCTCTATACATTACCTGCCAGCCTCCCTGTAACCCACAGCGCCCTGTATCACTATACATTCCCTGCCAGCCTCCCTGTAACCCACAGCACCCTGTATCACTATACATTCCCTGCCAGCCTCCCTGTAACCCACAGCACCCTGTGTCTCTATACATTCTCTGCCAGTCTCCCTGTAACCCACAGCGCCCTGTGTCTCTATACATTCCCTGCCAGCCTCCCTGTAACCCACAGCTCCCTGTGTCTCTATACAATACCTGCCAGCCTCCCTGTAACCCACAGCGCCCTGTATCACTATACATTCCCTGCCAGCCTCCCTGTAACCCACAGCACCCTGTGTCTCTATACATTCCCTGCCAGCCTCCCTGTATCCCACAGCACCCTGTGTCTCTATACATTGCCTGCCAGCCTCCCTGTAACCCACAGCGCCCTGTGTCTCTATACAATACCTACCAGCCTCCCTGTATCCCACAGCACCCTGTATCACTATACATTGCCTGCCAGCCTCCCTGTAACCCACAGCACCCTGTGTCTCTATACAATACCTGCCAGCCTCCCTGTATCCCACAGCACCCTGTATCACTATACATTCCCTGCCAGCCTCCCTGTAACCCACAGCACCCTGTGTCTCTATACATTCCCTGCCAGCCTCCCTGTAACCCACAGCACCCTGTGTCTCTATACATTCCTTGCCAGTCTCCCTGTAACCCACAGCACCCTGTATCACTATACATTCCCTGCCAGCCTCCCTGTAACCCACAGCACCCTATATCACTATACATTCCCTGCCAGCCTCTGTATAACCCACAGCGCCCTGTGTCTCTATACAATACCTGCCAGCCTCCCTGTAACCCACAGCGCCCTGTATCACTATATATTCCCTGCCAGCCTCCCTGTAACCCACAGCACCCTGTATCACTATACATTCCCTGCCAGCCTCCCTGTAACCCACAGCACCCTGTATCACTATACATTCCCTGCCAGCCTCTCTATAACCCATAGCGCCCTGTGTCTCTATACAATACCTGCCAGCCTCCCTGTAACCCACAGCGCCCTGTATCACTATACATTCCCTGCCAGCCTCCCTGTAACCCACAGCGCCCTGTGTCTCTATACATTCCCTGCCAGCCTCTCTATAACCCACAGCGCCCTGTGTCTCTATACATTCCCTGCCAGCCTCTCTATAACCCACAGCGCCCTGTGTCTCTATACAATACCTGCCAGCCTCCCTGTAACCCACAGCGCCCTGTGTCTCTATACATTCTCTGACAGCCTCCCTGTAACCCACAGCACCCTGTGTCTCTATACAATACCTGCCAGCCTCCCTGTAACCCACAGCGCCCTGTATCTCTATACATTCCCTGCCAGCCTCCCTGTAACCCACAGCACCCTATATCACTATACATTCCCTGCCAGCCTCTGTATAACCCACAGCGCCCTGTGTCTCTATACAATACCTGCCAGCCTCCCTGTAACCCACAGCGCCCTGTATCACTATATATTCCCTGCCAGCCTCCCTGTAACCCACAGCACCCTGTATCACTATACATTCCCTGCCAGCCTCCCTGTAACCCACAGCACCCTGTATCACTATACATTCCCTGCCAGCCTCTCTATAACCCATAGCGCCCTGTGTCTCTATACAATACCTGCCAGCCTCCCTGTAACCCACAGCGCCCTGTATCACTATACATTCCCTGCCAGCCTCCCTGTAACCCACAGCGCCCTGTGTCTCTATACATTCCCGGCCAGCCTCTCTATAACCCACAGCGCCCTGTGTCTCTATACATTCCCTGCCAGCCTCTCTATAACCCACAGCGCCCTGTGTCTCTATACAATACCTGCCAGCCTCCCTGTAACCCACAGCGCCCTGTGTCTCTATACATTCTCTGACAGCCTCCCTGTAACCCACAGCACCCTGTGTCTCTATACAATACCTGCCAGCCTCCCTGTAACCCACAGCGCCCTGTATCTCTATACATTCCCTGCCAGCCTCCCTGTAACCCACAGCGCCCTGTGTCTCTATACAATACCTGCCAGCCTCCCTGTAACCCACAGCGCCCTGTATCACTATACATTCCCTGCCTGCCTCCCTGTAACCCACAGCGCCCTGTGTCTCTATACATTCTCTGACAGCCTCCCTGTAACCCACAGCACCCTGTATCACTATACATTCCCTGCCAGCCTCCCTGTAACCCACAGCACCCTGTATCACTATACATTCCCTGCCAGCCTCTCTATAACCCACAGCGCCCTGTATCTCTATACATTCCCTGCCAGCCTCCCTGTAACCCACAGCGCCCTGTGTCTCTATACAATACCTGCCAGCTTCCCTGTAACCCACAGCGCCCTGTATCTCTATACATTCCCTGCCAGCCTCCCTGTAACCCACAGCGCCCTGTGTCTCTATACAATACCTGCCAGCCTCCCTGTAACCCACAGCGCCCTGTATCACTATACATTCCCTGCCTGCCTCCCTGTAACCCACAGCGCCCTGTGTCTCTATACATTCCCTGCCAGCCTCTCTATAACCCACAGCGCCCTGTGTCTCTATACATTCCCTGCCAGCCTCTCTATAACCCACAGCACCCTGTGTCTCTATACAATACCTGCCAGCCTCCCTGTAACCCACAGCGCCCTGTGTCTCTATACATTCTCTGACAGCCTCCCTGTAACCCACAGCACCCTGTATCACTATACATTCCCTGCCAGCCTCTCTATAACCCACAGCGCCCTGTATCTCTATACATTCCCTGCCAGCCTCCCTGTAACCCACAGCGCCCTGTGTCTCTATACAATACCTGCCAGCTTCCCTGTAACCCACAGCGCCCTGTATCTCTATACATTCCCTGCCAGCCTCCCTGTAACCCACAGCGCCCTGTGTCTCTATACAATACCTGCCAGCCTCCCTGTAACCCACAGCGCCCTGTATCTCTATACATTCCCTGCCAGCCTCCCTGTAACCCACAGTGCCCTGTGTCTCTATACAATACCTGCCAGCCTCCCTGTAACCCACAGCGCCCTGTATCTCTATACATTCCCTGCCAGCCACCCTGTAACCCACAGTGCCCTGTGTCTCTATACAATACCTGCCAGCCTCCCTGTAACCCACAGCGCCCTGTATCTCTATACATTCCCTGCCAGCCTCCCTGTAACCCACAGCGCCCTGTGTCTCTATACAATACCTGCCAGCCTCCCTGTAACCCACAGCGCCCTGTATCGCTATACATTCCCTGCCAGCCTCCCTGTAACCCACAGTGCCCTGTGTCTCTATACAATACCTGCCAGCCTCCCTGTAACCCACAGCGCCTTGTATCTCTATACATTCCCTGCCAGCCTCCCTGTAACCCACAGCGCCCTGTGTCTCTATACAATACCTGCCAGCCTCCCTGTAACCCACAGCTCCCTGTATCGCTATACATTCCCTGCCAGCCTCCCTGTAACCCACAGCGCCCTGTGTCTCTATACAATACCTGCCAGCCTCCCTGTAACCCACAGCGCCCTGTATCTCTATACATTCCCTGCCAGCCTCCCTGTAACCCACAGCGCCCTGTGTCTCTATACAATACCTGCCAGCCTCTCTATAACTCACAGCGCCCTGTGTCTCTATACATTCCCTGCCAGCCTCCCTGTAACCCACAGCGCCCTGTGTCTCTATACAATACCTGCCAGCCTCTCTATAACCCACAGCGCCCTGTGTCTCTATACATTCCCTGCCAGCCTCTCTATAACCCACAGCGCCCTGTATCACTATACATTCCCTGCCAGCCTCTCTATAACCCACAGCGCCCTGTGTCTCTATACAATACCTGCCAGCCTCCCTGTAACCCACAGCACCCTGTGTCTCTATACAATACCTGCCAGCCTCCCTGTATCCCACAGCACCCTGTGTCTCTATACATTCCCTGCCAGCCTCCCTGTAACCTACAGCACCCTGTGTCTCTATACATTCCCTGCCAGCCTCCCTGTATCCCACAGCACCCTGTGTCTCTATACATTCCCTGCCAGCCCTCCTGTAACCCACAGCACCCTGTATCACTATACATTCCCTGCCAGCCTCCCTGTAACCTACAGCGCCCTGTGTCTCTATACATTCCCTGCCAGCCCTCCTGTAACCCACAGCGCCCTGTATCACTATACATTCCCTGCCAGCCTCCCTGTAACCCACAGCGCCCTGTGTCTCTATACATTCCCTGCCAGCCTCCCTGTGACCCACAGCGCCCTGTGTCTCTATACCTTCCCTGCCAGCCTCCCTGTAACCCACAGCACCATGTGTCTCTATACATTCCCTGCCAGCCTCCCTGTAACCCACAGCGCCCTGTGTCTCTATACATTCCCTGCCAGCCTCCCTGTAACCCACAGTGCCCTGTGTCTCTATACAATACCTGCCAGCCTCCCTGTAACCCACAGCACCCTGTGTCTCTATACATTCCCTGCCAGCCTCCCTGTAACCCACAGCACCCTGTGTCTCTATACATTCCCTGCCAGCCTCCCTGTAACCCACAGCGCCCTGTGTCTCTATACATTCTCTGACAGCCTCCCTGTAACCCACAGCACCCTGTGTCTCTATACATTCTTTGCCAGCCTCCCTGTAACCCACAGCGCCCTGTGTCTCTATACATTCTCTGACAGCCTCCCTGTAACCCACAGCGCCCTGTGTCTCTATACATTCCCTGCCAGCCTCCCCGTAACCCACAGCGCCCTGTGTCTCTATACATTCCCTGCCAGCCTCCCTGTATTCCACAGCACCCTGTGTCTCTATACATTCCCTGCCAGCCTCCCTGTAACCCACAGCACCCTGTGTCTCTATACATTCCCTGCCAGCCTCCCTGTAACCCACAGCGCCCTGTGTCTCTATACAATACCTGCCAGCCTCCCTGTAATCCACAGCGCCCTGTGTCTCTATACAATACCTGCCAGCCTCCCTGTAATCCACAGCGCCCTAAGTCTCTATACAATACCTGCCAGCCTCCCTTTAATCCACAGCACCGTGTCTCTATACATTCTCTGCCAGCCTCTCTGTAACCCACAACACCATGCATCACTATACATTCCCTGCTAGCCTCCCTGTAACCCACAGTGCCCTGTGTCTCTATACATTCCCTGCCAGCCTCTCTGTAACCCACAGCACCATGCATCACTATACATTCCCTGCCAGCCTCCCTGTAACCCACAGCGCCCTGTGTCTCTATACATTCCCTGCCAGCCTCCCCGTAACCCACAGCGCCCTGTATCTCTATACATTCCCTGCCAGCCTCTCTATAACCCACAGTACCCTGTGTCTCTATACATTCCCTGCCATCCTCTCTATAACCCACAGCGCCCTGTGTCTCTATACAATACCTGCCAGCTTCTCTATAACCCACAGCGCCCTGTGTCTCTATACAATACCTGCCAGCCTCCCTGTATCCCACAGCACCCTGTGTCTCTATACATTCCCTGCCAGCCTCTCTATAACCCACAGTGCCCTGTGTCTCTATACATTCCCTGCCAGCCCCCCTGTAACCCACAGCGCCCTGTGTCTCTATACATTCCCTGCCAGCCTCCCTGTAACCCACAGCGCCCTGTGTCTCTATACATTCCCTACCAGCCTCCCTGTAACCCACAGTGCCCTGTGTCTCTATACATTCCCTGCCAGCCTCCCTGTAACCCACAGCACCCTGTGTCTCTATTCAATACCTGCCAGCCTCTCTGTAACCCACAGCGCCATGTATCACTATACATTCCCTGCCAGCCTCCCTGTAACCCACAGCGCCCTGTGTCTCTATACATTCTCTGCCAGCCTCCCTGTAACCCACAGCGCCCTGTGTCACTAAACATTCCCTGACAGCCTCCCTGTAACCCACAGCGCCCTGTGTCTCTATACATTCTCTGACAGCCTCTCTATAACCCACAGCGCCCTGTGTCTCTATACAATACCTGCCAGCCTCTCTATAACCCACAGCGCCCTGTGTCTCTATACAATACCTGCCAGCCTCCCTGTATCCCACAGCACCCTGTGTCTCTATACATTCCCTGCCAGCCTCTCTATAACCCACAGTGCCCTATGTCTCTATACATTCCCTGCCAGCCTCCCTGTAACCCACAGCGCCCTGTGTCTCTATACATTCCCTGCCAGCCTCCCTGTAACCCACAGCGCCCTGTGTCTTTATACATTCCCTACCAGCCTCCCTGTAACCCACAGTGCCCTGTGTCTCTATACATTCCCTGCCAGCCTCCCTGTAACCCACAGCACCCTGTGTCTCTATTCAATACCTGCCAGCCTCTCTGTAACCCACAGCGCCATGTATCACTATACATTCCCTGCCAGCCTCCCTGTAACCCACAGCGCCCTTGTCTCTATACATTCTCTGCCAGCCTCCCTGTAACCCACAGCGCCCTGTGTCACTAAACATTCCCTGACAGCCTCCCTGTAACCCACAGCGCCCTGTGTCTCTATACATTCTCTGACAGCCTCCCTGTAACCCACAGCACCTTGTGTCTCTATACATTCCCTGCCAGCCTCCCTGTAACCCACAGCGCCCTGTGTCTCTATACATTCCCTGCCAGTCTCCCTGTAACCCACAGCGCCCTGTGTCTCTATACATTCTATGCCAGCCTCCCTGTAACCCACAGCGCCCTGTGTCTCTATACATTCCCTGCCAGCCTCCCTGTAACCCACAGCGCCCTGTGTCTCTATACATTCCCTGCCAGCCTCCCTGTAACCCACAGCGCCCCATGTCTCTATACATTCCCTGCCAGCCTCCCTGTAACCCACAGCACCGTGTCTCTATACATTCCCTGCCAGCCTCTCTGTAACCCACATCACCCTGTGTCTCTATACATTCCCTGCCAGCATCCCTGTAACCCACAGCGCTCTGTCTCTCTGTACATTCCCTGCCGGCCTCCCTGTAACCCACAGCGCCCTGTGTCTCTATACATTCCCTGCCAGCCTCCCTGTAACCCACAGAGCCCTGTGTCTCTATACATTCCCTGCCAGCCTCCCTGTAACCCACAGCACCCTGTGTCTCTATACATTCTCTGACAGCCTCCCTGTAACCCACAGCACCCTGTGTCTCTATACATTCCCTGCCAGCCTCCCTGTAACCCACAGCGCCCTGTGTCTCTATACATTCCCTGTCAGTCTCCCTGTAACCCACAGCACCCTGTGTCTCTATACATTCCCTACCAGCCTCCCTGTAACCCGCAGCGCCCTGGGTCTCTATACATTCCCTGCCAGCCTCCCTGTAGCCCACAGCACCCCGTGTCTCTATACATTCTCTGACAGCCTCCCTGTAACCCACAGCACCCTGTGTGTCTCTACATTGCCTGCCAGCCTCCCTGTAACCCACAGCAACCTGTGTCTCTATACATTCCCTGACAGCCTCCCTGTAACCCACAGCACCCTGTGTCTTTATACATTCCCTGCCAGCCTCCCTGTAATCCACAGCGCCCTGTGTCACTAAACATTCCCTGACAGCCTCCCTGTAACCCACAGCGCCCTGTGTCTCTATACATTCCCTGCCAGCCTCCCTGTAACCCACAGCGCCCTGTGTCTCTATACATTCCCTGCCAGTCTCCCTGTAACCCACAGCACCCTGTGTCTCTATACATTCCCTACCAGCCTCCCTCTAACCCACAGCGCCCTGTGTCTCTATACATTCCCTGCCAGCCTCCCTGTAGCCCACAGCACCCTGTGTCTCTATACATTCCCTGCCAGCCTCCCTGTAACCCACAGCACCCTGTGTCTCTATACATTCTCTGACAGCCTCCCTGTAACCCACAGCACCCTGTGTCTCTCTACATTCCCTGCCAGCCTCCCTGTAACCCACAGCACCCTGTGTCTCTATACATTCTCTGACAGCCTCCCTGTAACCCACAGCACCCTGTGTCTCTAAACATTCTCTGACAGCCTCCCTGTAACCCACAGCACCCTGTGTCTCTATACATTCTCTGACAGCCTCCCTGTAACCCACAGCACCCTGTGTCTCTATACATTCCCTGCCAGCCTCCCTGTAACCCACAGCGCCCTGTGTCACTAAACATTCCCTGACAGCCTCCCTGTAACCCACAGCGCCCTGTGTCTCTAGACATTCCCTGCCAGCCTACCTGTAACCCACAGCGCCCTGTATCTCTATACATTCCCTGCAAGCCTCTCTCTAATCTATGCCAGCCTCTTTAAGCGGCATCAGCTCAATCATCCATGTGTCAGATATATGCCAGGCTCTCACTTTCTGTTCTCTTTTAAGTGGCTATTTATCAATAATCCCATTTGTAATGGGATCTGGGCGCGAGGTTAACGCCCAAGACCACATTGCAGGATGCAGTTACACCGGCCAGATGTATGAAGCGGCACCTGCATGGGTGGGGCTCAGAAGTCCGTCAGTGCGGTGACACTTCCATGCCGGGACTCCTTCGCATGTTTGGTCCGCTGACCATGCATGTGCGGCGGCCACTGCCAGGGAGTGACCCTCTTCCGGGGAGTTTTGTGGAGTGCAGCCCATAGGTTACATCGGGCTAATGACATCTTTGCATAACCCCCACCCCCCGCCGCCGCCGCCAAAAATAAATAAATAAATAATAATAACAATAACAAAAAAAATGGGTGTTTTCGGAGAATAAGCCACAAATATTTATTGATAAATGGGCCCAATAATCATATAATCATTCATCAATATACTCTCCCTTTACTCATTCACATGCACTGCGAGTGGTCTAAGCCAGCCCTGTGTCTAATCACGTCCCCTCACTGCTCCTTGTGCCCTCCCCATGCCAGCCTCACCCTCCCATGTATGCCAGCCTCTTACTGTCCACTCCCCTGTCACTGTGATGTCTCTGCTCGGTATAAAATCCCTGTTCCTCTCTCAACCAGCCCCTCACACATCTCAGTGCCCTCCTGGCACCACCTAATACGACCCAGCCTCCTGCCCGCTGCCAGCTCTCCTTCTCAACGTCCTCTCTACCTGTCCCACCTGACACCCCATGACATGCCAGTTCTTCTCCAGGATGCCCGTGAAGGGTGCTGCCACCCAACTTCTCAAGACCTTTCCCTTCCACTCTCCTCATCATCTTTCTACTTCACCCTGTCCCCATACTCCTCAGCATCACCCCACCCCACCCCACCCACCACTACCCAGATCACTGTCCAGCCTTGCCACTCTCACCCAATTTAATCACTGCAAGATACGCCTATCCTTCTGCTATACCCACGTCTCACCCCACACTTGTGTTACTCACCGCCGATGGCTTGTACGTCTGCCTGACAAACAAGGTCTGCCACTTCTTCCTGGTGGCCATGCCCCTGGCAGGACGGGGCTGTGCCTCGCTGGCATGCAGACAGGAAGGACTCTACCTGCAGACGCACTCTGCCATCTGACACAGCCGGAGTGAGAGCCTCCTCCGTCAGAGAGAACTATTTCCTGGCTGTGTGTATCTGGAGGCAGTGTGCGTGCCTGTCTGTGTGTGTGTGTGTGCGGACACCTGCTGTCACTGCTTTGTGTTCTGCTTGTCATGCTCGGGTGACAATCACACATTGGTGGAAACCGAGTCCCTCCCAGGCATTTAAACAGGTGGGTCCAGCAAGTGACCTACTCACTCGTCCCATGTCCAAAATAAAGCCACTGCCCCGGGGTCACTCGGCAGGTCAGGTTTACACTGCTGCGGAATATGTGTGCGCTATATAAATAACTTATTTGTAAATACCACGCTGCCATGTGTCTGGGAGCAGCTTAGGGGGCTACACATGCACCCCGTAGCACGCTAGCCACCCCTCTTCTCCTCTAGCCTATGATCACAGGCAGACAACATTACAAAGTTTTGTTTTTTTCTTTTTTAAAGTTTAATCTGCATCCAATTATTTTCAATACTTACCCCTCGGAGTCCTGAGTCGGCAGCAGCAGCGCTGCAGAAATGACCAGGAAATTGTTGCGGCACCATTTCTCTGGTGTTTCGCGCATACGCAGTAAGGAAATCACTGAGAAAATGGCCGCTGCGCCATTTTCCCAGAGACCTGCGCATGCGCACTAGTCTCTGGGACAGCGCTAAGGTCTCCTGGTGACCCTAGTGCCCAGAGCTAGAGCGCTGTTGGCTAGAGACGGAGGGGCCTAGTCTCTCTAGATGCCCCCCTGAGAGCGGGGCAGGATCATATTAGTGCAGGCTGCGTACAGTCCACCAGCACAGACAGCAGGGAATAATGGAGTGGGGCAGGATCATATTAGTGCAGGCTGCGTACAGTCCACCAGCACAGACAGCAGAGAATAATGGAGCGGGGCAGGATCACATTAGTGCAGGCTGCGTACAGTCCACCAGCACAGACAGCAGGGAATAATGGAGTGGGGCAGGATCACATTAGTGCAGGCTGCGTACAGTCCACCAGCACAGACAGCAGGGAATAATGGAGTGGGGCAGGATCACATTAGTGCAGGCTGCGTACAGTCCACCAGCACAGACAGCAGGGAATAATGGAGCGGGGCAGGATCACATTAGTGCAGGCTGCGTACAGTCCACCAGCACAGACAGCAGGGAATAATGGAGTGGGGCAGGATCACATTAGTGCAGGCTGCGTACAGTCCACCAGCACAGACAGCAGGGAATAATGGAGCGGGGCAGGATCACATTAGTGCAGGCTGCACACAACCCTGCATCTATTTTTAACCATTAACAATTGCTCAGAGGGATGCCTCAGTATATGCTAATTGCAGGGCTAGGCTGATTCACACAATGTGTCAGTGACTCGGCTTAACCCCTTCCTTCCTGCACTTCTGCATGGGATTTGCTCTTGCAGGCTGATTCTTATTATTCACTATTATTGATAGCAATTTATAATTTTAGCAGTTCCCTATCATCTATCAGGTCCCTATCATTTATAATTTTCAGTTCCCTATCATTTATCAGCTCCCTATCATTTATAATTTATCAGTTCCCTATAATTTGTCAGTTCCCTATCATTTATCCGTTCCCTATAATTTATCAGTTCCCTATCATTTATCAGGTCCCTCAACTCCCTATCATTTATAATTTATCAGTTCCCTATCATTTATCAGTTCCCTATCATTTGTCAGTTCCCTATCATTTATCAGTTCCCTATAATTTATCCGTTCCCTATCATTTATCAGTCCTATATCATTTATCAGCTCCCTATCATTTATAATTTATCAGTTCCCTATAATTTGTCAGTTCCTTATCATTTATCAGTTCCCTATTAATTATCAGTTCCCTATCATTTATCAGTTCCCTATTAATTATCAGTTCCCTATCATTTATCAGTTCCTTATCATTTATCAGCTCAAATACAGTTGATGATTCTAGCTAACACTTCTGGTATATAGTAAACTGTCGGGATAGAGTTACATTTTGGAATACAGTAGACTGCCGGGAAGGGAGGGCTGTTGGCAGATTGGGGTGGGGGGGATGTTGGCTGGTGGTGTCCAGCTGGGTCACTTGCCCGCTCTTCCAGGAGGATGGGAGCAGCACCTGATTTTTGGGAGAGTAGGAAAGTATGATTTGTACGCAGCTAATGGTGTTGTGGTGGTCACAGATCCTTCCATAGCAGCCCTATAAATGTGGGAACTGAGAAGCTGGCGCCATGTTTTCTGCTTACAGGAACACACCTGTAGGCTCACACGTGCCCCAAAAACCGGCACATTTGCATTTTTGCCGCCACTCCTCGAAACCGCCCCCAATTGATGCCAGTCTGTAACCGCTTTGCAAATAAATCCTAACTGCAAGCGGCGTCTCTTAGGAACCTTGGCACGTGCGCAGTGCGATCATGACAAATGCGCAGTCGTCTGATAATCACTCAGCTACATAACTTTTGCCATTGCATACATCTCTGTACCAAACCCTTTATTGCAGGGCTGGCCAAACCGGTCCTCGAGATCTACCAACAGTTCATGTTTTCCAGGTCTCCTGGATATCTGTAGAATTGTCAGTTAGGAATGAATGCAGCACATCTTAATTAGTAATGACTACACCTGTGCACCAGCTAGGTGGTCTGAAAAATGTGAATAGTTGGTAGATCTCGAGGACTGGTTTGGCCAGATCTGCTTTATTGGGTTCAATTGCAACAAGATAAATCTGCCACCTGCTGGCCAGAGAAAGCGTCATCAGTGGGTGTGGTTACATACTGCAATGCCTCTCCTGAGGTACTTATGGCCGCCACCAAGCAGTGACTGTGTAAGATTACTTAGATTAGGGAGACACTTGTTCATGCCCAAGCGCAGATCTGGTTATCTGGCCTGAGTGTAAAATAAATATATGGTTCAGCATTTAGGACTGATGACTGGATCACAAAGGCCTGATTCACACATTGCACCCATTTTAGAAACGCCAATGGTCTGTGGCTTCCTGCTGCCTCCATTCCCCTCCTCACATCATGTCACTGCCCCTGTCACATGCAGCCCTGTCCTCAGTGACACATCACTCATCTCCTGATATACTCTGTGCTGCTGGGGACCCTGCTCCTCCCACTATATAACTCTCAGTCTGTGGCTTCCTGCTGCCTCCATTCCCCTCCTCACATCATGTCACTGCCCCTGTCACATGCAGCCCTGTCCTCACTGACACATCACTCATCTCCTGATATACGCTGTGCTGCTGGGGACCCTGCTCCTCCCACTATATAACTCTCTGTGGCTTCCTGCTGCCTCCATTCCTCTCCTCACATCATGTCACTGCCCCTGTCACATGCAGCTCTGTCCTCACTGACACATCACTCATCTCCTGATATACTCTGTGCTGCTGGGGATCCTGCTCCTCCCACTATATAACTCTCAGTCTGTGGCTTCCTGCTGCCTCCATTCCTCTCCTCACATCATGTCACTGCCCCTGTCACATGCAGCCCTGTCCTCAGTGACACATCACTCATCTCCTGATATACTCTGTGCTGCTGGGGACCCTGCTCCTCCCACTATATAACTCTCAGTCTGTGGCTTCCTGCTGCCTCCATTCCCCTCCTCACATCATGTCACTGCCCCTGTCACATGCAGCCCTGTCCTCACTGACACATCACTCATCTCCTGATATACTCTGTGCTGCTGGTGACCCTGCTCCTCCCACTATATAACTCTCAGTCTGTGGCTTCCTGCTGTCTCCATTCCCCTCATCACATCATGTCACTGCCCCTGTCACATGCAGCCCTGTCCTCACTGACACATCACTCATCTCCTGATATACTCTGTGCTGCTGGTGACCCTGCTCCTCCCACTATATAACTCTCAGTCTGTGGCTTCCTGCTGCCTCCATTCCCCTCCTCACATCATGTCACTGCCCCTGTCACATGCAGCCCTGTCCTCACTGACACATCACTCATCTCCTGATATACTCTGTGCTGCTGGGGACCCTGCTCCTCCCACTATATAACTCTCAGTCTGTGGCTTCCTGCTGCCTCCATTCCCCTCCTCACATCATGTCACTGCCCCTGTCACATGCAGCCCTGTCCTCACTGACACATCACTCCTCTCCTGATATACTCTGTGCTGCTGGGCACCCTGCTCCTCCCACTATATAACTCTCAGTCTGTGGCTTCCTGCTGCCTCCATTCCCCTCCTCACATCATGTCACTGCCCCTGTCACATGCAGCCCTGTCATCACTGACACATCACTCATCTCCTGATATACTCTGTGCTGCTGGGGACCCTGCTCCTCCCACTATATAACTCTCAGTCTGTGACTTCCTGCTGTCTCCATTCCCCTCCTCACATCATGTCACTGCCCCTGTCACATGCAGCCCTGTCCTCACTGACACATCACTCATCTCCTGATATACTCTGTGCTGCTGGTGACCCTGCTCCTCCCACTATATAACTCTCAGTCTGTGTCTTCCTGCTGCCTCCATTCCCCTCCTCACATCATGTCACTGCCCCTGTCACATGCAGCCCTGTCCTCACTGACACATCACTCCTCTCCTGATATACTCTGTGCTGCTGGGGACCCTGCTCCTCCCACTATATAACTCTCAGTCTGTGACTTCCTGCTGCCTCCATTCCCCTCCTCACATCATGTCACTGCCCCTGTCACATGCAGCCCTGTCCTCACTGACACATCACTCATCTCCTGATATACTCTGTGCTGCTGGAGGACCCTTCTCCTCCCACTATATAACTCTCAGTCTGTGGCTTCCTGCTGCCTCCATTCCCCTCCTCACATCATGTCACTGCCCCTGTCACATGCAGCCCTGTCCTCACTGACACATCACTCATCTCCTGATATACTCTGTGCTGCTGGGGACCCTGCTCCTCCCACTATATAACTCTCAGTCTGTGGCTACTGCCTCCATTCCCCTCCTCACATCATGTCACTGCCCCTGTCACATGCAGCCCTGTCCTCACTGACACATCACTCCTCTCCTGATATACTCTGTGCTGCTGGGCACCCTGCTCCTCCCACTATATAACTCTCAGTCTGTGGCTTCCTGCTGCCTCCATTCCCCTCCTCACATCATGTCACTGCCCCTGTCACATGCAGCCCTGTCCTTGTCCTTGATGACACTGAGAAAAGCTGAACCCTACACAAATGCTGCAGTAGCCCAGGCGGCTTGTAGTTACATCTGCCCCTGGTGGTAGTCGTGTATGTCCTAGGTCAGTGGTTCCCAAACTGTGTGCATAGGCTCCCTGGCGTGCCTCAGAACACTTGCAGGGGTGCCTTGGATTGGTGGTCCAGGAGAAATCAAAATTATTTTTGGTCAATGTAATAGGCAAAACCAGTGCTGGTGGCTGCCAATGATAAAATATGTTGACAAGCGGAAGCAAATCTTGTTCCTCACCACATAATGGAACCTAAAGATGACATATAAACACAATTTTTTATTTAATATCTATTTCAACATTTCTCGCTAAGAAATTTTTGGCCTAGGGGTGCCGCGAATAAAATTCTGATACTCTAGGGCAGTGTTTTTCAACCACTGTGCCGTGGCACCCTAGTGTGCCCGGAGCAGTCTCCAGGTGTGGTGCCATAGAAGCACAGCCAGGCCCGTCAGTGTTTGGCGCTACTGAGGCCCTGGAACGATCAATACTGGTGGGTTTAGTGGTTGCAGAGCCAGGTCTAATTTTGGGCCCGGGCAGTGTTGGGCTCTTCTGGCTTTCTCAGATGTGGCTCAGGCGTTACCTATGGAGAAGCCTATGACATCCTAGGACACGCAACTGCACCATGCATCACCGTTATATTTGAGTGTGCCTTGGCAATATTTACATCTTGTTCAGTGTGCCGCGAGTTGTAAAAGGTTGAAAATCTCTGCTCTTGGGTGCCATGATTCCAGAAAGTTTGGGAACCACTGTCCTAGCTCATATCACTATCTGGTATTTCCTTTTATGTGTACAGAGGGAAAAAATTGCAGGTGCACTATCTCACACTAGCTCAACCTGTAATAACCAAAGGCATTTAGCATAATCCTGGCCCGGGCTATGATCTTACCCACCGCGCCAAGGTAGCCTCTCATTGGGTAAGTCTCTAACACCACTATAGGGGTTCAGTTCCGGGGGGCAGGACACCCCAGAGCCACCCAGCCAGACAACCCCAGGGCATCGCAAGAGTGGTACAAATAAAGGGTTAAAGAGGTAGGAGCTGCTGCATGTGTGAGTGATGTGAGGAATAAAAGAAAATGATGTGAAAGTGTTACACATATATAAAACAAACTATAAGTGCTATAGTGTATTGAAATAGAGTTAGATTGTGATGCCCCGGGGTCGTCCCAGCCACGGCAGGTGCAGGGAGCCCCACACCCCAGATAATCCCCCCAATAGTGGCTATCATAGTAAACAAATGTATGAGTCTTACCTCAGTGTGCTTACTCCACATATGTAAGTCAGAGTGCTGGGCTATCTAATTAATATCAGTGAGGGGTGTGTGGGGCAGGGTGCTAAACTAGGCTGAAGGTATCTCATGCCTTCAGACATATGTATAAATACATTGCACCAGGTTACTTACTGACACTGAGACAAGTCTCCCTTCAGCCTGGAGTGTAAGCTCAGCAGACTATTATTCTGCCCCTACCCTCCGCAGTATTGGTGTGATTCTTGCTTTGGTTCCCATGGTAGGCTTCTCTGTATGTTGATCACTGCTGCATGATATTATTATTGTCTCCACTCCTGTAAGGCTCCAGGACATCAACCATCACTGGCAGTGGGCTTCTGTCTGCTGGATGGCTGTTCCAGCCAGGCCTGGCCTGGTTCATACGCCGACGACGCAGCTTGGTAGAGCGCCGAAATGGTGAGGGCACTGCTGATTTCACTGTCACTCTCTCTTCTTCCAGCCAGGTATGCTCCAGACGCGTAGCTCTTCTTCAGGGGTTACAGCACCTTTGGCACATATCAGGAGTACTGGGGAAGGAGATGGAAGCCGGCCACCGGCAGCTAGTGCTGCTGTAGCCCTGTGTGCCCGGCACTTGCCTGCTGCGCTCTGCGTCTCTGGGGAGAGGGCTAGGTGGCCGGCAGCAGCAGCGCACGGAAGGCACAGTGTAGTTGGAGGACTTAGGGCACGCCGGCGATAGAGGCACAAGGAGAAGGAAGGGCGGCAGTGTTGGGGCTGTATATAGTGGTGCAGGGTTGCCTGTGTGTATACACAGTATATATTAATGCAGCGTTGTTTGTGCTTATACGCTGTATGTATATAGTAGTGCAGTGTTCCCTGAGCGGTGTGTGCATGTATAAGCGGCTCTTCTGTGGTGTAATGTGTATAGGCGGCTCTACTGTGGTGTAATGTGTATAAGCGGCTCTACTGTGGTGTAATGTGTATAAGCGGCTCTACTGTGGTGTAATGTGTATAAGCGGCTCTTCTGTGGTGTAATGTGTATAAGCGGCTCTACTGTGGTGTAATGTGTATAAGCGGCTCTACTGTGGTGTAATGTGTATAAGCGGCTCTACTGTGGTGTAACGTGTATAAGCGGCTCTTCTGTGGTGTAATGTGTATAAGCGGCTCTACTGTGGTGTAACGTGTATAAGCGGCTCTTTTGTGGTGTAATGTGTGTAAGCGGCTCTTCTGTGGTGTAATGTGTATAAGCGGCTCTACTGTGGTGTAATGTGTATAAGCGTCTCTACTGTGGTGTAACGTGTATAAGCGGCTGTACTGTGGTGTAACGTGTAAAAGAGCCTCTACTGTGGTGTAACGTGTAAAAGAGCCTCTACTGTGGTGTAACATGTATAAGGGGCTCTTCTGTGGTGTAACGTGTATAAGCGGCTCTTCTGTGGTGTAACGTGTATAAGCGGCTCTTCTGTGGTGTAATGTGTATAAGCGGCTCTACTGTGGTGTAACGTGTATAAGCGGCTCTTCTGTGGTGTAATGTGTATAAGCGGCTCTACTGTGGTGTAACGTGTATAAGCGGCTCTTCTGTGGTGTAATGTGTATAAGCGGCTCTTCTGTGGTGTAATGTGTATAAGCGGCTCTACTGTGGTGTAATGTGTATAAGCGTCTCTACTGTGGTGTAACGTGTATAAGCGGCTGTACTGTGGTGTAACGTGTAAAAGAGCCTCTACTGTGGTGTAACGTGTAAAAGAGCCTCTACTGTGGTGTAACATGTATAAGGGGCTCTTCTGTGGTGTAACGTGTATAAGCGGCTGTACTGTGGTGTAACGTGTATAAGCGGATCTACTGTGGTGTAACGTGTATAAGAGCCTCTTCTGTGGTGTAACGTGTATAAGCATATCTACAATGGCGTAACGTGTATAAGCGGCTGTACTGTGGTGTAATGTGTATATATGCCTCTTCTGTGGTGTAACGTGTATAAACGGATCTACTGTGGTGTAACGTGTATAAGCGGCTCTACTGTGGTGTAACGTGTATAAGAGCCTCTTCTGTGGTGTAACGTGTATAAGCGGCACTACTGTGGTGTAATGTGTATAAGCGGCTGTACTATGGTGTAATGTGTCAGTGTCCGGAGTCTTACCGGTACGCTGGGGCCGCGGGGCTAGCTTCCTTGGCGATGTGCGGGCAGTGGCGGAGGTGGGCTGCTGCGCCGGATCCGTGGGCAGCAGTAGCGGCGGTGAGGGGGTCTGCTCGTGGTGGCGGGACGCTCTTGCTGAGCCGTTGCTAGGAGACATGGGGCAGTGAGCATTGTGGCTTTGCAAAAAGGTCTGCATTACTGGGCGCCGCCATGTTGGAGACCAAGTTTTAAGCATAGTTCCTGTTTCCTGTTTCTTCCAGCCAATTTAGGGGAAGCTCTCCCTGTAAAAGGGGGCTGGTTTAGGACAGGGATGCCAGTGCTTCAAGTTACAACCCTGTTGTAGGGTCTTTAGCCTGTGCTCCCAGGATTCCTGCTGTATTCTGGTTCCTCCTGATCCTGCTTGGTCGGTTCTCTCGTTGCTGCTGCAGCCCTGCCGTTTCTAGCCTGCTACTGCCTATAGAAGCGCCCCTGGGAAAACCGGTCCAGTAAGACTCTTTGGGCACAGTCGGCCCCGAGTCTTCCGCCTCGTCTTTCAAGCCACACTCCACAGATATACTTCACCAGCCACGCCTCTGTACCACCGACCACAGATTATCTTCAGCCTCGTTTTCCAAACCACAGTCCTTGTCTCAAGCCACGTCTTCAACCACCATCCACAGTTCCACAGTTCATCATCTACAGTCTCGTCTTACAAATCTCAGTCCACAGTTCTTCGCCGCCAGCCACGTCTTTAACCATCGTGCCCCAGCCTCAGTTCTCTACCTCAGCCCTGTACATAATAAATACTTTCCATTGACTCTCAAACCCTGCCTACGTTCTTCATTGCTCCGTGTCCCATGTGAAGGAACTATATCCAGCCCCCTCATCTGGTTCATTCACAGCCTGCTACCTCCTCGGGCAAATCTCAGCTGCCGGACCTCAAACTCTGCTAGACGTGACATAATGTGTATAAGCGGCTCTACTGTGGTGTAACATGTATAAGAGCCTCTTCTGTGGTGTAACGTGTATAAGCATCTCTACTATGGTGTAACGTGTATAAGCGGCTGTACTGTGGTGTAACATGTATAAGCGGATCTACTATGGTGTAACGTGTATAAGCGGCTGTACTGTGGTGTAACGTGTATAAGCGGATCTACTATGGTGTAACGTGTATAAGCGGCTGTACTGTGGTGTAACGTGTATAAGCGGATCTACTGTGGTGTAATATGTATAAGAGCCTCTTCTGTGGTGTAACGTGTATAAGCATCTCTACTATGGTGTAACGTGTATAAGCGGCTGTACTGTGGTGTAACGTGTATAAGCGGATCTACTATGGTGTAACGTGTATAAGCGGCTGTACTGTGGTGTAACGTGTATAAGCGGATCTACTGTGGTGTAACATGTATAAGAGCCTCTTCTGTGGTGTAACGTGTATAAGCGGCTGTACTGTGGTGTAACGTGTATAAGCGGATCTACTGTGGTGTAACGTGTAAAAGAGCCTCTTCTGTGGTGTAACATGTATAAGGGGCTGTACTGTGGTGTAACATGTATAAGGGGCTGTACTGTGGTGTAACGTGTATAAGCATCTCTACTATGGTGTAACGTGTATAAGCGGATCTACTATGGTGTAACGTGTATAAGCGGCTCTACTGTGGTGTAACATGTATAAGAGCCTCTTCTGTGGTGTAACGTGTATAAGCATCTCTACTATGGTGTAACGTGTATAAGCGGCTGTACTGTGGTGTAACATGTATAAGAGCCTCTACTGTGGTGTAACGTGTAAAAGAGCCTCTTCTGTGGTGTAACATGTATAAGGGGCTGTACTGTGGTGTAACATGTATAAGGGGCTGTACTGGGGTGTAACATGTATAAGGGGCTGTACTGGGGTGTAACATGTATAAGGGGCTGTACTGTGGTGTAACATGTATAAGGGGCTGTACTGGGGTGTAACATGTATAAGGGGCTGTACTGGGGTGTAACATGTATAAGGGGCTGTACTGTGGTGTAACATGTATAAGGGGCTGTACTGGGGTGTAACATGTATAAGGGGCTGTACTGTGGTGTAACATGTATAAGAGCCTCTACTGTGGTGTAACGTGTAAAAGAGCCTCTTCTGTGGTGTAACATGTATAAGGGGCTGTACTGTGGTGTAACATGTATAAGGGGCTGTACTGGGGTGTAACATGTATAAGGGGCTGTACTGGGGTGTAACATGTATAAGGGGCTGTACTGGGGTGTAACATGTATAAGGGGCTGTACTGTGGTGTAACGTGTATTAGGGGCTCTTCTGTGTTTATACTTACCAGTCGCAGGAGCAGGTGTCCGCTGCTTCAGGAGGCTGCCGGGTGCAGGTCCTTCTTTTGTGCTGTGGCCCCCAGTGCTGTGAAGTGAGCTGCCATTTTGCAGCGTCACTTTACTGCACCAGGGTCACAGCCTAGCACATGGAGGTCCCGACGCCCAGCTGCCCGCACAGGAGCACCAATCACCGGCTCCTGGACAGGTAAGTATGTTTTGTTTGTTTTTTTACTTTTTTGTTTTGTTTTTATACTGTGATCAGCTTGGGTGTCCATCAGCTTGTGTGCCATAGCTGATCACTGGAGCCCGGTCACCGCACATCTACAGTGTACAAGGGAGGTCATTCCGAGTTGTTCGCTCGCAAGGCGATTCTAGCAGAGTTGCTCACGCTAAGCCGCCGCCTACTGGGAGTGAATCTTAGCATCTTAAAATTGCGAACGAAGTAATCGCAAATATTGCGATTACACACCTCGTAGCAGTTTCTGAGTAGCTTCAAACTTACTCGGCATCTGCGATCAGTTCAGTGCTTGTCGTTCCTGGTTTGACGTCACAAACACACCCAGCGTTCGCCCAGACACTCCTCCGTTTCTCCGGCCACTCCTGCGTTTTTCCCGGAAACGGTAGCGTTTTTTCCCACACGCCCATAAAACGGCCTGTTTCCGCCCAGAAACACCCATTTCCTGTCAATCACACTACGATCGCCTGAGCGAAGAAAAAGCCGTGAGTAAAAATACTAACTTCATAGCAAATTTACATGGCGCAGTCGCAGTGCGGACATTGCGCATGCGCACTAAGCGGAAAATCGCTGCGATGCGATGAAATTTACCGAGCGAACAACTCGGAATGAGGGCCAAGGTTTTAGCAAGGTACAGTACCAGGCACAGCCTGTAGGTGGTGCTCTACACCAGTACTATGCATTTTCACTTTTTTACTTGAGTTCATAGACCGTGTTTAAAGGGTCAGCTTACTGGCAGGAGGGGATCGGAGGGTTAAGGCAGTATAGGGGAGAAGTTAGGCGAAGGTTGGAAAGTTAGGGTGGCTACACACCAGAACGACCACGATAATGCGACAATCGTGATACGATTTCCCTTGAACTTCCTGGGAGCTCCCAGGCTCACGATTTGTTAAAAACGGTGCATTTGTGTCAAACGATCGCGATCCGATTCCTATGGTCGTTAGACGGTCGGATCCTGTGCATCGTGTGTTGCACAGTACACCATGCGACCATCTTGCAGATTGGCCTTTGAAATTCAAATAGGCAGGTCGCTTGATGGACTTGCGATGGATTTGAGATGCAAACACACACACGATCTGCACACGATCGGCACCCAATTGGAGGTCGGATTGACGAATCTTTACTGCAGTAGGTAAAATCTCCAATCCGACATACGAGTGGCATGGACCCGCATCGGATCGGAATCGTTGTCAAAACAGGTACGATTCTGTACTTTTCTCATAAAATCGATTGTATGACGCATCAAAATCGGGGACTTGGAGGCCTAATCGTCCTGGTGTGTAGGGGTACTAAGGCACTAAGCGGGAGGGTTAGGCTGCGGGAGGGAGGGTTATGGTCAGGCTGCGGAGAGGGAGTGTTAGGGTTAGACGCACAGCGGGGAGGGTTAGGCTGCAGGAGGGAGGGTTAGGGTTAGGCTGCGGAGATGGAGGGTTAGGGTTAGGCTGGAGGGAGGGTTAGGCTGCGGGAGAGAGGGTTATGGTCAGGCTGCAGAGAGGGATTGTTAGGGTTAGACGCACAGCGGGGAGGGTTAGGCTGTGGGAGGGAGGGTTATGGTCAGGCTGCAGAGAGGGAGGGTTAGGGTTAGGAACTAAGCGGGGAGGGTTAGGCTGCGGGAGGGAGGGTTATGGTCAGGCTGCGGAGAGGGAGTGTTAGGGTTAGACGCACAGTGGGGAGGGTTAGGCTGCGGGAGGGAGGGTTAGGGTTAGGCTGCGGAGATGGAGGGTTAGGGTTAGGCTGGAGGGAGGGTCAGGCTGCGGGAGAGAGGGTTATGGTCAGGCTGCGGAGAGGGATTGTTAGGGTTAGACGCACAGCGGGGAGGGTTAGGCTGCGGGAGGGGGGTTATGGTCAGGCTGTGGAGAGGGAGGGAGGGTTAGACGCACAGCAGGGAGGGTCAGGCTGCGGGAGGGAGGGTTAAGGTTAGACGCACAGCAGGGAGGGTTAGGCTGTGGGAGGGAGGGTTATGGTCAGGCTGCGGAGAGGGAGAGTTAGGGTTAGACGCACAGCAGGGAGGGTTAGGCTGTGGGAGGGGGGTTATGGTCAGGCTGTGGAGAGGGAGGGAGGGTTAGACGCACAGCAGGGAGGGTCAGGCTGCGGGAGGGAGGGAGGGTTAAGGTTAGACGCACAGCAGGGAGGGTTAGGCTGTGGGAGGGAGGGTTATGGTCAGGCTGCGGAGAGGGAGAGTTAGGGTTAGACGCACAGCAGAGAGGGTTAGGCTGCGGGATGGGGGGTTATGGTCATGCTGCGGAGAGGGAGAGTTAGGCTGCGGGAGGGAGGGTTATGGTCAGGCTGCGGGAGGGAGGGTTAGGGTTAGGCTGGAGGGAGGGTTATGGTCAGGCTGCGGGAGGGAGGGTTAGGGTTAGGCTGGAGGGAGGGTTATGGGGTAGTTGAGGAGGGGGTTAGAATGCTCACCTAACAGTTATCAAGATTCTGCGT
This sequence comes from Pseudophryne corroboree, assembly GCF_028390025.1. Classification (NCBI taxonomy): domain Eukaryota; kingdom Metazoa; phylum Chordata; class Amphibia; order Anura; family Myobatrachidae; genus Pseudophryne; species Pseudophryne corroboree. Next base: position 8,327,029 of record NC_086455.1, on the reverse strand, counting down.
GTCAGGATGCCGCTGTCGGTGTTCTTCCCGCTGCCATCCCAATTGCCGTGATCTTGATACCATTCCATTTAAAGTAACATGATGTCTGTCCACCAACCACAGGCATGTCAGGGGATCAGTGCAGATACAGGTCATGTGAGATAGTGAAATGATATTTAGCTAGGCATAATGGTATCATGTTGGAATTGCAGAAGTGCAGTGGTTATCATTGCTGACTTACAGCATCGGTTTCATGGGTTAGATTTCCACCAGTGTCATATATGTGTGGAGTTTGTATGTACTCACATTTCTGTGGGCTTCCTCCAGGTTCTCCAGTTTCCTTCCACCTTCTGAAAATATACTTTTAGGGGCACATTTATTTAAAAAAATAAAGTGCTGGATATGCCCACAAATTCTAAGTACCCCCAGGATGTATGTACGGTGGCCCCGGCAGATATCGGAGGCATCTTCTTCATTTACATAAACAGGTGCTATATGGGGGGCTGCTAAATAGTCACATTTACCAAGCTCCGGTATGCCCACCATTCTGGTAGCTAGCACCATCTTCAGGTGCATTAGCCATTGTAGCCTAAGTGGAGGGGGATTTATAGGATCTCACCCCGGTACTCTCCACTCTCACATCTGCAGTCCCAACCCTGGAAGTGAAGTGATCACGTTACTCCTCACATGATCCAGGCGATCCTTCATTTCTCATTGCTGCTATAAGATATAATTATGGGGACCACTTCCGGATAATTTCTCAATGTTCCTTCTAGTAAGTTGCACCAGTCTTAGTAATGACACTGAGGGCACGCACGCCAGCTAGCTGCAGCTGATGGAGCTTTGTGGCCTAATAGCCGGCTTCTCTCCTGGTAGTGATGGTCTCCTGAGGGGCTTTATTTCAGCATCTTGCTGGATGATGGAAGTCTCCCTGCTTACATACACCGGGGCGCAGTCTCCCACTGACAGAGTAACGTCATGTGGCCAGGTGCTTCATTGGGCTGATCATGGGTAAAATCCCCCGTCTGGCCTCCTGTCAGTGCCTCGCATGGTGCACCTGGCTGATTAATGTCATTAGTAAGTGCTGAGTTCCAGGACAGAGCAGGATGGCTCGGTGCACTAATGCCTTGTTGTATAATGTCAGCGTTAGTGGGGGCCCTGGTTCTTATTTACATGTAGGTTTCCATTGATGGATTCTGCACTAGGCTAGCTGACTGGGGAAAAAAGCCGCCTGGTTTATTATAGTCTGTAGTCTGGGATCTCTGGTTTGAGTCCTATGTGGGTTTACATTTAGTTCTGTGGATTTTGCACTAGGCTAGATGATAACACTGAGGAACGGAAGCCTATGTCTCCGTAACCTGCGTAGCTCAGTGGGCTAGTAGCTGCTCTCTATACTGGTAATTGATGGTGGTGTTCCTGGTTCGAGTCCCGTGTGGGTTTCCATTTAGTTCTGTGGGTTTTGCACTAGGCTGTATGATAACACTGAGGAACGGAAGCCTATGTCTCTGTATCCTGCGTAGCTCAGTGGGCTAGTAGCTGCTCCATACACTGGTAATGATGGTGGGATCCCAGGTTCGAATCCCATGACGGCTTCTCTTTAGCACCTTGGATAATGATCCCGGCTGGATGACGATACTCTCGCTGCTTCTTGTAAGCAGGCTCCCAGCATGCCCCTCCACACTGCATGCCCACCCCCGCACCGCACTCACCCTGCATGCCTCCCTCCCACCCTGACAGCAATGGTGAGTCCTCGTAGCTAGGTGCCTCATGTGGAGGATGCCTCCCAGCAGCCCTGATGGTGCATAACACACAATCAGAACACGCAAGGAGTGTCCCCAAGATAGAAATCCGAGCTAGGACATCCCGTCATTGCCAGTAGGGAGGGCAGCTACAGGGCAAAGGAGCTACGCAGGTTTTATTATTTGTAAACACCATACAAAATAAGGAAACCAACAAAACCCATTATATTTTACACATAGCACAGTAGAAGCTCACTGTGTTATTCAAACCAGGGTCCCTATGACCATAGAAGACCACAAACCTGCCAACAAACCCACCGAGCTACTGCAGGCTTTACAGAGAAGAGAGTATTTTTCTCATTGTCATCAATTACCCCAGTGCAACGGCCAATATATAGCAAAATAATCCCACCATGGGAATTGAACCAGGGTCTCCATCATCATAAAGTACCATGTATTTGGCAACATACAGACTGAGCCATGGCAAATATCATAGAGCGTGGTGTATTTTTCTCATTGTCTTAAATGTGCAACAGCAAATATATAGCAAATCAATGCAATTATGAGAATCGAACCAGGGTCTCTATCACCATAACGCTCCGAGTACCTGGCAACATACAGACTGAGCCATAGCAGGTGGTATAGAAATAAGTGTATTTTTCTCATCATCAATTACCCCAGAGCAATGGCCACTATATATCAAAACAATGAAGTCATGGGAATTGAACCAGGGTCTCTTTCACCATAAAGTATGGAGTACTGGCAAACATACAGACGGAGCCACGGCAGATGTTATAGAAGTGAGTGTACTTTTCTAATTGTCCAAAATGTGCAATGGCCAATATGTAGCAAAACAATCCAGTCATGTGACTGGAACCAGGGTCTCTAGCACCAAGTACCTGCCAACATACAGACTGAGCCATGGCAGGTGGTATAGCAATTAGAGTATTTTTCTCATGGTCATAAATTACTCCAGTGCAATGTGCAATAGAATGCAATCATGGGAATCAAACCAGTGTGTCTATCACCATAAAGTACCAAGTACCTGCCAACATACAGACAGAGCCATGGCAGACTGATTCGAACCAAGATCCCTATGACCATAGCAGACTACAAACCCACCGAGATACTGCAGGCTTTACAAAGAGGAGAATATTTTTCTCATTGTCATCAATGTGCAATGGCCAATACATAGCAAAACAATCCAATCATGTGACTGGAACCAGGGTCTCCATCACCATAATGTTACTGTATCCTGTGTGGCTCAGTGGGCTAGAAGCTGCTCCATATACTGGCGATGATGGTGGGATTCCTGGTTCTGATCCCATGTAGGTTTCCATTTAATTCTGCGGGTTTTGCCGGCAATATACCGGGTTATTTGTGCAATGTGAAAGGGGTTTTACCAATGCCAGATACAGTACCAGCACACAGCCTGTAGGTGGTGCTCTACACCAATTCTATGCATTTTAGCTGTTTCACTTGAGTGCATGGACTGTGATTAAAGCAACATGACATCTATGGTCCACCAACAGCAATCACTTCTAGGGAAATACAGGCGATCTCAGATAGTCAGGGCTGGACTGGGCCACAGGTGAACCCCCCGGTGGGCCCTACTACCTCTAGGGATCATGCTCCAGCCCAGCCCATGTGTTTTATTTATACATTATACATGTGTTACCTTATACTGCACAGGACTGTGGTGTATTCTCTACAGTGCATTGCTGTTATTAATCTGGCTCATTATCATGCATACACTAGCAGTATTTACTATATATATTTATGAAGGGGCCCAGACCATGCACTCTCTTATGGTTATCCAAGCCGCTGTGGTGGCTGGCCACACCCCCTATGGATAGTGGCCACACCCCTAAGCATGGGCCCCTACAACTGCATTTCACCAGCGGGCCCTTCATACACTAGTCTGACACTGGAGATCGTGAAATGATATTTAGTTAGGCATAATGGTATCATGATGGAATTGCCGATGCACAGTGGTTAGCAATGCTGCCTCACATCACTGGGGTTATGGGGGTAGAGTCCATTAGGGTCATATGTGTGTGGAGTTTTTATGTTCTCCTTCTGTTTCTGTGGGCTTCCTTCCAGGGGGCTCTGGTTTTCTCCCTCCTTCCACAGTCAGTTTATCCCTAGATAGATAGATAAGAGTCTGTCGTTTTCTAGAATACAGGAGAAATGAGAGCTAGAACCGGATTGGTCGCTGTCACCCCTTTTTATGAAGCTTTAGAACAAAATCTGCAAATACGCAGTTAACCCCTTCGTACCAGTTCCCGTTAGCGCTCCCAGCACAGCAGCAGGGACACCTACCAAGTGTACCGGCCTTTATCTTTCCCATAGTAGGGCTAGGTTGCAGGGGGGTAGGCTGTGAGGGAGGGTTAGGCTGCAGGCAGGGCTAGGTTGCAGGGGTGGTTAGGCTGTGGTGGGAGGGTTAGGCTGCAGGCAGGGCTAGGTTGCAGGGCTGGTTAGGCTGTGGTGGGAGGGTTAGGCTGCAGGCAGGGCTAGGTTGCAGGGCTGGTTAGGCTGTGGTGGGAGGGTTAGGCTGCAGGCAGGGCTAGGTTGCAGGGCTGGTTAGGCTGTGGTGGGAGGGTTAGGCTGCAGGCAGGGCTAGGTTGCAGGGCTGGTTAGGCTGTGGTGGGAGGGTTAGGCTGCAGGCAGGGCTAGGTTGCAGGGCTGGTTAGGCTGTGGTGGGAGGGTTAGGCTGCAGGCAGGGCTAGGTTGCAGGGTGGTTAGGCTGTGGTGGGATGGTTAGGCTGCAGGGTGGGTTAGGGTTAGGCTGCAGGGGAATTAGACTTTGGGGGAGGGTTAAACTGCAGGGGAATTAGACTTTGGGGGAGGGTTAGGGCGCAAGGTGGGT